>NC_046207.1:2303457-2612163 GCF_011004875.1 Balearica regulorum gibbericeps
CAGTTTAAGATAAAGTAGCCTCTGTTTATCTTAATGATGCATTTGATGTAGAAGCTGATAGCAGCAATGGTGAGATCCCAAGTAATCTGTTGTGTGACAGCCTGTAGGAAAATTGCACAATTGTGTCCACCCATCTGGTCATCGCTGGATATCCACATGGGTAGTGGGAGTCTTTGATACTCTCTCATTTTATCATTCTCTGAGTAATAGAGTGCAATGGATATTTTGCAGACTAAAAATTCCTATCACTGAAGACAGCGATTTCTTTGTAGTTTTGACCTGGGTTTTGGTACGCTTTGTGCGCTCCAGTGCTATGAGTGTCGAATAGTCCGCTTTTTTTTTTATTGTGGGGAAGAAATAACGTGAAAAAACATCCTATGCCGTATCATGTAGAAACTGTCCATCTATCAGTAAGGACACTCACTGTGTGTAAGTGGTGAGTGAGCAGTGCTGACAAATTCAACCATTCACTGATTTGGTTTTCTGCTTTCTGACATTTAAGCCTTTGGGATATGCTGTGGTTGTTTTCAAACTTTTCTTTACATGATGAAAGCTGAAAGCCTCTCTTAATAAGGGTGAAGACTGTTGTATTAATTTTACTCCAGGAGGATGTATTTTTTTAAAAAAACCAAACCCAATAGTTATCATGAGACCCATGAAATAAATCACAAGTGCCAGTGGTGAATATTATTTCTCAGTCTGTAATCTTGCCTTGTGTTTACCACCCTGCTCAGTGCTGCTGTCACTGCCACCAACTCCTTGGGTTGTCCGATTGCTCTGTTAATTTGTCCTGCCATAGAGTTTTTGCACCAAGGATTTTGCCATTGAAATTACGTCTTTCACTCAGAGTGGAAGAGTGGATTAGTTTTCAGTCTCACAGAAGTGTTGTGTGAACACAGAGAAGGTATCGGCAACAGAAGGATTTTGTGGAGCAGGTAATGTCAGAATTCACTTTCACGGGAACTTTAATGTGATGCGAGAACTGAGGACTTTCGGTGGGGATGTCCCAGCCCTTAGGCACTTCCAGGTGCTGGTGCTAATGCTGGTGCTAACGCCTGGGAACTGCTTTGGCTGGAAAAGGGGTCTGTTGCTTCTCTGCTCCGGATCCCCAGGAACCCTCCGGGCTGGGAACCGGTGGCACCAGGTGATGCTGGGGGTCCTGGGACTCCTGCTCGCTTGGGGTGACAGACCTCCTTCCTCCCTTCTGTAATTATGCATGCTATTAATAATTTTCTGGTGCTTCAGGATCCCACTGCAGCGTTCATCACTCTTTTGCGTTTGGATTTCACATTTGCAGAGTATAACTAGTCATTCTTCATGTGGCCTGGATTCTTCTTGCTAGATTTGCCTTGAATTACATCATAGAGAAGCAGTTGAAATAGTAATAATACATCACCTTCCTATTAAGTAGATAGCATCTACTTGTCTTGGTTTGACTTGCTTTCTTACCAAGTGTATTTTGGGATCTCATGAAAACTAACTTATTAGATCATACTTGTGAAGATAGTGCATAAAATTGTTCCTCTTATTCCAAATATAACCGTCCTGAGATCTTAATCAACATTTGCTTTAAAATTGTCCAGCTGGCAATTCCCTGACAAATTTGGCCAACAGCAGTGTTAACGTGAAGGTGGCTTTTTTTTGTTATGGACTTGGTTCCTTCTTTTCTACATACAGGTATGGTTGTGTTAGGAGAACAGTTTGGGATTTCCTCCAAAGATGACTCATACTTGCCAGATCCACGTATAGCAAAAATAGGACATGCTGTTACAAGGTGTATTATTTAGGCTACTTAATATTTTGTCCAGTAGTCACTGAACTTTAACTGGTAGCCTTTATCTGTGAGCTTGCTTTGTCTTTCCCCATTGGTCCACCTAAAGACGAACAAAAACCCCGGGTGAAGTTGGAGTGTGTCTCCATTAATGTTTTTGCTGCTACCCTGCCCTCCCACCTGCCTCGATTGCATAACTGGGAGTGGAAATTGCCCAAGGTCATCTTTCAGAAAGCAGCAACGCGTTATTCCTGCCATTGACTCTACCTCTTGGCTGGTTTCTGTCGACCTCAGACTCCTACTTGCAGCAGCCTGTGGGAGTATTGGTGGTTAATTAGTGTGAGCCACACCAATCCCAGTTTTTAATTTCCTAGATAGTCCGTGGGTAATCTCCGTTTCAATGATAGTTTCGCTGTTGCAAAACTACAGCTGCAGCAAGGACCTGGTTCTGTAGTTGCATTTCTCAGGGGCTCTGCAGATCTCGGAGCTGATGGGATGGGGCATCAGGAAACTGCTGCGCAGATTCCTCAGAGAGCAAGCAGGAAACCAGTACCCCAGCTACTAGCATTGCGATCTCTTCCGAGAGCATCATCTGCTGAAACATCCAAAGGAAGGTACAAGTTCCTAATGCTTTATCCAAAGCAAGATCTTCCTGCCAGAAAATTTATCACCGAGAGCAGCATCTGCAGTTGTCTTGTGTGGCAGTTCTCATGCTGGTGTGACGAACTTGAACACACAACTGGAATAGAAGAAGTTAAAAAGATTTGTAGTTTCAGGGGTTTTTGTCTGCTCAAGACACTCTTTCCCATTCTTTTCCATTCCCCAGTGTTTTATTGCTAACGTCTTTGTGCTCTGGCCTCTCTTGTCCTTTACAAACAGTTTGTTTGAAGCCAGGAGCAGTCACTGCTGTATGTGTATCAGACAGGTGTTTAAAGAAGAATTGCCTTTGAAATTAATGAGATGGTTAAATGGGAGGTAATTGTCTCCACTTATGGATTAAATGAGTGAAGCTAAACACTAGGGTCTAAATAAAAGTGTGAGCTGTATATTCCCAGGATGAAATTCACCTTGTTAGGATGCTTATTTTGGGGTTCCATAATCTACAGAATTACTTCCTAATATTTAGAGATATTACTTCCTAAAAGGAGATTGTTATCAATGCTTTAGTGCTGCCTTGAGGCTTCAATGACAGGGTGACCTGTAGGAAACCTAACCAGGTTAATTCTTCTCAATTTAAATTCCTTCTGTCGAAACGGGAATAACTCGTTGGATAGGGCCATGTTTTTAGCAGGATCCTATCTGCTCGGTGGTGGTCCAGCTTTGCTGGATTCAGGTTGGTTGTGTCACGGGGAGGGATGGTGCTTTTCAGCCCTGTGATTATTAGATACGCTCCACCCTTGAGAGCTCCCACTCCTTTTGCTGCTCTCCCCTTCCTGGCTGGCACAGACTAATGTTACGCCAGAGCGTCGGCATGGCCTGCGGTTGCATAACGTACTGCAGTGGGCTAACCAGCCTTAGCAAAACAGTCATCTTGGACAGATGTTGCAGTGAAGCAATGATTAATCGGGGAAAAATTTTAACAACCTTAAATGGCAGTAAATTTATTTTGGCAGGTGGAGACTGAGAAAGTCATTGCTGCCATGTAGTGGAGTGTTACCCTGAAGAGTTAGAATCACATTTTATCTGCCACAACGCTTTCTTATGCTGTCTCCAGTCTCGAACTTTTACTGGAGCAAGAACTTCAGTACTGAAATCTCCTTTTTACAGATATCTTTCCAACGTGTTTGCCATCCATGTGACAATGTGGAATGACATTTCTTCAGACCCGCACTAAACATCAGAAGTACCCATTGCTTCTTGCTTCAGAGAATGCAGTGCACATACTCATGGATAAGGAATGAAATATCCTTCTGAATTGACATGATGACAGCTAGAACTTTAGAATAAAGTTTGTCTTTTCAAGACATATGAACTGGCATTGCAAATAACACTGAATATCTTCTGTGAGGCTGTAGGGGATAAAGTGATGTATCAGCCTGGCAGACTGAATTTTTCACATAGTCTTGTATCAATCTTTCTGAAGGTGAAAAAGTAACTGGGTTCACCTGAGAGATTTCTTAATTGTGTCCTGGATCAAGAGTAGAGTTTTTTTAGATTTAGTGAGCTGGTAACATACATTTAAAAGATTCTTGAAAAGTGAGTGATAAGGGAGAACTGATTTGAAAATTGGTTTGAGAATTGATTTGAAAGCTGGTGAGGGACTGGTGACAACAGCAGGGAGTGGCAGGCCAAGGGGAATGGCCTGAAGCTGCAGGAGGGGAGATGGAGATGGGATGTGAGGCAGAAATCCTTCCCCGTGAGGGTGCTGAGGCCCTGGCACAGGTTGCCCAGAGAAGCTGTGGATGCCCCATCCCTGGCAGTGTTCAAGGCCAGGTTGGATGGGGCTTTGGGCAACCTGGGCTAGTGGAGGGTGTCCCTGCCCATGGCAGGGGGTGGGACTGGATGGGCTGTGAGGTCCCTTCCAACACAAACCAGTCTGTGATTTTGTGATTACTCTGGTAATTTTAGCAATGTTTGAGATGTGAATTATTTTTAATTCAAAAGCTCCAAATTCTCAGCAGCTCTACTGTTGTATTTTATTTTGAACAGGAATTTAGTTTTAACTTCAGGAGTATGTTGCTGGCATTTCTCTGTTTTAATCTCTCCTTGTTGGCCAACAAGAGTTACTGTTGTTGCGTCCATAAATTTCATGGAAGTTTGTTTATTTTACTGAGGCTCTGTTCAGGGCAGAAAGCCCTTACCTGAACCTAAATTTCATGTGCTCTAGCAGGCTTTCAGCCTCTCTCTCTCAGATCATAATGGTTAGGTAGGAGGACTAAAAATGCCTGTTGAATGTTTATATAATGTTGTTGTTGCTCGAGATGCAAGATGTATGCAACCTGCAGTCACAGTGACAGCACTATTTTTGGTTATGGCATTGTCCCGTGTTCTTTAACCAGCAGAAGTGGTGACGTGTAAGCTGTTTTCTTACCAATGCTGTGCTGAAAGTAAATGTAGTCAGCAGACAGGCAACTACACAGCCGGTGAAGACCCTGCGTTAGTGTGTTTTCCTTGTATTAAAAAAAAAAGGCATGTATTTTGTACAGTCAGTCTTTCTGCAAACAGCCGAGCTGTTAGGCTGACAGGATGTAACTCCATTTTCCTTAGTAGTTTGGTTTCCTTTTGGCTTGTGTGTGCTTAAGCTCGTCACTAGTCCTGTGCTGAATTGATGTTGACTCTGAGGTAATTTGTTGAGTAATTCAAGGGAAGGGTATTTGTGAAAAGATTGTGATTTGCTTTTTATCTATTATAGATGCAGGCTATCAAGAGATCTTAAAAATCCTACGAGTATAGGCCCATCTGTACATAATTTTCAAAATCACATTTTACGGCCAGATATGATGGTGGTTGTTCCTAGTGCAGAGAACCAGCTGGCAGGCGCTTGTACTTGGTTTTTTAATAAGGTACGAAGGCATAACACACACGTGAAACAGCCGTGAGATTGGTATGGCTTAAAGAGTTTATTAAGTTTACTTAAAATCTTAAAGCAACTCTAATTTAAGGCATGTTGATTTCTTCAGAAAGCTTTTGTTAGTTTGGATAGAGGCCATATTATGTAAGATATAATTATTTGGCATCGAAGTAGTCATTTTAACAAGGAAATAGTTTAAAGCTTGATGTGGTCTCCGTTGTGGCAGTAACACTCAAAGTGTCGGTGCATACAGCAGTAAGACACAGGTGAGGTGTGTTTGTAAAGGCACAGTTTACTTGCTGTATCACAATAGCTGTGTCTCATTTCCCTCCGGTTACCTTGCAGACCGGTGACTATCCTGAGTGCCAGCAGTCAGGAAAATGAGCAAACAATCAGGGAAACCTTCTGTTTTCATGTTATCCAAAGTGCTTTGAGGCTGTGGCTTGCAACTCCCGTGTGTGGTCGTCTCGTGGAAGAGCTCCGAGAGGTGCCACACAGTCGGTGTGGGTGCCGCTGAGCAGTGCCGCAGCCCCAGAGGAGTGTTTTGTGCAGCTTTACCCGGGATGCGATGGGGTGAAGCCTGCCATCAGAGCTGTGTTCGGAGGATCGAGGGGTCTAGTATTGCTGGCTCAGTAGCCACAGCTGAGGTGTTTTTAAATCCTTTTTGCTGATATTGAAAGGAATTGGTAAGAACCTCCTTAAATTCCCTTTAACCAGCTACTTCATTTTCCTTGGGTTTGTTTTTTTTTTTTTAATTTGCCCTAAATGGAGTCAAGGAAGTCTGGACTAATGTGTGTGGAATCGGCAGGCCATTTTTTATTGCATGTAGTTTTCCTTTGAAATGACCTTTAAGCCTTGTGTTAGTTGCATTTCCATTTAGGGAATCTTTAAACTATTTGATATTATTGAAGGGGAGAAGCTTAGATAGAATCAGAATTTTGAATCTTTGTTTTCTAATAGTAAATTGCCTTCTTGTGTGTCCTCCAAAACTTCACAGAAAATACTATAAACTGGACTGCTTTCAGAGAGGTGATAGCAGAGATGGCAGCAGAAGCAGCTTTTGGGGTGAGAAGGTCCGTGGGGCAGAGCGGGGATGGTCTGAGCACAGCAGCAGGTGACTGCTAAGGGCTAGTGCCCTGCTCGTGTCCTGCTCAGCTGCAGCAGGAGGGAAGAGAAAAGGGCTGGCACTGAAAACATTCCTTGTTCCCTGAAGTATGCTGGAGACGCAGGATTTCTCAAGATCCTGGACACATTAGAAGTTTTGGAGAAACTGTGCCTTAGTGCAGCACCAGGGAAGGTTCTGGAGACCAGGTTCTCATTGGGTCATTCTTGACCTCTTCCTCACACGTTCAAATTCAAGCAAAGCTTGATGAGAACTGGGTTGTGTCAGGCACAGCCAAGGCTTTTGCCCGTGCTCATCAATACATCTTGGAGTTTCACATTAGTGTCTAATCCTGTGATGGAAACTTCCTTCAGTTTCCTCCCCTGAAATCATTTTATGATTTGTACGGACTGTTCAGATGATGTTTCCCTACTGCGTTGAACATAAACTTTGTTTTACTCCGAGTTCTCCAGCATTCGGGTCCGTACAGGTGAACAGGGATTGAAGGCGGCCCTGGGGCTGTTGCTACTCTCCTTGCAGCCCTGGGCATCCGCACAAGAGGCAGCTCATCTGCCCAACCCCTCCTGCTCCGTCGGTGGCCTTCCCTCCCTGGCCCAGGAGAGCGTGGCAGGGGCAATCGTGGAGAACGCTCTGACGCTAAGATCCCTCTGTCCTAAGATGTAAGAACAGTCGAGCATTCTAGTTCGATACCTGTGTGAAAGTTTCACCGAACTTCTCAGCACTAAGACAAAGTAGGGGATGTCATCAGCCGTGGGGGAATTAACTTGCTAGAAGTGTTTTTCCTGTTTAAAGCTTTTATTGTACTCTGTTTACAAGGTGGCATCAACTATCATCTTGGGAAAGGTCAGATTACTATTACATGGTCAAAGTACTTGTCATGTATTTACTATGGGTTTATCAGGCACTAGGGATGACCAAAGTCAATGAGTTCCTGACAGATGAGCTGCACAAGCCTTGGACAGACTGGCTGAGGGGTTGATTTTCAAAGTTAGTCCCCTTTTACTGAAGGTACCAGCCTGGCACAGACTTACTATGGAGGACGGTCCAGGTCTTTCTGCTGGAGGGTTTTGTGGTCCACAGGTCACTGGAACTAGTTTACAGCTATTTTTATTGTATTCGTTTCCTTCGGATCTATACAGGATGCTTGTTCTTTTAACGTCCTACTTTTTATTATGATTATAGATTGTGAGTGCCAGCTGTGAAGGAAGCAATGCCTGTAATTGCAATTCTGCCTGGGAGCGCCTGGCAGCATGTGTCCTTCTATAATGTCAGACTTTTTTATTTGAAACAGACTTTTGTTTGGATGCCTCGTGGAATAATCTGTCAATAGCTGAAATAACACCTTGATCCCAGAGTAAGCGGTGCTGCCAGAAATCCCACTTGCTTCTCTGGCTAGTTCCATGGTCACAGCTAATAAACCATCTTTGCTCACGCTGCAGCTCATTTTGCTCCTGAATTACCCTTTCTGCTATAGATCTGCGCATGCTGGCCCAATTGGGTTAGTTACCGATGAGTGTAACTATACAAACTACTGCTTGCTGTGCTGTTCTGAGCTCAAGGCTGGCTGCGCTTGGGCTTATCTCATTCTTCCAACGCTCCTTGTGAGCCTATGAACTTCCTGGGGGGGTTTAACGATGGGGATGCCAGCGCAGACCGTCTGCCTGACTTTTGCCTGGCCACGGCTGAAAATCAAAGCCTAGCTGGACTTCTCTCTTCATTGGTTGTGGCGTGAAGACAGTTGTGTCTAACAATATTCCCTCTCCATTTTTTTTTTCATTGGTATTAAGGATGGATACAATGTGTGGGAGAGAGGGGACCATGAGGGGGCCGTGAACCAATTCCAGGGTTCATGAAGCAGCAATAAAGGTGCTATTATAAATGAGCAATGGCTTGTAAAGGGTTGCAGTCTCCTAATGTAGGTTACTGGGCTGATACCATTGATTTAATAATGGTTCTTTAATCTGTTTAGATATTTTGACAGTCCTTTCAGTTTGAATATGAGGAATTGGTCCCTTGTTAATTTTTGATTATTTCTCTGGGTCATTTTAATATTTGCAAAACCTGTCAAATAACACTCAGCTGCACGGCACACTGCTATTTCTGATCAAACTATGAAGATAACCACCTCAATAATTGCAGTGGTGAGGAATAATTGTCATCCAGCAAGCTGTAATTTGAAAATGGGTACCACTGCTTGGCTGATGTGCTGGTATAGCTTAGAAGCTTTTAAAATACTACCTTCTGATACCTTTGTTTTGCTATATACTGCTTATATCTGATTAGCACATGATGAAAACATCACATGTGCCCATCTTAGCCTTTGCGTTATAATTATACATTTACAAAGCAATCAATGCCGTGGAGAAACTGAGAAGTGCAGCAAGAGCCTGTGTTTAAATAACCAGTCGCACACTCCTGTGCAGTTTTTGAACATGCCGTATGGTGCGTGATGTATGGTAGTTTGTGTATGCACAGTTGGTCAGCGTATTATGAAGCCTATAGTATCGTACGGCTGTGCTAGTTTACCCTGCAGAGGCTGCTGTGAACAAGAAGAAAGGACTGCCTGTTTACACACCTTTGAAGAAGGAAGCGTGTTACACAGTCAGAGTGCAATTTCACCTTGCTGCTCATACCAGTGGAGCTTAGTTATGTGTTCTCCTTAGATCTCTTTGGAAACAGAGTTAAAGCAGATAATCAAGGTGGGACCTCAGGAGCAAAGCAGTCTGAACCACCCCAATTAAAACAGGGATGTGAATAAAGCCTCGCTTGGGAGGGGTGACAAGTAAGCAAGAACACTAGCAATAAAGGCTCAAAAAGAATCCCAAATTTCTGAAAGTCTCCCTAATTTGTGGAGGTAATGTTTTATGTTATGCATACTGTTACACTGTTTGAAGGGGAAGTGGTGCTTTGCGTTGTCATAACACCTGGGTGTTAGCACCATCATCTTTCCCTACTTAATGAGGGAGATAGGGTCTTAAAAACAAGATAGTCAAGCAGCAGTAAGTTAATGTGTAATTTTAGTAATATCTGTTTTATTTCCTGTACATTTAATCCTCGGTTGCCCTGGAGTGGATGATCTGGTTGCAAATTAACCACACCATTGATAAAGGCGTATATGAGCTCCATTCAGGAGCAGCTCCGTCCTGGCAGAGCACAGCACCTAGGTGTGGTGCTGGGAGAATGCTTTCAGGCTGGCGAGTCATATCGCTGCTTTCTCACCCTGTGGTGCTCCAGCTAATGAAGCTGCAGAGCTGAGGTGGCTTTTGCTTTTTGCCAACATTCACAGAGCAGGAACCGCAGGGAAGAAGCTGCAGAGACTTCCTAGCAGGAGATGAACCCCGCTTCTGCAACGCGGACACCATAGAGGAGCTAGTGATGTTAAGATTAAGATCTCTCTGTATAGTCAGTGGAAACCTGCTGAATGCAGCTGATAAATCAACCCCACAGTTTTACCTGCCTGACTGTAGGTATCTAGCGGAAGGCTTGTGGCAGCATGCTGGTTAACCCAGATGCAGGGCTGGCAGGCTGGAAACGTGAGTGCAGCTCTCTACAGGGGTTTGGCAAGCTGGCTTCGTCCTGCAGGGCTACACATATTTAAAAAAAAGTATATAACCTGGCCTACACTAAGGTGTGCGGTGCAGAACGTGGTCTGATGAAGAGCTCTGAGAGGGTGTATGTGCAAAGACCTGTTGAGAAAGATCCCTCGCCCAGGACTGCTGCAAATGTTAGGCAGCGCGGCTGGTGAAACGTCTGCTTGACAAGGTGCTAGCAAGGATGATGTGCTTGTGAGCTGCTTTGCATCAACTGGCCTGTGGAGCAAGAATCTCCCCGCAGCGGATCACAAAGATGATACAGATGTTGCTGAGGTTGCCTTTGTGTAAAAGCAAGATTCATAATGTTAGTGATGGCAGGAATGGGAGAGGTGGTGCTCCTCC
This sequence comes from Balearica regulorum gibbericeps, assembly GCF_011004875.1. Taxonomy (NCBI): domain Eukaryota; kingdom Metazoa; phylum Chordata; class Aves; order Gruiformes; family Gruidae; genus Balearica; species Balearica regulorum. The sequence continues at coordinate 2,313,798 of NC_046207.1, forward strand.
TGAAGACTCCTGGATCACCTCATGGATGAAATCCAATTATACAAAATGCTGAGCCATTCATTTACAGATGAGTAATGTGCTGTAAATTGCAAGGTCATGGATCAGCGGCAGAGGATTAGAGGATGCTACATCCCCTGCGTGATATGGGCCACCAGCTCAGCATGCTTCTAGAAAATATTCACGAGGCTCAAGGATGCAGTGGGAGGAGATACAGTCAGTAAAGGCAAGGAAATGTTGGCATGACTTCAGAAGATATTAGCAGGCTTTTGTTTTAATAACGATAAACAGTTTTGCTTCTCTGTATTTAAAATAGGATAACTTATAAGAAGTAGAGATGGTTGTTGTGATGAAGAGTTACTAGTGGTTTGTGGAAGGACAGTAAATATAGTTTGACTTGTTTAAACTAAAAGTGGAAACAAACCACCAAACCTGAGCTGATGGAATTACACTTTTCCTGTTATCTCTTCTCCCTCCAGCCTTCCTTCTCTCCCCGCTTCTCCTCACTCCCCTCTATCCCTACTGAAAAAAGAGGGGAAAGGGTAGGAATTTAAGGAATAACACTGGTAAAGCAGGACTAGGTGGTAGAGAGGAAATCGTGAGTTATCGTTGCTGGCTGTTTGCACAGGTTGGTTTGTTTTAACATATCGATCCTGTGTTTCAGGGCTTCCACTTCGTGTTTGCAGAGGCTGTGCAGGAATCCTTGGTCCTGGCACACTGCTTTGGCTAGTGGGTATCTATTGTTCTCTTCTCCAGAATCGGATGAGCAGCAGAAAAGATATTTTCAGGGTGAACCAACCCTTCAAGTGGTGTTAAACTATTTTGGATCCCTGGGCTGTCTTGCTTGAGGTTACATCAACAGATTTGGACTAAAGAAAGGATTTTTCTTATATCAGGTTACTGGACAGTTTAGCAGGGTTTTTGCATGGCCTGTTTCCTAGAACCATTGGCATTTTCACTGCTGAACGGTAATTCTTTTAGGACTGAGACAGAAATTTCACTACACAAACAAGTAGCTTCAAAAGACAAAGCTTGCTTGCATGAGAGAGAAGCAGAAGAAATAATTAGCTGGTTTTTTTCTACTCTGACCTGAGACTTTGAGAGAAGTGAAGATATGGTGTTAATAACTGTCCTTATTTCCTGGTATTTGCTTATCAGCATTAACGATCTCTGCACTGTAGTAGCAACTTATCAAAGGTTCTGATTTTTCTGTAGGTAGGACTGTTTCCTTAACTGCTAACGCGAGTCCGTGCTCCAGTTAAAAGGCTAAAGAATGGCTGCTCAAGATGAGCGTAGATATGAAGTGTCAGATTCCTTTGTTCCCTTTCTCAAAGGACAAAGATGTGAACAGGAAATAACTAAGCTTTATTTCTTTTCCTGTAAGTCTCTCTTGAATATATTTAGGAGGAAGAGAGTCATTTCATAAATACATTCCACTCTCCTTTTGACAAAACCTGGATTTGTAGTAATTTTGTTGGCACTTGTGGTGGTTAAACGTCGGCTGGTCACCAGGTGTCCACCAAGCTGCTCTATCACTTCCCTCCTCAGCAAGGCAGGGAGGGGAGAAAATAAGGTGGAAAAAACAACCCCAAACTCGTGGGTCAAGATAAAGGCAGTTTAACGTAGCTAAAGCAAAAGGCCGTGCACAGAAGCAAAGCAAAAAGCAAAAGATTATGCTCTGCTTCCCATCAGCAGGAGATGTCTGGCCACTTCCTGGGAAGCAGGGCTTCAGTATGCGTACTCCTTACTCCGGAAGACAAATATTGTGAAAAAAAAAAAACGAACAACGAATGCCTCTGCCCGGTTCCTCCTCCTGTCTCTCAGTTTCTTATTGCTGAGCAGACGTCACATAGTACGGAATATCCCTTTGGTCAGTTTGGGTCAGCTCTCCTGGCTGTGTCCCCTCCCAAGGTCTTGCCCACCCCCAGCCTGCTGCTGGGGGAAAGAAATGTTGGCGAGACAGCCTTGGTGTGTGCTGGCACTGCTCAGTAGTAGCCAAAACACTGGTGTGTTATCAACACTTTGCTAGCTACCAATACACAGCACAGCACCATGAGGGCCGCTGTGCGGAGAATTAACTCCATCCCGGTCAGGCCCTGGGCGTGAAAGTGCTGTGAATGAAAGGCTTGAACCCTGTCCTCATCTGCGAGCCCATCAAACCGTTTCATTGTATCCCAAAGCTATGGATGCATTTTCTTACTGGATTGTGTAAGTGATCGTTTTATTCATCAGATTCAGTTAGAAGCAGGCCAGAAGAGGATGTGCAGTGTTTGCTAGGAGGAGCCTTGTGTAAATACAAAGCTTAAAGGTTAGCTTTACATAAAATCAAAAGGCCACGAAAATACTATGCTCAGTGTGGATTTGGATGTGTACGCACAGAGTAACGTAGTAGTGACTGTTGCATCACAACATATTACAAGTAATGAGGGTTGTATGTGATGAGGGTTGAAATTCCTCCATTAATAGGTGTGGAAAACAGGGTTCTGCTTGAGCTAGATCTGAACAGAAGTCATTAGGTAACAAAAGGCCACGTTGGGGTGAGGATGTCAGCTTAGCTGCCGCTTCTCGTCGGGGACGGGTGTGTTTCACGTGGGTTTTACAGAACTGAAGTCACAATGTGTGCGTACTGATATACAATGGTTGACAGTTGTATTCCACAATGGATTGCTAGTAGACACCTCAATGTATGGATTGCTAATGCTTTCCAATAAGAGAGCAAATTATTTTGAGAAACTTGAAGTGCTCCGTTGTTTTCAGAAGGCCTGGATCCACTGGCACTGGATCTGTTTCCCTCATTTGTTATTGCCTGCTGGGAGATGATAACTAAGTGTGTTGGGGAGCTGATGTGTGAATGTTTCTAAGTTTCTAGTTATTAGTAATTTTCATATGATCTATGTTATTCCAGCTGTACAAGTATTGATGAGATATCCCTGCTGCAGAAGAGACGATTGCTTGAATGTGGGAAGGATAATACAAACCTCTTAACTTAAAAAAACCGCAAACATAGGAAAATAATATAGAAAAGAATTTGTCCATCTAATGGATGATTTAATATATATTTTTAAAAGGTTTAAGGAGATTGACAGTTGTGACTGCCAGACTTCTTGATTCAAAGTGTATTTCTTTGTGTTTCATTGCAGTATGTTGCTGTTCTGCAAAGGCTTAGCAGCTGATTGCTCCAGGAGAAAAGAGAACATAGCTGCACTTGGAGGAGGATGTGCCATAGTTCTAAACTGTTAATTAAACTGATATCTGAAAAAAAAAAAAAAATTAAATAAGGCCAATAGCAAAATTAATTTGAAAACCTGTGCTGCTATTATTGGAAATAACCAGGCATTCTTTGAAGCTGCGACATGTATGTGATAGCCACAGAGCAACGCTGTTTGGAAGGGACCCGTGGAGGTCGCTTCATCCACCGCCCCGCTTTGAAGTGGGCCAGCTGCTTTGTGACGTGTGTCAGAAATGACTGTGGTAATCCTGGAAACAAACAGCGGGGCAGGTCTGCTCTGTGCTGCTGCTTCGGAGTGTGTAATTAGGTCTGCCGAAGCTGAGAGCATGCACTTCACCACCACTCTAGGCTAAAATTGTGCTTTCGCTAAATAATTAGCGGCTGAAAACTTTGTTATTAAAACTTTTTGATAAACAGTGTAGCATTGCTCTGACTTCCGGTGATTGTCACTAACTCGTACTGGTTACCTAACAAACCGTGCTTTACAGGAGTAGGAGCCTGCCTGAATTCTTGGGCTGATACTTCGTCTGAAAAGACCCTGTTTGAAATAACTTCACAGGGCTCTGAATTGCACTGGCCTAGAATGAAAAATGCGGCAGCATGGGCAAAGTCATCTCGGCTTGTGGAAGAGGAGTTGTAGATGTTTTGCAGGTTATCTGCGTATTAATTCTGAGTGGCATTTGTGCTGTCTCATAATATTATTCGAATAGTCTTTCAGCTTCTGAGTGGGAGTTATCTTGACAGAAAAAATACGTAAAATTGAAAGGAAGTAAATACACACAATCTCTCTGGTGATAATATAAAATGATAAAACAAGCAGCATGTAAATCAAGTAATCTGTTTTAATAATCAGACCATTTAAGTCCTTTTCCATATTGCTAATGTTCCCCTTGCATTGGCATTGTTTAACAACTCAGTACAGTTGGCATTTAGAAATTCACTCCTTTTGCAACGAATGATGAATGCCTAAATGACAGCACTCCTACTGCTCAGATGTTTTTCCATTCAAAGAGCGGAAAGTGAAGTACTTAAGACAGTGGTGCAAATTCATTTGCTTATCTTGCCTATGCTACCCGGCGCTTCCATACCCACAGGGATGTTTGCAGGGTTCCCTGTATCATTCCTTCTCTTCTTCCCTTTTTGAAGGTGTCTTTTCAGTACGACGGGAAAAAGATTCTGGTGTTGAAGCTGCCAGGTCAGTCATGCTTGTGACTTTGACTGAAAGCACTACACTTGGTTGTAGTAAGAGAACCCCTTTATTTCTAAACTTTTTGTAAAATATTAGGTGCTCTTGAATTGGAAGAACAAACCTTGTGTGTTCACTAGGCCTCGTCAGCACTGATACACATACTTAATCTCATTTCTATAGGGCTTGAGGGTTTAAATTCCAGGGCACCTGCTGCTCGATTCTTGCTAATAGGGGAGAGACTAAGAGATGGTGATTTCACTGCAACTCTGGTTCAGGTTGCCATTAGGTAACATGAAGCTTTGCCAATACAAAGGAGAAAATACAAGGAAAAAAAAAAATCCCGCAAAAAATCTGAGCCAAATCTATGACCAAAAAGTGGGAAGCTTTTCCTGACTAACCGTGCTTTCAGGGAAGCACGAGGAAAAGTCCTTTCTCTCAGCCTGAATAGTTAATGGCCATACTGTGTTGAAACGTATTTGCTTTGTGATTTGCAAACTTAGTTTTCCCCTCCATTGCTTATGGCTCTTTCTTCACGTTAGCTGGCTGAAGTTGTTGCTATCTGTCCTGCAGGGAATGGTGTCAGTGATGATCTGGGCTCGGGGTGGCCGAGATCACGGCTGTCCATCGTTGTCCCTTCAGCAGACGTGGCAGAAGGAAATCTTTGGCAGAGGAGCTGGACGGGCAGCCGTAGGTGGAATATCTTCATCTGCTGCTTTGAGACTCAGCAATTTGTCTGCCGAAGCCCACAGTTGGTAATCTAATGTGCTGCCAGGACAGTTTACGAGCCAAAACCACAAGAGCTGTGTTAAGTCACAATATGCTGTAAAACACATAAATGCCTAAAGAAGACTGCCTGGTTTCATAGCCAGAAAACAAACAGTCCTGTTTAAGGACTGCATACTCAGTATTTGTGTTTAGGTGAGATGGTGCAGATCACTGTAACAACTCTGAAGGAAACCCTAATTATGCAGAACCATAAGTCATATTTGTGCATTATTTGCATATTTTGCATTATTGGTTTTGCATGATTTGCATGGCCTGTGTTAGTATAAGTAAGCCATCTAATTTTATTTTAGATCTAACGTTACCAAAGGGCTCAACCAGCCTTTTGGAGCGCTTGCGGATGGTGTACCGTATCTCAATACTGCAAGATGATTCTTGGGTTTTACGGGCCCTGTATCAAAACAATGCTGTATTCAGGAGACTCCAGCAGCATTCACAGATCAGCACTGGGCACGAGCTTAACAAATGCAGAATATTCCTTTACAGCAGAACAACGAAGCATCTGAACATCAGCATCTCATGGCCAGCTGACTGCAAAAGGAGTCTCCAGACATCTACAAAGAAAACCTGTGAAATTCTGTGATTGTACCTTGCCACCTAGGCTTGTGAAATAAATAGAGGTGTAGTTAGGTATCAGTACAAAGTTCTGTTAACTGTGCAGCGTATGCGGAAAATTGGGAAGGTGGTAAATTTAAGTGTAAGAAAGAGATAGCTCAGAAAACAAGGTTGAAAGTCCTCAGCAGTACGGTTGCTGATGTGGCTTCAGGTTATGTTTGTTTATGCAAGGATACCACTATGTCAGTCCTCAGCAGCGACGTGAATGGGGTTTGTTTCCTGAAGTTCCTGGAGAAGTTAGGAGGAAGTAACAGGGTATCTATCAGTCATGGTCTTTGTTTTCTGCATGTTTCTTGATCTTTCTGTTGGGATGCAGGATTTTATGGTTCCTTTATAGCATCCCTTGAAAGAAAGGCGGTTATTCACAAGTATAAGCTAGTCCTTGCCTGGACACCATTCAGACAAACCTACCATTGCAGAATTTGTGCACCACTGAACCACAGAGATTAAATCAGACGGTATCGTCCGCATGATGCAAATCTGTCCAACCACCAGTCATTGGTCTGGTTTTTGCCTTTTGCGCTGCAATTTTGTCCACTGATACATTTGAAGGTAGCGTACCCTTTAACACAGCGGTGTATAATCCGGTGAACAATGCTGAATTCCCAAAACTGAAATAATCATGGTGTGGCAGGTTACAGTTAGTATGGACACAGGGTTTGGAGAGAGGAGCAGGTGAATGAAGGTAAAGTGTCTTTTTTTTTTAAAGTACCTGAATGCTGTAATGTCAGAATGGAAGGAACATAAGGGATCATGAAGTCAGTTGCTGGTCAGTGCTGGAAGCCAAATCTTCTAAACACGTCCATAAAATGAGTTCAGCAATATGCAGCGAGGCTCACCTGTCCTTGCAGCTTCTGTTGAAACGCCCTCCCAGGACTGCTCCCTCGATGGTGAGCTGTCCCCGTCAAGCCTGTGTTGGCCAGGGTAAGTCTATTCCCGTTTTTCTTTTGTGTGGGCCTGTGGAATTTTTTGTTTAATTAGTTCTGGCAAGATGATATTCATCTACCGGTGTATTTATAGAGTGATTGCTTCCACCTTTTCCTCCTCCTCAGTAGTTTTATGAGTCTTAAGCGTTTACGTTAGTTCTCTTACATGACAAGCTGTGTTGGGTTTGCGTGGCAAGGTTTTGGTAGCGGGGGGGGCTGCAGGGGTGGCTTCTGTGAGAAGCTGCTAGAAGCTTCCCCTGTGTCTGACAGAGCCAATGCCAGCCGGCTCCAAGATGGACCCGCCGCTGGCCAAGGCCAAGCCAATCAGCGCCTCTGTGATAACATATTTAAGATGGAAAAAACCAAGTTAGAGGGAGCTTTTTACAGCCGGAGAGAGGAGTGAGATGATGTGAGACACTCTGCAGACACCAAGGTCAGTGAAGAAGGAGGGGCAGGAGGTGCTCCAGGCGCCGGAGCAGAGATCCCCCTGCAGCCCGTGGTGAAGACCATGGTGAAGCAGGCTGTCCCCCTGCAGCCCATGGAGGAAGGATGAGGGGGTGTAGCGATTCCACCTGCAGCCCATGGAGGACCCCACGCCGGAGCAGGTGGAGACACCTGAAGGAGGCTGTGACCCCGTGGGAAGCCCACGCTGGAGCAAGCTCCTGGCAGGACCTGTGGATCCGTGGAGAGAGGAGCCCACGCCAGAGCAGGTTTGCTGACAGGACTTGTGACCCCGTGGGGGACCCACGCTGGAGCAGTTTGCTCCTGAAGGTCTGCACCCCCTGGGAGAGAGCCAAGTTGGAGAAGTTGGTGAAGGACTGTCTCCCGTGGGAGGGACTCCATGTTGGAGCAGGGGAACGATGAGAGGAGTCCTCCCCTGAGGATGAAGAAGCGGCAGAAACACCGCGTGATGAACTGACCGTAACCCCCACTCCCTGTCCCCCTGTGCCGCTGGGGGGGGCGGAGGTTGAAGCCGGGAGTGAAGTTGAGCCTGGGAAGATGGGAGGGGTGGGGGGAGGTGTTTTAAGATTTGATTTTATTTCTCATTCCTCTACTCTGTTTTGCTTGGTAATAAATCAGATGAATTCCCTCTCTAAGTTCGCTCTGTTTTGCTCATGACGACAATTAGTGAGTGATCTCTCCCTGTCCTTATCTCGACCCATAAGCTTTTCGTTATACATTTTCTCCCCTGTCTGGTGAACGAGGGGAGTGATAGAGCGGGTCTGGTGGGCACCTGGCCCCAGGCAGGGTCAACCCACCACACAAGCTCTAGGCTTTTCTGCGTATGTGCTCCAGTTGACTTCACGTGTGATGGGAGCAGATAGAAGAACCTACCTGACTTTTGAGCTTTCTTTTTCTTTTTACTGCCCTTTTATTATGTGGTCTGATTTGACAGATTAAAAAGTTAGAGATTATGGTTAGATGGCAGTGTCTCCTTTGTTGCTATCTCAAGGCTGTTCTACTCTTTCCTGGTTGGATATAGGATGATAGGATAATTCAGCCTCAGGAGGTCATTTAGGGCAACCTCCTGCTCAGAGTAATGTGATTACTGCTTTAGGATTTTGCAGTGTTCCAGCCAGACTTTTGACATGGAAAGTGGGAGTGTGTTTTACTGCTCTACGCAGAGAAACCAGGAGCAAGCTTCTTTCCTCTACCTGTGCTCGATAGCAACTTTCTTATGTGTGGATTAGAATAAATCCACAAAGCATTCTGTTGTCCCTGGATGCTTTTCAAGGGACTTCCTTTTGTCCCATTATCTATTTCAGGTCTGCTTGCGCCTTCTGCTGTGGTTCTAGAAATGTAAAAAGAGTATGCAGCACTTCCCTGCTGTAGGAGAGGCAGCTCAGTCTGACGCAAATAGAAATGAAAGCTCAGTGACTCCTATGTTTAGTGGTTTGGTGGTTTTTGAGTGCAAGGTTAATACTTTAACTTCATGTTTAAGGAGAGGGATTTTAATACTGTTCTCATTTCTAGCTAGCTACATTTCACAGTTTTAGCCTTTATTCAGCATTCATTAGTGCTAGTTTAGCATTCATCTTCCATTTTCCTTTCCCTGACCTTACCTACTGGGTTTGCAAAGCTGCACAGGTGACTCAAGGGTCAGCTGTGTTGGAGCTGAATCAGCCTTGTCAAATTACAGTCACTTTGCTTAAATGTTGGTTTGTTGAGGAAGATGTGACACCAGTCACTCATAGTTTGGAAAAAAAAATAAATAATTAAATCATTACAAAGGACGCTTTTAAGCTTATTTCCAAAGCTGACTGTGAAAATTGCGGATGAATGAAGTATTCCTCACCCTGCCCTTGCTGCTCCCTCCATACAGGAAAGGAGTGGCGCAGAACACGCGCTGAATGGCATTTCCTATTTTGTTAAACTGGCAACATCTGAAAGCTGAATCCATGCAGGACAACTGCAAGCAAAAATTTCACCTGCACCTTAAATGAACTTAAATTTCAGTTTTTCTGACCCTCAGGGTGGATGAAATCCTTGCAGACGTGCATATTCAGAATCGTGACAGACTTGGATTGTTTTCCTAGCGTGGGGAGGTAATACTGACTGGACAGTTTTCTGGTCTGTTTTTCCAAGTGCAGCAAGAATATTTTAGCTATAGTTCTGCCAGCGCAAATCCTGTTTATCTGAGCTCTCTTGTGATGAGGATGATTTGCTGTAATGCAGTTTATGAGCAATTTACCGAAAGACTTGAAAGTCATCCTTTCCTGCTTGACAGCTGAGTTTATTTCAAGATTTACCTAAAATAAAGTCTTTAAGTAGCACCAAATTCTCAGTAGAGAGAGCTGGTATCCCATATAAAAAGCACAATCATCTGACAATCACAGGGTGAAATGTGCTTAAACAAAGTCATCTTACTTCCCAAAGCATGGGAAGAATAGTTGTTCCTTTGTGTCGGTGCAGCTGCCTATACATTCTCGCATTTAAAAACAGGTAAATATGATTTCCCTGCCAGAAGTCTACTTACATTCCCTTCCTTAGTGAACACATCCTAAAGGCCCATCCTTGAATATGCATGTGCATCTCTTAGTGAACATGAGTTTTAATTAAATATCTTCCTGCGTGTTTGCAATGAGAACGAAGTCAAAGCCTGCATTAATGCATTTTTAATGTATGTATTTGGTGGTAAAAAAATAACTAAGACCTGTGACCCTCTTTGGGGGAGTAACCCGAATTACACAGGGTGTTTGCAATGGGAAAAGGAATTGTCCCTCTCCTGTGTGCCAGAGGTGTGCAACTGCGAGGTGATGGTTCTTCCCGTGCGCAGAGGAGGAGGGAAGAAAAAACAGTATACTCGTAGTAAATATTTCAGTTTGTTTGTGCTTTGGAGTTAATGAGTAAGTTGGAAATAGATAGTAGTTTGAAACCATCAGCTTTTGTCCTTTTAACCTTCAGTGGTACTAGGTTAGCTGTTGACTGTCTAGTGCAAGCTGATGCACCTGTAACACTCCTGTATCTGTCCTGAATCATTTGCTTTTGCTTTTTTTTGGTTAATGTTTCCTTTACTTTAAGCCACTGCTGTACAGTTAAACTGAAAGTCAGTCTTCAGTTGATGGCTGTGTTGTGACTTCTTGTCACGAAGACGTTCTGTTTCTGGAACATCCGTGTAGCATCAGGGTGAGACCAAGGAGCTTTACGGAGCACCTGCTAAGGTGAGAAAGCTTTGGTGTGTCTGTGTGTGCGTAAAGCAGATATATGGTGTCAGTCTGTGGTCAATGGTGAGAAAGGAGCAGTTCCAGATGAGAGAAGGTCTTTTCCCAGGAGAAAACGATCCATAATGCCAATAGCTACACTTCAGCTCTCTTAAAGTAACAGAAAATGAGATGACTGATGACTTGACATGATTTTTCCAGCAGTTGCTCTGCTCCTCAGCTATTAGACAGATGGAGGAAAAGCCTGGCAAAATGTGTTTCTGAGGAGCCGTTTCACACCCCAGCGAAGCCCAGCCTGTGATCTCATTGCTAACGATCTCTGGTAGCTGGCATAGGTTATCTCAGAAAGTATACTGAATTCTAGAAATAGCAATAAGCCCGCAGAGTGCTGCCTGCTGTCTGTGATCCCGGCAAGTTTCTGTTTATCTTTCGGTACAGAGGAGTTGCCATGTAAATGATTAATTAGAAATTCCCTTTATAATTTGAATTGCAGCATTTGGAGTGGCGATCGCATGGTAGGGTGCCTTTGTTTAACGGTCTGCATTCTGCAGATGTTGTTTTGGAGTATGGGTTCCAAGTCTTGCCAACTAACTTTTCTTTATTTGTACTGAGTGCATTTGAAGTTGCATCATTTCCTCGGTAAGAACAGTTTTATTTTTGACTGGAGTGTTTGTCAGGTGGGAGAAATCCTAAATGTGAGTGCTCTCTGGTGGTAAAGATTTCTGCTTCAGCTTTCTGATTTCTGCAGTGTATTTTCCAGTGGCAAGTGGATGTGAATATAGGATATCTGGACTTAAGGATATATATTCTTTTTCAACTCCCTAGAAATAAAAACTACAGAACAGAGTAACAGCCTTTTTCTTTCTTTGGCAGTCTTCTTTTCTAGACAGTAATTTCTGTCCCTTTAAATGATTTATATTCTGTGACCTACTGGTTTCTATTTTCTCATTATCAATCCATGTTTTAACAAGGTAATAAAAACTTCTCATGAAAGAGCTGATGTTCTTCATCACAATAACACACAAGGATTAAATACTGTGACTTTCTTTCTGGCTGCTGAGCTAGATTTCAGATGCCACAGTAATAAGTGGAAGATTCAGAGACAGTGATACAGAAATCATTTGAATAGCATCATTACAGGGAAATCTTTTCTCCTCCAAGTTGCAGCACAAGAAGCTGTGAATTTAATGATATGTACAAACTGAGGTCTGACCGTGGGGGTGTCGACCCCCAGGAGTAGGTGCAGGGCTTCCTTTTATCAAGTGTGCTGTGAATGGCTTTTAATAACAAAAATCCACTCCTAGGTGTTATACACTCGGTACTCAAATGATTATGCCATCCTTTCTGATGAGCTTTCCCTTGATGGAGTGCAACACCTGGATCGATGAGCCTTTCCGAAAAGCGCTGGGTAGTCTGGTTTTGTGACCTCGCCTTGCAGAAAAATAGCTAATTTAACACAGCTTGTACCTCCCAGTTTGGACTGCTGTCGTTGGTTGTTTTCTTAAGTTTTCATGAGTTCTTCTCGGGCAAGGAAAACCAAGAATCTCACACCGAAGCAATGCAGCTAGGAAAACAGCCGCTGCTGTTCTTGGCCTGCTGCTGTGCTGAGCTGCACCATCTGATGAAAAGAGGCTTTATCAGCAAGGAGGGGCGAGGAGCGACGGCTCCTTTTAGGAACATCTAAGCACGGCTCTGGAATTTTAACTCCGGAGCTAAAAATTAAAAAAAAAAATTGGAGAGAGAGGTAAATAGGGATGTCAGTTGTTCATAAACTCCGTATCCTTAAAGCCAAGCTTGAGAGATGCCTATCTGTGAAGCCCAGGGATGGATCCTTTTGCCCACAGAGATTGAAGACATGACTCACCACGGTCTAGTGAAACCTTTTAAAATTTGACTCGGAGGCCAAATGTGAGATCTGTCGTCGAAGCCCGGAGCTGTCGGGGAAGGAGGCAGGCAGTATGTCGAACCACTGCACATGTCGGTGTTGCAGTGGGAACACCTCCGCAGCTGAGCTGTGCCCTGGGCGAGGGGCTCCTCGTAGCAGTGACGCTGACGGCCAGCGGTGGGACAGGCTGGTGGAGCCAAATCTGTAGGTTCTGCTTCCGAGGTGGTCGGGGACACTGGACTGTCAAGGGAGGAAACTTAAACTGTGCTCTGCTACTGAAAGTTTACATAATTCATTACTTAAGGAAGAGGTCAAAGTATTGGGTACTGTGATGGTGACTTAGCACGACACTTCAGTAGGGATGTCTTCTTCTCTTTCTTTCTTTCTTCCTTTCTTTCTTTCTGCGAAAGGAACCCCCCTTAACCTCTCTGTGCTGACCATGAATCCTGTGACCATGTCTCTGGCAGTACAATGGGGCTTAAAACCTCCTCCAGAAACTGCTGTATCTTTATTTTTATCATTAATAGCTCCTTCCGTGCAGTGACTTTTGGGGAGCAGTCTATATGTTCTCCATCAGGCAACTTTTGGATGGCTCAGCTCCAAAAAAATGGGCTGGATTCTGCTGATTTTGATGTCTTTGTAATGGTTTCCATTGCATATGTATGTCCCAGTGTGATTTGATCTCCTTAACAGAAACACTGTTGTGTGCATTTGGTTTTTCTTAAGCTCTCCTACGTATATGTAGAGTCCCTCGTGTGATCCCGAGAGGGCAGAAGACGAGCAGCCTGGTGGTATACAATATCTTTTGCACCCACGAGTGTCTTGCATGTTTAGTGTCTTCCAAATACCACAATCCCCAGCTGCTCTGTGCTTCAAAGAATTAAAATTAGGGATGGCAAATGGCGGGGAATGAGCGTGTGAGGGTTCCTGTGTACCAAGACTGTCTTAAGCATTAGGCTGTGATTCTGGATTTCATACCAGGCGTGCATGCCAGTTCTCGGTGTTGTTGCCTGTGCATTACCCATCATTTTTGTTGCAATAGTTAGCTGCTGAGCTGCAGTTGGTATTGCTAATTTATAATGGCCTTATCTTTTCTGAAATGTATTTGGTAGCTTTCAAAGAGCATATATCTCTAAAATATAAAACATCTTTACATTTTAAGCTCACTAATGTTTTGGGAAATGCTTACCTTCAGTCAAAATTGAATGCAGGAATGAAAAGACGTTTTGCAATTCTTGTGGGTTTTTTTAATTGAGGTATTTCTGGAGGAAGCTGGAATTAGAGGCAAAATCTCTTTTAGATAGTGAAATGCTGGTTGCTAGATTGTTTCTTGAGTTTTATTACACCTGCTAAAACTAACACTGCCAAGATGCTGCAGAAGATTCTCAAATGAACAATAGAAAATGTCAAGCCTGTCACCACATGGGGGTGGTAATAAATTCGATAAAGTAATGCTAGAATTTGTGCCGTAGCCCATCAAGGATTAGGAGAGCCCTTGTACTCTGTAGAGGTGCTATGGTGCCATCTAATGTTGTAAGATTTAGATACAAGGAGCAGACAGGTATTTAATGGTGGAAATGCCATAGTTTGCACGTTGATCTCTATATCTGGTGTCGTCCTTTCTCCTCCTGAGAAGCAAATGCTGTATGAATTCTTCAGCTGTTAATCTGAAATTCTTTCTCTGCTCTTCTGTTAGATAACTCTTGATAAAATGTGAATTTCTTTGGCAACATCTTCTAACTTAAACACCTTTTTTTTTTTTTTTTTTTTTTTTTAAACAAGCTTCAAGTTATTTTCTGTCTTATTTGCAGAAAGAATAGTAAGGACCAGGTAGGGTTCTGGAAAGGTGTAGTTTAGGGTTGTGTTCACCCATTCTTAAAAAGCTTTCACTTCTGGTTTAGCAGCAGTGATGATATCAAAGTGCCTTCTAGCGAAAAGGATGGATTGGAAGCTAATTGCTAGGGCTGAAAGGCTGCAATTTGCTTCTTGGCTTGTATCTTTGTTTACTTTCTTGCAAATGTTATTAGACCTCTCAGTGAGTGGCTTCAAAACTTCTGCTTCTCTGGCCTGAGCTGGCCTGTGGACAACTGTAGAATAAGAAAAAAGAATTTGCCTTTAAATCCCCTTTATGAAGCAGGTTATATGGACTCATCACGAACTCATCTTATTGTCAATTGTAGCAACAGTAAATTATATTACCTTAAATCTTGCTAACGACTTTCTTAGAAACATTTGTTTCTGGCAGCATGTTAATGGCTACAGAAATACCTGGATATGCAGAAAGCCAATTGATTGCATTGGCAAAGCAGAAGTTTGCAGTACTCAGAAATACAGTCGGTGTTTGTACCTCGGTAATCTGATCGGTCATGCATCCGTAAGTGAAATAGCAGTAGAAATTTCCTTTGTAGGTGGTAAGATTCAAAGCTAGCACTAGTCCTTGGTCCTCGTAACATCAAGTCTCTACGTAATGTGCTAACGTGCCAACTGGGCCACGCTGGTCAGACAATGTCAGTGTTTTATTGTGGTATTTCAGTACGATGACGGATTGAAGAGTTCACCTGATGAAACGAGTAACTTGCTTGGAAGACACATTCTGAAGCTCTATGTTTGACTCGTTCCCTTTCTCCCTTTTGTCTCATCCCGGGTAGGTTTGAAAAAGGACGGATTTATACATTTATTGGGGAGGTGGTCGTCTCCATGAATCCTTACAAAAACTTGAACATCTATGGGCGTGACATGATTGAGCAGTACAAAGGAAGGGAATTGTACGAGAGGCCTCCTCACCTCTTCGCAATTGCTGATGCTGCTTACAAAGCGATGAAGAGGCGATCAAAAGACACATGTATTGTAATATCAGGTAAGCTGAAAGAGCTTTTCATGGTGATGAACACTTGATCTTTGTGAAATTCTAGGCAGCAGAAGAATAACGATCTGGCTAATGACAGCATTTTATAAAAGAAAACTTCATTAATCTTAAAACTGCTTATTTGCATTTGAATCTGTGTGTGGAGACCTTAACAATTATTTCTTATCTAATTCAAGAACTGGTGTCAGTCATTAGTTTAATCTCTGCATGCAAAGTGATAACTTGAGTCCTCTGCTTGCTCTGCCTGTGTGAATGCAGATCAGTGAGAACAGGGTTCCTGGCCCTCTTTAGAGAACTGCTGATTTTTGTCCCTCAGATGTTTTGTTCTCTGTTTTGATGGCCGGACAGATTCCTTGTCGTGGCTCTAACAGTGGGAGCAGGGCTGGTACCATGAACGGTCGCTATCCGGATCCTGGCACTTCGTTTCCTTGCTGTTCCCGTGCTTTAGCAGCTCTGAAAAGCGAGAGCCCCGGGATGATGTGCGGAACAGTAGCCTCTTGTATTGCAGTTCCCGGCACTGCTGCTAGCCAAGCCTCTGCATGCCAGTCTTTCTCCTCTAACAATATTCCTTTTGATCCTCTGTGTGCCAGGCCTTTTACCGACCTGTGAAATCTTACATCATAACTGCTTCTAAGTCAGCATAGCAGCAACAGCCAGGCAGGGTTATGGCTATATTTAAAAAAAATGTTCAAAGTGCACACAAATAAGATTGCTTTAAAAAAAAACCCCAATAACAAAAAAAATCCAAACGCTTTCTGGGTAGAGTTGTTCAGTGATTTGTTTTGCTTTTTTTTGATCTGTTGTGTCACCTTTGTATTTATGCCCGCAGGTGAAAGTGGGGCTGGGAAGACAGAGGCCAGTAAATATATTATGCAGTACATCGCAGCCATTACCAACCCCGGTCAGCGAGCAGAGGTGGAAAGGTAAGGGCATTGCAGAAAAATAAAGTGAAATTGCTTTGTTTCTGAATCTTCATTTACCTAACTTCTTCAGATACTATTTTTTCTCTGGGAAATTTGCGATATTGATTGCTAAAATCATGTAGAAAAGTTTATATTGAAAGCTTGAACTTTCAAAGTAGAACCAGTACCTAGAAATCATGTTTCCTGTGGCAAATCACCTGAAATATGTGTATGTTAGAATAGCATGTAGAGTGTGAGGAACATAGTCCATGACATTTCAGGCTTGCATGCTCTTGGATTGCGAAATGTACCTGTCAGCCTCAGAGTAAAAGTTTTTGAGCAAAGAGTGTGACAGACTTAGTACTTACTCCAACAAAAATTTTGAAAATATTTGCAAAAGAGTTCAAGAAATTGCTTTCAAAACTTACCTATGTAAAGGAACGGAATTTTTTATGCTCTTTTCAGTGGGAAGATCTGGGCTTTTGTTCCCATTTGCTCGGCTCCTACGAACGTTACTGAAAGCTCCCAGCTGATTTCCCGTGGGATTGCTGATGTCATACACATCTGCCCAAATCTGTCATCAAAGGGCAACTCTGCTGTTACTAAATTCTTCTCTAGAAATGCCTGCAGAAAAAAAAATTCATTGTTTGAGTATACAAGTCATGACTTACCTATTCCCTTTTCTGTGTATCCCTATTATAGAGTGAAGAACATACTGCTGAAATCCAACTGTGTGTTAGAGGCCTTTGGCAATGCCAAAACAAACCGTAATGACAATTCCAGCAGGTTTGGAAAATATATGGATATCAACTTTGATTTTAAAGGAGACCCGATAGGTGGGCATATCAATAATTACTTACTAGAAAAGGTAAGCCCCCTCACTTTCAGAGCTAGAGGCTTTGGTGTAGTTACTTTTGTAAGAGGTGCTTTGCCATTAGAAAGTTTTCCTGTCATACGTGTTATGTCAGCAGGTGATGTATGAGGCATAGAATCTCATTAAATCTAGGGCTTAATTTTTCTTCCAGAGTCAGTCTAAGTAACTGAAATGCTGCTGAAGCACTGGCACTGCCCTGTTTCTTTAAACCTGCTTTCAGAGCTCACCATGTAAGGGACTAGTGTTACTCAAAAGCTTATGTGCATGTACTTTGTATCCAGAATAAAAGCTGAGAGTAATTTAACATCTGCAAAACTCCTTCTTTATAAGTTCCCGCATTGAGATCTCCTTGGTGAATAAAAGGCGAAGATATCTAGGTCTGTAAGTAGCACGGTACGCTTCAGAAGTGTTGTTCTGGAATAATGCCACAACCTTTTGTGATCTTTTAGTAGCTTTGGTTTTATATATTCCAAGTGATCCTAAGCATAATTATTTTTTTTCATGTCATGAAGTGGTGGCTGAAAACATTGGAATATGTAAAACTGTAGAGAAACCAGGCTTGGTCTATTAACAGTTCTTGTTATATGTGACACACACGTCTGGCTTTAATTTATGTGTTTGACCGCATCTGCTAACATGCTTTTTTGTTTGTGTTTTTTGCTTTTCCCATTATTTCCCTGAAGTCTATTTTCAGAATAAACACTTTATTTAAAAAAACAAAACAAAACAACAAACCCAAACATTCAACATGTGATACTTTCATGCAAAAAAATGAGTGGGGTTGCAGCTGCAGTGACTTAAATCCTGATTATTTATTTTGTATTCTTGACTCCTACCAAGTTAAATTTGTTTGCATTTTGAAAGCAGCTGAGGTTCAGGTCTGAGCACAAGCCGTTAACAGACAGTCACTTTGCACCGCAGCAGGAGCACGTGCTTTGTCGCTCTGCGTAGCTCAAACTTGTAGCATAAAATAAGGATACGTTGCTTGGTGATTGAATTTCTCCTGCATTTAGCTTTTTGTTTGGTTGGTTTTTTTGTGCTGTTTTACGCTGGTTTGGAATGAGTGCTCTGAAGGTGGAGCTATCGCTTGCTCCCTAAAACAGTGCCCTCGGGTTACAGCAGGGCGTTCGCTTGTACGCTGGCTGGGTGCTGTTGGTTGTAGACCTGGTCACCAAAAGACCCTGACTATGGCCCATGGAGCGTTTGTTTGTAGTCACAGAGTCCTGTTTGTCATTTCCAGCGATTAAATAACTCTCAAACTAAAATGACGTTTTGCTTGACTTTTCCATGAAAGCAATTCTGCAGGTGCCACATGGGACTGGAAGTAGGACATTGCAGCTGTTACGCAAGCTGGTCTTTTTGATTATAGACTTCAAACTCCGTGGTCATGCCTAGCTAATAATGTTCATAACAGACTTCTTGTGAGAGAAGATTAGTTTGGAGGTGTCCTAGCAGTGGCAAACTGGTGTCTAAGGGGAGGTGCTGGGGAAGCAGGCCCTTCGCATCCAGAAATACCTACCTTTTGTATTTGGTTTCCCCACAGTCTCGTGTGATCGTGCAACAGCCGGGAGAACGAAGCTTTCATTCTTTTTACCAGGTTTGTATTTGCTGAAACAAATGACTTTTCTCAAGTTTCCCAGACATGATAGGCAAAATATTTAAGGTTTTCACCCTCTCGTGTGTTTTGCAAAGGGTTCCCTTGTTGTTGGCATCTTGGGTGATCTTGGGTTCTTTAGCTCTTTGAAGAGGCCTGGTCTGCGGAAGGAACATGGGAAGGTTTATTTTTTTCTATCCTCCAGTCCCATGTTAACACATTTGTAAACTTAAAGGGAGGCTAACTAAACATATATGGTAGATACTGGACTTTGACTCACTGTTTTATTTGTAATAAGTCTAATCCCTCTATTTTCTTTGAGACTTTTAGCCCATATGGAAGTAATTTTATGACACCAAGTTGACTTTCTTTTTTCCTTTGGGTTGTTTTTAATGTCTTCCATGTTGTATGGTAATTCCCTTGTGTGTCCTTTGGGGGAAGCGATTGGCCTATTAGTATAACCTTTATTCTCAGTTTTGCAGTGAGGGAAATGTAGGTTTATTTATTTTTTTCCCACTTGGTCAGTACTCCATGATGGCGTGTTAGCGCCTTTCTCATGAACGTGTCATTTCCGTATTGGAAAGTCTCTGTGTGTAGCAGAGAAGGTAAATGTGCTTGCCAAGACACAGCTGTGGCATGTCACAGATGTAAACGTGTCTGCTTTGTGAAGAGGTTCAGGCTTGTTTTCTAAACATCATGTCACTTAAAAAGGCAGTCGTTGAGGCAAGCTCTTTCTGGTGGTCAGAGTCCTACAAGGATGCAGACCGTGTATTTAGCAGATGTCGTGCTTGTGACTCCAGATCCTGTAGCTGATTCTTCTGTAGCAGTAATTTACTGGTTTTATGATTTTTTTTGTTTGTTTGTCAAGCAGATAAGAATAATAAGAAACAGTAAAAGGAAAGATTTTTTTTTTTTCCATTCACTATTTCTTAAAATACTCTTTGTACAGCTCCTCCAGGGGGGTTCTGACCAGATGTTACGTTCTCTACATCTTCAGAAGGATGCATCTGCATACAACTATATCTGTCCTGGAGCGCAGCTAAAGGTAATATGTAGTAAGAGAGACATCACCTTTGTTAATAAATGTAGGCATAGATATTTGACCCCTTACCAGTGACAGACTTTTCCTGCTTCATAATGGGTAACTTAAGCTGCTTTCTGGACCAAAAAGCCGTAAGGACTCATTTTTTTTACAGTAGGAGCATTTAAGTTACTGAAGCATTCATTCTTCATGTCTGACTTATCCTCAAGAGGATCTCTGAGCAGGAAAGAAGGGAACAAACCCATAAAGTTTTTAGGACAACAAGATCCAGAACACTTTAAATACATCTGGAGTTGTCCCTAGGGTTGTCCCTGTGAAGCAGGGTCCAGACAAAAGGCTCCCTGGTTTCCTAATTGCTTTCTTGAGATGCTCTTTGGCAAACAAACCCACAGACCTTCTCAGATGCATTTATCAGTTTCTCTAGAAATCCGCAGTGAAAACAAATCCAGATGATTGGGAGGGGAGGGGGTGAGAATGATGGTGACCAGAAATTTACTGTTGGTGCTCTGCAGCTTCTACTCTGGGGGTCTGTGACTGCACTACTTGTAGCTGTTCTGATTTTTTTTTTTTTTATGAATCACTTCTACTCTTTCACAATAAATTCCGCTGGGAAAGTACTGAACTATTTAATCATGCTGTTGGTCTGTAGCTTGTTGCTGCTAGTATACATGTGTGTCCAACGTGGAGTTCGGCATACAAGTGTACAGTATGGCATTAAATAAGTTGAGAAATCTCATTTCTTGCATCTGAAAAATAGCAAAGTACATATCCATTTCCCATGGGCTTGCCAAATCTTTGCTGTCTCACAGTTGACTTCCATTAAGCCCATGTCCCAAACGTCTCTTTCCCCTCAGTGTTCCATCAACGATGGTGCAGAGTTCAAAGCAGTAGCTGATGCCATGAAAGTGATAGGCTTCAAGCAAGAGGAGATTCAGACTGTCTACAAAATTGTGGCAGCCATTCTTCACTTGGTAAGCTCTCTGCCTGTAGGTATGAGCGGGCTGTTCTTCAGGAGAGGTCAAGCAGTATATTTGTACTTCCAGCAGCTCTAATTTTCTTGCTGCAGAAGCAGTTGGAAGATCTGTTGGCTGGAAAAGTGTATACACTTTACAGCTTCCAGCGGTGAGTGAAATTCCTTGATGAAATAGGACACTGCAGTAATGATGGAAGATCACATTTATTCCTGCATATTCCAGATCCCAAACCAGACATATCATGAATTACTGGGAGCTGTTAAATGTTCTGAAAAGGAATTGAAGGAATTGTTTGGGTTTGGCAGTGAGGGGGTAGGGAGCTCTCACCTCACTATCCTTCTGTCCACTTTTACCCTCACACTCACCATCACCACTGTGATTTTGCTGGAGGGATGGTACTTCACTGTGCAGTGGAGGCTCGAGCACAGCCAGATCCAGGAGACCTCTTAATTCTCTGTATTCTAAGGAAATCCGTCCTTCACCCGTATTCTGTGGGGACCCACAATCTCCTCCCCTGCGCAGTGCCCTTCTACCTCAGCTCTTGTGTTTCCTTGAGGAGAGAGGCACCGCCGGTGGGCAGGAGGAAGGTAGCAAAGAACATGGTAGGTTTTTCCCAATTTTTTTCTCCTCCTTGGAGTAGTTGTGCCCCAGTGCTGGGGAAGGGAGTGAAGGCAGAGTCATGCCGTGCAGACAGGATGTGAGCTTGCTCCTGCACGTAATGCAGTAGTATTGCTGCTTAATCCTGGCACTGCGGGTGTTCGGTACCAAAGCTGTTGTGGCGGTGTGCTGTTGTCCGGTCCTGTTAGCTGTGCTGACTTGTCAGCTCCCCCAGAATATTCACGTTACCTTTGTGGGCAAGAGCATTACAATAAAAACTGCAGCTTGGCGTTTGTGTTGCGAGCTGCAGTAAGGATGAAACACTACCTCCAGCGTTTGTATACTTAATGTAATTTCCCATCACTAGACTCTGAATCTTGAGACAGTGTTTGGTTAAACCTCTGGAAGTGTTTGATGTAATTTTTTTTGCCCAAAAGCTCAGTTGAACGCTGCTTTTCTTTGAGTCAGGCTTTGCTGCTTCCACTGATGCTGGGCCGTTGTGGGTAGGTGGATACGCAAGGCTCACCCTTCTAATGTGTTAGGAGATTTACTGACTTGAATAGCAGGTGGAATATGGATGAACTGATTCATATTAATAAAAGACAGATTGAGAAACCTAGTTTCTTGCTACTTATTGCAGGGGAACTTGAAGTTTTCCGTGGATGGTGATACGCCGGTAATAGAAAACGGCAAGGTTGTGTCGATCATCGCAGACTTGCTGTCAACAAAATCTGACATGGTGGAGAAGGCTCTTTTGTTTCGAACTGTAGCTACGGGTCGGGATGTCATTGACAAACAACATACTGAACAAGAAGCCACCTATGGCAGAGATGCCTTTGCAAAAGTGAGTTTAAATTTCCTTTCTCTGCGTCTGATTTGATATGTGACAGTAACTCAGATGCATTTCTTAGGCTTTTGCCTTTTGGTTGAGTTGTAATTAGTGCAGCAAAGAATGGTGATGCCTGAGGAAGGCATTCAATATTGAATTACCTTCGTAATTGCACATTTTTCAGTGCTCAGGTCCCAGTAGGGTTCCTGGGTGGATCAATAAGTATAGTGCTTGCTGGGAGATGGGAAGTCTGTACTTCATGTGGCTTTATTTCTGCATGTGGGCAGAGCAGAGCATCCCTACCTGCCCTGGCTATGCCACAGCATGCGCCACAACCAGCAGTGCTTGCAGCGCGTGAAAGAGGGGAAGGAGCTGCAAGCCTGGCTTGCTGGCGTCTGCAAAAGGAATACACTGTACAGGGCTGAATATCTTTGGAAATACAGGGGGTTTATTTCATTAGTGGTTAAATTCAAAGGGTAGAGAGTGGAACAGTGATATCCAGAATCTAGGTTGGAAACCCAAAATGCTATCTTTTTTTTGGAAAGATGGATACCAATGACCGAAGGAGTGACAACTGTCCTTCCTTTGCTAAGAAATCACAGAATCATAGAATCACTTAGGTTCGAAAAGACCTCTAAGATCATCAAGTCCAACCGTTAACCCAGCACTGCCAAGTCCACCCCTACCCCATCTCCCTAAGCCTCACATCTACACGTCTTTTAAATCCCTCCAGGGATGGTGACTCCACTACTTCCCTGGGCAGCCTGTTCCAATGCTTGATAACCCTTTCTGTGAAGAATTTTTTCCTAATATCCAATCTAAACCACCCCTGGCACAACTTGAGGCTATTTCAGATCAAATGATAAGGGAAGAATAGATGAAGTTATGAAGATCCTTGATCACTTTTTTCCTAAGATTATATGTTTGCACAGCTTCGCAGTGCATTTTGAACACGTAGACTTTGAAGATAACTGTGCCTGCAGAACATTTTCTATTTGAAAGGTGAACAAGAATATTTTACTGCCATTGTGTTTGGCTGTTAGGTTTCTATAACTGAACTCTCCCTTGCTTTTCAATATTGTTAAATTATTCTCAAGTATGGAAGTTATTGGGCAACTGAAAAGCAGACTGGAATCAAATTAGGGGAACCGCCGTACCTAGTGACCTCGCTAGGATTTAGACTTCATGCAAATGAGTTTTGGAAGAAAGAAAAAAACTGTTTTCATAGAATATTTTCTTCTTGTCAGTAGCTGTTCACTTTTAGCAGAATGTTATCTGTAGTGTTTGTGTGGTTAGGGCAGGATCTTGAATTAAGTTTTGTAGCACCATGCGTTGGATTTACCAGAAAGAACTGAGACAGATGCAGGCAAAACTCCTCGGTGTTTGTTTCCTGGCAGGCTATATATGAGCGCCTCTTTTGTTGGATCGTGACACACATCAATGATGTGATTGAAGTGAAGAACTATGACACTACAATACATGGGAAAAACACTGTCATTGGTGTCCTGGATATCTATGGCTTTGAAATATTTGACAATAACAGGTGAGCCGTGTTGTTAAAGCACAGTGCTGTGCCTTCTCTTTTCCCAGGTGAGAAAACTCATCGCCTTTTTTCCCTTCTTTTTTTGCAGTTTTGAGCAATTTTGCATTAATTACTGCAATGAAAAGCTACAGCAGCTCTTTATTCAGCTGGTTCTAAAGCAGGAGCAGGAAGAGTACCAGCGAGAGGGAATTCCCTGGAAGCATGTGAGTGATTTGGCAGGGGAGGGAGAGGTCGGTTTGAGGTCAGTGTACCAAAATAAGGCCCAGATTTCACGTTGCTCCACATGTACGCTCCTGTCGAAGTCGATAGGACATCTGTGTCCACGCCAGCTGTACTGTTAGACTTGCTGTCTGGAAATCGGGCTGTGGAAGGAGCTAACCATTTATCTCACAGCATTTCTGTATTTGCCATGGTTTGGGAAAATAAGTGACTCCAGGTCTGAGTTAAAACATATTGTGGCATCTCTGTGATGCCACACACATCACTGTGTGTTTCTGTTCTGAGAGCAGCTGTATTTTGTCTAGTTGTAGATATTCAAGTGTAAAATTCTTGAGTTCTGTTCAGATTCCTTTCATTGTGCTGGGGATAAGATGCGCAGTTTTCACTGGGGTGACTGTGCAGTTGAATTTTAAAAAACATTTTAAAGTGCATTCTGTAGCAGTTGATTTTTAGCAGAGGTCTCGAGGTTTATGTGAGGTGTTCAGTGTTTAGGGTGGAAGAGTAGCCTGCTTAATTGTGAGTTAGTGATCGACATACTAAAAGCCGATTGCTGTGAACTGTGGGCCCCGTTCTCTCTGTCAGACACATGGCACTGTTCATCGCTGGCCGACACTGGTACGCTCCTTCTTCACTAGCCAGAGTCACAAATATACCCATTCTTTGGTTCGCTTTTTTACAGATTGATTACTTCAACAATCAGGTCATCGTCGACCTGGTAGAGCAGCAGCACAAAGGGATCATTGCCATTCTGGATGATGCCTGCATGAATGTTGGGAAAGTTACGGACGAAATGTTCCTCGAGGCTCTGAATAACAAGCTAGGGAAGCATGCTCATTTCTCCAGCAGAAAGGTAACGTCCTCCTCTCCCTCCTCAAAACTTGCTTCCTTTCCTGTGTGATACCTTTTCTATTTGTTTTAGACTGAACAGAATAAGGAAAAAGACTTGCAGGGGTTGGAATCGTTACATGAAATGAAGTAGAGCAGCTCCTAACCACCGAACGGGCCGTTTGGTGGCCCCGTATCCGGCAGAGGGAGCTGCAGTATGTCCAATGTGAGATCAGTTTTATTCCAGGCATAAAAGAAGCGTGAGCTCGTGCTTTGACATATCATGATGTCATCTGTAACCAATCGATGCGCAGTTTCAACCCACGTGACGTTCTTCCCAAGCTGCTCTAATACATAATGACAGTGAAATTATTCACACTTCTGCTTTATTACAGCACTGTGATTTTGTTTTCTTTTTTCATTGTCATTGGCTACAAAACACGTTCATCTCTGATTGTACCTATGATCATCCAGGCGCCTCGACTTGCGTTGGTTTTGGTACTATGTAAGAATTAAAAGGCTTTATTTATTCCTCACTTGGCAGCATATTGAAAACATGGTCACCAGCCTGATTAATTTGAGAATCTTTTGCGCTGAGGAATCAAATAAGGGCCTTTAATTTATTGATGTCTCTGTACTGAGAAACGTTGCTCAGAATGCTGGTTCCCCCCTTCTCCCTCCCACCCCGGTACAATATTTTATGTAGGTCAGAAATACAAAATTAGCATGGTTGTGTAAGATATGTGCTAAAGGCTGCCTCCAGGGAGGCTGAATATAAACAATAGATCTGGATGTGGCTTGTTTGGGTGAGGATAGGATGAAAATAAACCAACCAGGTTTTCCTCCCAGATGTGGCTTTCCTTAAGCACCCTTTAGCTGCAGCAGACCTGTCATCTCATCTGCCACATGCATCCTAGTGCATGTGAGAGAGGGGGAACACGCCTTAACCTAGATTTTACCTGCTTAAACAGCAGATACATAGCATGTGTTGAGTAAACTCCCCTGGAAACAAGTATTTTCATGAAGCCTAGTCTGGGTTTCTACATTGTAATGCAAATTGCTTCCTTTAGTAGTAGTAATGATTGTGAATAGTGAAGCCTGGGGGGACGGAGTCTGAAATCCTCTGCAGTGGGGTAGCGTGGGACGTGGTGCGGTTTCTGGAGCTGTCTAGTCAGTAGATGTAAGGAGTTCAGTTTCTGTTCTGTCCTCCGTCCCATGTCTGCTTGTGAAGTGGTTCCGTCATGGAGAGAGCACAGTGGGGAAAGCACTGAATTTCATCAAGTATATGGGAGCTTATAAAATGAAAGCGAAAACAAAAATATCTGCCTGAGTCCTTACCTTTAGGAGTTCCCTTCACAGCACAGGAAACATTAAAAGAAAATATTGCCAGTTGCAGCATTCCTCAGTAGGGGGTGGCATTGTCAGAAAACTGTTTGCACAGACTAGGAGAGAAACAAGGAATACTGCTATAAATAATGTTTATGGAGGGTATGATGTATCGTCCTGGCTTGCTAATTTCTAGTTTAAATCAATATAGCCTTGAAAAAATTGATCCACAAAACTCTCAGCATCATAATTATTTTTCTGTCCCTCTCACGTCTTTGCAGATGTCCTTTACCAGTATCTAAGATACCTTCCTCAGTCCCATCTAGAACTGCTGTAGGAAACCTGAGCTTTCTCAACTTCTTGAAGCTTGAATTAAAACAGAGGACTTTATTTGATTTCATAATTTGCTTTTGTAGACTGCAGTAGTTTTGTCCAGATACTATAAAGTTCAGCATAGATCGAAGCTGTTCCTAAAGAGTTAAAGTACGCATGCTGATACGTTATGGGAACAGCTCCCATCTTTCAGCTGGAGTTAATGCTTCACTGCTCGCCTGTAGAGCGTGTTGCACACTGGCTCCATGTGGATAAGCTCTAAGGGGCTGCTGTGCCCTAAATAGTGGTGTCCTAGTTTGTGTGCTGCATGTCTGAGCTGCTGCTGTCTGCTTGGTTGTCCTGGTGAAAGCCAAACAAACCAGGAAAAATACTGGTGAGCACTTCCACTATGAGTATTTGTGGCAAAATTTTATGTTCCTGGAGCATGGGTTGTCCTTCTCTGAATTGTCTAATGCTGATCTAGATCTATAACATGCTAACTATTCTGATATTACTTCTCAGCATCACAGGTTCATTTTCTCAGCCTCTTTCAGTTCAGTTTTTCAATTGCTCTTATACTTTCAAAGGATCAAGTGCAGTGATAGCCAGGCTATGAATTCCTAAATCTTCCTTCTCAATGAACTGGTCGTGAAGGGAAGAATATCAGAAGGGCCGTTCTAGTCCATCTGACATAGTATCTTCCAAGACACTGGGCAATAGTGAATGTCTAAGCGAGGGAAGAATATGGAAGAAACGTTAACTTGATGTGCTCCCAGTCTCCAGTGATCTGCAGTCTTCCAATACTTCATCTCCATGTCGCCTGCCATCGTCTCCTGGCATTTCTTTCTTAACCTGAAGGGGCTTGGTTCATTTGGCCCTTCTTCCTGTAGCGGTCAGTCAGCACTGTTGGTGGGTTTTTCCTTTCGTCAGGCTTCTTCCAGTTCTCCTGTGTCCTTTTTGAGATGGAGGGTAAGAAAGATACTTGTTTGGCTTGGGAATGGACAGTTTGGGGCCCATCATTTACTATGAACTTCGGCTGTTCTTGTGTGTATTACTGTATTTTTTTGAACTTCATTTGCTCTTTTTTGCCTTTCCTTTAGCCTCTCAGGTCTTCCTGCAGTCCTTCACAGCCAGCCGTTGTACTTCCCTGAATAATTAAGTACCATCAACAAGCTTGACGACCTTTCCGTTACCCTCAGGTTGTAGCTCATTTAAGATGATGTCAGCAGTGTAGACCTCACTGCAGGCCCCCCCAGGATCCCTGTTTCCAACAGTTATCTCTGAGCACCCTTTCTCTTACCTTTCCTAGCAGCTTAATTCCTTTGAGTTGTTGGTGAGGAGCCTTGTGAAAAGGCTTATAGAAATCCAAGCCGTCTATCAACTGTATCAATATACTTGCTGTTCTTTTTTTTTTTTTTCCCCTTTTTTTCCCTAATTTCCACTGATTTGCCAAGTAGACACAAAGTTCAGAGAGAATCACCCCTTAGAAACCCAACAGCCTAGCATTACGTTAAGCCACCTTCCAGTCTCTCCAGTACTGGATGAGTTCGAAGCGAGAAGCTTGTGCAGCCAACTGTGTCCCGCCTGGTAGCAAGTTGCTTCATTATGTTTTTGCTTGTCCTGTACCTCTTCTGTGGACATGTTGGTTTGAGATGTGTGTTTTGGGTGGTTGAAAAAAGGCGTGACATCCTCCATAGCCCCTTGCTGGTGAACACAGCTGCAAAAAGAAAAATTACTTTGTTTTGCTGATATGGCCTCATTTCTTCATTTTCTCTGTGTTCCTGCTACACTTTGGTCATCCATCAGCTCTGCGGACCCTGGTGTGCTTCCTGCTCTGCTGGACTCCTTTGTAACCTTCGGTGTACCTTGTTACTCAGACTTGTTGGTTTCCTCCTTGTGATTTGTTTTTTTTTTTTCCCCCAATATATTTTATTTTATTTTTTTACATCTGTTTTGTCAGTTTGAGCCAATCTATTTTCTACTCTTGGGACACAGGTCAAGTTTTTTGGAGGATATTTTCCTGCTTCTAATAATCATAGAATCATAGAATGGTTAGTGCCCTGCAGTTTAACCATGCTAATTTTTTCCTTTATTTTCCCAAGACTTTTGGTGGATAGTAGATATTTGCTCATAGCCCTTGGCGCTTTTAAACAGTGCCCATGCTTCCTGCAAAGATTTAATTCATCTACCTGCCCCTTTTGCCTTAAAAAAAAAATCCTCATTTTTGTCTTGTTCGCCTTTTTTTTTTAATTAAGCTGAGCCTGATGGATTTTTTTGGCTTTTGTTATTCCTGAAGGGATGGGTGTATTACAGCTGCCATGTGGGCGCTTGACATCTTCGTTGTAGTGAAGGAATGAAATGGGAAGTCCAAGCTGCGAGCCGAGGGTCGGAGCTGTGATCACGCTGGGTGGATCTGCAGAGGTGCTCGCTGTTTGAGGGGTCTTAGATGGTCTAGAGAGATTTGGAACAGAATATTCTAACTGTCATAGTTCGATTGCTTCATTTCTTTGCTGAGCAGTGATACTGCAATGGAAAAAAAATATAAAGGAAGACTTAAAAAAAGTCATTGATTAACTGCGAGGTGCAATGTTTCTCTATGTGCACAAATGTTCTTTTTGCATAATGGTGTTTCTGAGTATCAATTTGTAAATAAAACTATAGGCTCTTGCGACTTGATTTTGTACAAATATATGTTCTTTTAATGCATCCATGACAAAATATTATATAGCAGTATTATAACTGGATTTCACATCTACACGTGCGTATATAAAAGTGGAATAACTATAGTTTCCATTTCTGTTTCCAATGCATATTGCTCTTCCATGAAACTTGAAAATCCATGGGTGATGTTTTAATGTATGTGAATTTATTTCAGCTTTGTGCGACTGACAAAACGCTGGAATTTGACCGAGACTTTCGAATCAAGCACTATGCTGGTGATGTGATGTAAGTTTCTTTCAAAAATAAAGTTACGCCTTCTATTTTTGTCTTTTAGCCAGCTTTGAAGTGGTACAATATTTTAATTTAATGCTGCTTCTGGTATGAAGCAGAATAGCTGTCATACAGAATTACAGAGTGCAGCAGTTGCTTATTAATTAAATCTTATGCTGGTTACTTGCTGTACAGAATATGATTTTGTACTTGGAATAGAAACAAAAGGAGAATATGGGGAGGGGGATGTGGGGAGAGCAGTGCTTCAGGGGGAAAAAAAAAAGAGGGAAAAAGAAAAAGCCAGCACCGTTTATGCAAGAAAGCTATACTGAGCTAATAAAATCTGGTTTAGACATCTGTTTAGTATGATTATATAACTCTCTGGCTTTAAATTCTCAAATCAGTTTGAGCAGACCCAGAATACGGGGTAGTGTTAAACTGCAGTAAATATCGGTGCACGGAGCCTTCCCCGTTCAGGTTGAGAAGTTTCCTGTACCTGAAGCCTACAAAAACGTTACAGTATGTGACAGTAATACAAAGGAAGATTAAGAAGAAGTGAAAGATGCCCATATGTTAGCAACTGTTCACTGGGAAAGCTGTTGTCTGGAATATCACCGGAGTGATTTAATGGTTTAGGATTTGTGTAACTCCCCGTGCCAGCAGAATCTAAAGGGAGTTAATGAGGAAATAATTTAGGATTTCTTTTAACTTGGGATTAAATTTACCCTTGATTTATAAGGGTAACCAGTGTGATCATACTGGAGCCCATTCAGCGCAGCTAGGTTTTGTTCTGGAGCCCTTGCTGAGCAATTGCTGATAGACATCCCTGATTTCAAAGCATTTTGCCGACGAGGAGAAAATACAAGGTGCCTTTTTAGTGGTTGAACCTTCTGCACTGCCAGCAGCTGAAAAACTTAGTAAAAGAAAACTGAAATGTGGAAATATTCACAGATAACATAGTTCAGGCTCAAATCTTACGTGGAGCAGTAAGATTTGAGGGTGGCTCCATGAAGGGATTTGAATGTCGTGGGGCTCTGGAGCCCAGTGCCCGCAGTTCAGCTGTGGCTTCCCGGGGCGGGGGATCTGGAGCTCAGGAAGCACCTGAGTGGGAGTCCCTGAATGGGGAGATTTGGGGCCTTTTCTCTGAGGACAGAGTGCTGTCTGTCTTGAGCCTTGGAGAGGAGACGAAACTCTGAAGCAGAAATCTTTCAGGCTGGTATTTCTGTGGGAACAGAGGAAGGGAAGAGTCCGAAATGTGTGTGTGTGTGTTGATTTCCAAGAGTTCCCTAGTCACTGGTTAGAGACTGCTCTTGATTCCAGGCACTTTCCTACTAGAGAATCTTCCTTGACACCAAGAGAGGGACAGATTAGACCTATTGAAAAATAAAACTCATAGGATTCTGTAGGATTTAACACAATCACATATTCAGAAGTGGAACTCTTGAATTTGGGCCATCTGCAACTTGCTCAAGTCCTGCTAGGTGTCTCAGCCATCATGTTCTCCACCTGCATAGTTCAAAGTTCTTTCTAAAACTAGATGTGTGTTGTTCCTGCACTGGAGCTGGAAAGCTGGGCAGAAGGATCTAAGTCTCACGCAGTGCTCATGCAGCAAATTAGTGATAGGTTGGGAAACAGAGCTGGATTCCCGATTAGCATCTGCTCTGCCTGTAGGAGTGCAAGGATGCTGATTCCACACTGATACCAGCAGCTCACAGGAGGACTTTGCTTTGTAATTAACTCTATTTTCTTCTTTTTTTTTTTTCTTTTTTTTTCTTTTTTTTTTTAGTTACTCGGTCACTGGCTTTATTGACAAAAACAAGGACACTTTATTTCAAGACTTCAAGCGCCTCATGTACAACAGGTAGGAATAAAAATACTAATGAGGTGAATTTAAATCTGATTTGTCAGAATCCTTTTTTACAGAGCGGATGCTAGAAGAGACTAACATTTTCACTGATGCTATCTTGACTGTGTGCACAGTGCACGTGAATAAACACATTGCTTTCGGATTTGATTGTTGTATGCTGCAACCCAAAGGCTGTTAGTTTGATTTTTCAGGATAAAGTCCTTATTCTGTACGTGGTTTTGTTCTGATATAACCTTTAAATTACTTAAAGTATTAAAGTGTTTGAGCCCAACTCGTTGCACAATCAAGATAGCTGTGCGGAGATTTGTCATTCACCAGCATTTTGGTGTAAATGTACCATTACTGATCTCTCTTTAATCAATGCTAAAGATATCGAGTTGCATTTGCTCCCCAACAGATACCATTGGCCCCAGCTCGAAAGAAAGTTTAGTGGTGAGGGGAAACATGGGCAAACAGATTTTAATTCTTTTTGTCTGTGCAGTGACATGAAAAGTTGAAACCATGTAGTCAGGTGTTTTAAATACCAGTGAGGCAAGTAAAAGTTGCCTTTGACAAGCAAATTTGAAATCCTATCAAAATGTGGCTGTATATATAAGTGCCCCAGAAAGCTGTTTTCCTTAACAGCTGGCATTAGACATGTTCTCATTCTTTTGTTATTGTGGCCTACCTCAACCTCTTGGAGACTTTGCTCAGAGGTGGAAGTCAGCATTAAATAGCCTGCAGCTGCTCCGACAGCTCTGGTTCCCTGATTTAAAAGCTTGTACAGCTATTAACTTAGTTTACAGCCCTGTCATGTTTACTCTCCCTTGAACAGCCTTGCTGATCATATGTTCAAGACTTCACGTTAACCAAAACCCTGCAAAATATTTGTGGTACGGAGGTTTTATTAAATTTAGCCTCTGTTTTCCGTTGTCTCTGGTAAAGACTGTTCACAAAGACCACTTACAGCACAGCGAAGCACGTGACAGATTGGCTGTTAGATTGCTGTAACTGCTTTCAGCTTTTGTCTGTTCCAGAGCTCTTGCCATCCATCATGGCCATTTTACCTCACCTTCAACCCTTCAACAAAATGTAGGCATCATATAAATGTATAAATTATTTTACATATTGAGAATGGTGCAGAAACACAGCTTGAAATCAGATGTCTGTTTCAAGGGAGGATGTTGTGGGCTATGGTCTTACTCTTTTCTGTTTTCATTCAATTCTTTATGTTTGTGCCAGTGAGGCAGACTCTGCTTTTGACAGATCACTTCTACAGGATTTTTACTATCCCATTACTGCACATCTTTATCTGAAGAGGAGGATGTGCTTGTCATATTTCTAGAATAGTCTGTTGTAAGTTTGAACCATGTATTGCTCAAGAGCAAGAGATATTTTGCCCAGGAATGTCGTATTGGTCTGGCTGATACGTTTTGAGCTGAAAACACCAGTAGATCTGGACAGAAGCAAGCTGTTGAACTCTGAAATTAGCAGAAGTGCTGTTAGACCGTGCAATTAAAGAGACTGTCTTTTAGCTCTAACCCTGTGTTGAAGATGATGTGGCCTGAAGGGAAACTGAGCATCACAGAAGTAACCAAGCGACCTCTGACAGCTGCTACTCTTTTTAAGAACTCCATGATTGCACTAGTGGACAACCTGGCATCGAAGGTAAATATTTCTGTTTCAAAATCGCTCCAACTTCTGATTAGTAGGGTGTAGCTTCTCCATGGAGAGACTGCCGCCTTCCTATGACTGCAGTCAGTCATAAAGCCGAGCTGATCGATGGCAGATGAGCTTTGGTTGTGACAGTGGGCAGCTGTGAAAACCTCCTAGGACAGTTAGCTGCCATCCCCGCATAAAGAAGGTGGCTTTTTGTTTCTTCTGTGACCAGTGTATCTTTCATTTGTAGGAAAGCCAGTCTCTCTTAAGTAATAATTATTAAATAAATAATTGTCTTTAACAAAGCTCTTTTGGCAGAGGGCCCAGAGGATGTAGTTTCACAGTGGAGAGATTCTCTTTCTGGCTTTCAATGCCAAGTGACGTCCATGAAAATACAGGCAGACCTGTGTGATTTTCTTCTTTGCTCCTCTTTGCTGTGTCAGAGCATTTATTTTACTAAATAATGAAGTTTTATAGTAGAAGGTATTGCTTTGGTGAGCACTGCTTTGTGTGAAGAAAGGTAGGTAAGGGAATGAACTGGGAAAGGGGCTGTTTGAAGGCAGTGCAGCCGAGAGGGGCTGAGGCGAGCAGTGTGATCTCTCAGACCAGCAGAGATCCATCAAGATCAAGAAATATTTGGGTGTTACTGTTGCTGGGTGACCTTGCTGGACTCCTGGAAAGCAAAGGAAACATTAGTGGCCCAAGATATGGAGGGAGAACGTACATGCAGATGTGGTAAGGCTAGGGAAAGCTTTGTAGAAAGATGATCCTTCTTCTAATAAGAAGACCCTGTGAAGAGCAGAGCCCTGTTTGAATATTTGCTTGGAGTGGCAGCCACACGAGTAACAAAATCTTGGTTAGGTGCTGCATTGTTCAGGGCACAGTCGTACAGTACTGACTGTGCACAGGAAGGGAAAGCTATCCTCACTGGGAAGATTACAAGGAATAACATATTGCTTCGTGTTTTCCAGAATTAGGAGCTGAAAACACGCTTGCTTTATATTTTTGAGGTCTAGTTCTGGAGTGAATTTAATCTCCAGCAGTAAATCTGCAGGAGAGTGCGCAAACCTGACCAAAGCTGAGCTTCGGGGCTGAGGAACTAAGCCCCATAGGTCTCCCCAGTCCTGCTTGACTAAGGCTGCTAAGAGGATCCCTTGTTAGCCCAGCTGAAGGCCAGGTCTTGCTTTAGGCAGGCACCATCAGTAGAAATTGAGAGACGTCCTACCCGACCGCCTGTGCGGGCAGAGAGGAGCTTTTCTGGATGGCAAATCATGAGCTGTTGGGGCTGGAGAAGATGGCTGTGACCCTGATGGAAGGGTGACAGACTTTAGTCTGACTTTCCAAGCAATTAAGATTTACCTCATCTGTCAGTCCTCCAAATAATTTGCTGGCTAGCCCTAACCTAAATTTGATATAGAGATGTCAAGAACCCAGAGAGCTTCCTCTGCGTGTTGTGAAAATGAGTAATTGGGGAAGGAAAAAGATTCTGATAGATGCTGCCTGTTGTTAATGCAGTTCTATGTTGTACAGAACAGTCTCGGTGTCTCTTGCCTAGCCAAATGGTGCGGTGTTTCAAACGATACAGACAGAAACTGCTCAGGGTGTTGTAGTGGAGGGCTGTGATCCATGGGGGATAGCAGGGAGCTGTTGGTGGGGAGGTTCGGCAAGCGCTCCTGGAAAAACTTCGTTTGCGTATTTATTGGAAAAATTATTCCAGGCCACCTGGTATTTGCAAGAATAGAATAGTCAAGAGAATTCCGTGCATTGCAGTGGTTTGAACAATTCCTGCGACTCACCGCGGGAGATGAAGAGTTTAAATCGCACTTTATCCATCTTGAGTCAGTAGGTACCAAAATTCATCATCGAAGGCTGGCTGGCATATGTGAAATGAGTTAGTGTCATTCTATTTATCATCAGTATCTGTGCCACGAATGTCAACCTTTTCCAAGGATAGGCCATAACCAGGAATTGTTTCCAAGTCAAAGTTAAGCTCCTGAATTTACTAAGAGGCTCCTTTGTGTGTTGCAGTTCCCATTCGTTACCTTCCCTAAATTTTCATTGAGAAACCTGTATTTAAGATGTTGGGTTTTCCCTGATTTTCTCTTGAATACCAATGGAGGAAGTGGTCTCAGAGCATTATATTTTCCAGAGAGTTATGGATCCTGTTAAAGGGAAGGCTCTCATCAGACAGACATGTTTGTCAGGACTTAACGAGGACCCTGGCCAAGCAGGGAGGAGTCAGGGGCTGTCTGGTTGTGTAGTGTCTTATGGCCAACCTGGAGCGAAGGGGGGTGAAATTTGCCCTTTGGAGTCTGTTGTTTAAAAGCTTAGATGGCTAATGCTCCTTGCAGAACAGTGTTTGTAGGTACTTAAGCTTGCAAACTAAGTTACGTACTTGAACTTTGACTTATTAGTGGAGAGCCTGGTTGTTATACATCTTAAAACCCCCGAAAATTTGGTGAGCCTCATCCTGAAGTTAAGCTTATGTTTACTTTAAAGGGTCTAAATTTTGGGGTGTCCTAGAAAGGAGAGGTTGCTTAGATAAGGGTCCTGAACACAGTCGCTGTGCGCTTCAAACGGTAAAACAGCGTGCAGAGAGATGGTGCTTCTGCCTGGCCGTTGTGGCCTCGGGATCTCCAAGGTGACTTTTTGGACAGTTAATAATATGCACATGTTATTAGCAAGCTAAAATCTGGGCATTCAAGCCAGGCTTTGCTAGATACTGGTTATACACAGAGAAATGGGATGCTCTGCCTCTGAGTCATTGCCAGTTTGGATACTTGTCTCTGCTCTCCTACTTCTGCTGGGGGCTGGCGAGCGAGTGAACAGTTGCTGTTTCCGGGGCTGGTAAAACCACCGTCTCTTTTGGGGACACCACTCGTTGCAGTTACGGGTACTGCAATTCTTCCCTTGGGTCCTGTTACTCATTTTTCCCGTGCTTGGGACCGGAGTTGCGCTTCTGGGGATCAACAATGACAACGTCTATGTGTCTGACTGTGGTTTGGACCCTGCAGGAATCTCTTTTTTTTGGGAAGCCTGCGGTAACAGCTGGTGAACACAGCTCTCTGAAAACAGCGTTGCACAAGTGGTGTTAGCTGCTGTGGTCTACGGATGTCAGAGATATAAGGTTCCATAGGGAGAGGTATTATCAGTTCATGTCTCTCTCAGCTGTTTCTCAAAAAAAAAAAAAAAAAAAGAGGATAGACTTGAATTTTGTTGCAGTTTGAGCTGATGATTTATTAACGTTACTGGAGTGTGCCCAGTGTGTAAGTGCAGTCAGTGCTGCTTTCCTCACCCTGTCCCCCCCATTCTACCTGGGCTGTTCTTGCTGCTTTAATGTTTCTCTGTAAACTGCTTTAAACCACATTTCTGCACTCTGTTTCTCAAACAGAATGGTGGTCCAAGAGCTCTTCTTTGTCGATGCTCATTTGGCCTTCTTGGAAAGCAGCAGGTTTTTTGGCAATATCAACAGTATCTTTAAACCTGTCATTTGGGGGAATGGTCTCCAAAAATGCTGATTTGGTGGGCAGGAATAACAATTGCAGAAACAAAGTGCAAAGTCTGTGAATACAGTACCTACAGTGTTAGTTGGTTATTTAACTTTTCTGGCATTTAAAATAACCACCTTGAAAATTCTGGTTTTTTGGTATTCTGGTTTAAGTCTGGAATTTGGTGATGAAGCAGAGTTCTGCGGTTCCTGAGAGGAGGGGGTGGGTGGTGTGGTTATTAGGGTGTCGGATCCTTCCGTTAGGGTGAGTAGCATAAAAGTGTTGTTAACACTGCAGGAGCTGTTCACAAATAGGGTTTTAACTTCAGCTTGTATATGCACGTGTCCTTGCAAGTATAAAGACTCAGGAAATATGTTTTTGGATGCTGAGTTGAAGTGGTGCTTATCAGTAGTGGTATCTCAATAATACTGTAATCCTCCAGAACTGCACTGAGAGTCTTTTGGGCAGAAACCTCTGATAGGAGAAAAAAGTACTTTTTTTTCAACAAACCAACCAACCAAAACAAAAACTGGCTTTACAGAGCTGCTGTGTAATGTTTCTCAAGCACACGTTTTACCCTCCATGCTGTTCTCTTGAGGATTCGGTCTTTCTGTGATGGATTACTTTGGGTGGCTTTTCTTTCAAATACTGACATGGGAAGTCCTTTGGCTGACACGGCTGTAAATGATGAGCTTCTCTAGGAACTCTCTGGACATGCATCTCCTTTTCTTTTTTTCCCCTCTCCTTCTCTGTAACTCCTTTTGTCTGACTCTTCTTTCTTCCGTACCTCTCCTATCCAGGTTGACAGGCTTCATCTCTAGTAAGTTAAAATGTCATCACTGTGACTGATTGGACATATCCAGCACAAATTTGTCAGTCCTGTGTCCGACCCCGTCTCTTGTCTAACAAACTATAAACCATTGAAAAGAAATCTCTCAAGAAGGAGTTTGTTTAGTGTGCTATGACTTTAAACTGGGGTTTTTTAACACTTAAAAATCTAAAAATTGCTCAGCTTGATTTAAAAAAATAATAAATCAGTTGCAATTAGGCATCTAAACAGCCTTCAGAACTGAGACCTTTGTCTCTGTATTTCAGTTTTTCCATTTATAAAATGCAGCTCCCAGGCTTGACAGCCTCATGGTGCAATAATGGGAGCTGCATAATTATCCCCCTGAAGAGCTGAGGCTGGTGGGATTGTAAGCATGGAATAATCTACTTTAGAATTTACCCTAGTAGCTGTCGTTGCTGAGACGCTTTAATTACACTGCAATTGCTCTGATAGATGATCTCCTGTCTGTGCAGGAACTTCCTATTTCTGTTTTCCAAAAGGAAAGCAATGTCTTGATTTCTGCCTTTGATACCAAACGCAGATACAGTCACTCCTCTTTGTGCTGGGCTTGAAGGCACAGATTTTTGGCATTGATGTTTGTTGTGATTTTGAATGGCGAAGACATGAATGACTACCCAAGCAGCCAGCTTTGCAGTGGTGAAGGGAGTTTATATATGAGCAATAATGAATTGCTCTGAACGTCAGTAATGAACAAGTGACACCATTTCCCTTGAGGCAGAGGGGTTGGATGTACTTTCTTGACTTCATACTCCTTAATAACTTCTTTAATTTGGTTCCTACGTTCTCAGGATGTTGCATTTCAGTGGATTGAACGTGGAATATTTGTGATACAGAATCATTTAGGTTGGAAAAGACCTTTGGAAAAGATCATCGAGTCAAACCGTAATATTAATCTTATCAAAGCATTTATATTCATCTTGACATCAGATGCAGCGCAATGGTATTGAGGGCAGATCTGGCATGGTCTGGCATCATTCTGCTGCTAGTGACCCCATTGCTAATGCTGGGGTAGGTCTGTCCTGAAGGGTGACTAATGTGTGGGTGGAGACATGGTCCAAGCTGAATATTAGCAAGAGGGGATGGGGAGAACTGCAGATCGTTCACCGTCACAACTGCAGGCTCTTGCACAGCTTCTAGGCTCAGATGTAATTCAGGGAGTTCTCTGCATAACCTGTATTTTCCCTAAACAGCGTATTTCCAGTCATATAGGAGACTTGTTCCAGCAGAGGAATGACCTCGCCTTTGTTTCTTGCCATAAAACTGAGAGGTTACAATACGGAGCTTATAAATTGCAGGCATCAGGTCCAGCGAACTCCTACTCCTCATCAGTTATAGCTACTGTGAGCATGTCAAACCTACTCCAACACTGATTTGAAGTTCAGAAAGGGCTGCATCTACCTTCGTAGTTTGACACACAATGTCTGAGAGAGCGTGAAGAGTGCTGATGACAGCTGCGTTCCCATGGCACAGCCAAGTTCTACAACTGAAGAAAAATCATCACCCACGCAGATTGCAAGTTCTGAGAGCTGGTAGGAGATTGTCAAGTGAGTGGAGACCCTTGTAAACCTTCTTACCTTCAGTGTAGAGATAATTTTCAGGAGAAAGCCAAAAAAGTTAACATGTAAATCTCTTAAAACCTTTTAAATTGTACCAGCACATTATATTTCACCGTTGTCTCCTTAAGGAAAGGAGAACAAATAGAATAGGGAAGGGTTGTGTTGAATTACCATGGCAGAAGAAAGTGCTCGGTGCGGTGGTGACCTCAGTAGAAGACCTCACGCAGAGCAGAGCTGTTGCTTGGCTTCCTGGTGTCCTGGGAAAGCCGTGTCCTTAGTGCTCTTTCCTTTTTTTGAGCCCACCGCTCTCTGAGGGTATGAAAAGAAGAGCAGGATGAAGAGAGCACTGTCCTACCAGGGGGCTCAGCCGGTGATTTGGAAGCGGTGCAAGTTTCCTCCGCTGCGTGTGGCTTTGCCTCAGTCTCCCTGGTAAGGAAAGGAGCCAAACGGGACTGTGAAAGAGCTGTCCCTGTGGAGAGAGATGAAGTCACTAGGAGAGAAGGGAGATGATGTAAGAACGTATATTGCCCACACATCCTTCTTTTTACCCACGCACTCCCCGTACCTTCTTACGCACTCCTGGGTTGCTGCGTGGAGGGTAGGCAGCGCAGGGTTGCTGCCAGCTCTTGTATGGGTGGTTGGCTTGGATTTTGCTCACCATCCTCGGTGCTGTGTGTTCCTACCCCAAGGACAGCCCTCTGGGAGAAAAGCACAGCCTGATGCTG
Organism: Balearica regulorum gibbericeps; assembly: GCF_011004875.1. Classification (NCBI taxonomy): domain Eukaryota; kingdom Metazoa; phylum Chordata; class Aves; order Gruiformes; family Gruidae; genus Balearica; species Balearica regulorum. The sequence goes on from NC_046207.1 coordinate 2,353,042, forward strand.
CTGATCGTGTGCTTAAGAAAGCAGGGAAACGTTCCAGTCCAACACCTTCCTGAGAAGATCCAGTGGCTCGTATCAGTTTCTAGGATACGAGGCTCTGCTCTTCCAAGACCTCCAGATCTTTGCCTGTTTGTTACTCATGTTCAGCTATTCGTATTTGTTCGTGAGTGGAAGCTCCGTGTGCCTGTCATTAGTGCTGCGTGCCTCCGGGTTATGTCAGGACTAGCCAGGATATTCAAGGTTGATCTTGTTTCTTCAATATTACTGAAGGGAAAATAGCAGTTCTGGGCCTTTTGTATTATCCTGAGATTAGGTAAGTGACCTAAAATCAAAGAAAACAGGGCTAAATCATAGACAAATCATAGAAAATACGGCTAAAGGGGACCTTGGGGATGCATCTAATTAATCTCCTGTTTGAGGACACCTCTGCCTTTTCTAGGCAGGTGCTTGTTCGGGCTGTTCCTCTCCAGTGTTGGAGGTTTCCCTCCTTTCTGCACACGTTCTGCTCCCATTCCCTGTTCTCCTGATGCCTACTTTGAATGTTTATGCTGTAGCTAAGGCCAGTCCTGCTTTGTCCTAAAACTGAATATATACTTTTCTTCATCTCTACCCTTGAAGTGTATAAAAATCAAACATTGGGATAGTTATGTGGCTCCTCAGTCCTTCAAGACTAAAAGCATATTTCCTCTGAGTCACATTTTCTGGATTTTTGATCTTGCTTGTTCTTCCCTGAACTGACTCACCGCCGTTTACATCCCATTTGGACTGCAGTACCCCAAACTGAATGTAATGTTCAGATAAGTAGAAATCTGTTGGGGTTTTTTTTGTCTTGCAGTTTTCCTGTTCCTGTGCCCCTTCCTTAGAAAAACATGAGTTTGACTCATCTAGTCCAGAGGAAAATTGCTGAAATTTCATTCTTAATTACTAGTTGTGATTATGAAAGGTGACATCTTTTAATGTTAAGATTTCAGACAGGCTGCTTGGCTGCCTTTATCATAATGTTAGCATTGCTGTAAACTGTTTTTTTGAAATCCTCCAGTTTAGGTGCATCTGTGACGTGTTCTGGACATACTGTGATGTTCTGAGCTGATCCTCATTTGAGTGTTCTCCTTGGCTTAGTGATGAGACCTGGTGGGCAGTCAGCTCTGCCAGCCTGCAGAATATGCCGCTTCTTTTGCAAGGGCTACTTAAAAAAATGTTATAAGAATACAATTTTACCTTGCAAAACTTAGGCATCGTAAAGGCCCGCCTTATTAGTTGCTTCCCCCCCCCCCCCCCCCCCAGTAATAAAGTTAAAAGTGGGATAGCAAGGGCTGGCAAAGGAAGAGAAAGAAGGGGATGGACTTCAAAACCCAGTGTAATGAAAGCACATACATTTAAAATCCTTATAGCCACACTGTACAGGCTGGTGCTGTTTATAGACCGTGTTGACCTAAACGAAGGTTGCCTTTAATCTCATAAAAATAAAAGTAAACTTCAAAACCAGTCCGGCAGAACTGTATACAGGGCTTGTCTCATGGGTGCAGGCGGTGAAAGGTGTGTGACCCTGTGGGACTCATCTGAGTGGGGCAGGACCACCCGGGCTGTGCTGGATGGAGTAAAGCCACCGGTCCCCGTCCCACGTTCTCCGCCGCCTGCAAGTCCGAGGTCGTGCAGCGAGAGGAACTCGCGTGCTTGTGTTTGTCCTGGGGAAGGTGTGGGGCTTGTGGTGGCGAACTGGGATGGAAGGCAGCTGGGTTTTGCCCTGCGCAGGGTAGTGTTAGGTGATTTCCATCATTCAAGCGTGTTGGGACAGGCTGTAGAGGACTTAATTCTGCGCAGTTTAAATATTATGGAGTCATCCATGCTGCTTTTAGGTGATACTGGAAAAGCCATATCCAACACTCAGAGCAATGAATTACATTAGCTGTCCTCTCTTTTATGAAGACTATGTTTGTTATTGTCCAAGTCTGTGGAGGAGGAGGGTGTGGAACTGGTTCTGATACATAGCAAAGGACAAACTCGAACGAGTAGCACGTGGATCCTGTAACAGGCATCGTTGCAGTGTGCGAAGGGGAGGATCGTGTTATGTGCCAGTCTTGTTGTTTCTGTTCTAACCTTGTAACGCCCGTTAAGCTTCCAAACCTCACTCAGGTGACTGGGGTGGACTGACACAGTGTTTTCAGGAGAAGGCGGTTGTGTCTGCATAGATGTTTGTCTTTCTGAGTGAAACTCGGTTTGATTTGTCCCCTTAGGAACCCTATTACGTCCGTTGCATTAAGCCCAACGACAAGAAGTCACCGCAGCTTTTTGACGAGGAGCGTTGCAGGCACCAGGTTGAATACCTCGGCCTTTTGGAGAACGTGAGAGTCCGCCGAGCAGGCTTTGCCTACCGCCAAACGTACGAGAAGTTTCTTCACAGGTAAGAAGGGCGCTGGCGAGTGACTCAGCTCTTTGCGGGACAAATTGGACGATGGAATGAGGTGTGTGATCTGGCTGTCTCCCCTTGAGCGAAGAGTAACTCTGAAGTCCTCTGGGCTTGTGATGCTCAGTCCTGAGGTGGTCATGGATCTGATTTAGCGCTTGCTGTTGGGTACAGTAAAACGTGACTAACAGGCACTCTGGTTGTTCTCTGGTGTTGTGGCAGCAGATGCGTTTAGAGGTGTACACGTGGCGCTCGGGCTCAACCTCTTTGTGCTGAAATTCATTTGCTGTATTACTCTCTGCAGCAGGAACGTGTAATGAGGTTCTTCCCCAGAGCATAACCCTAAAACCAGAACTAATTAACTTCTGTTTTCTCTCTGCACATTGTCTAATTGTTGCAGCGAGAGAGACAGACAGACGCTGCGTGTCTTGGGAAGTGCTTGATGGCGCACGATGCGGGAGGAAACCTCTGGGCTTTCAAACTGGAAGTCTGAAAAAGGGATAGTAACATGACCCCATTAAACCATGTTTTTGATACTTCTTACCCTCTTAATTCCTACCAGACTTGTGACAATTGAAATGGTTTAGATTGAAATTGTCTAAATTAGCATAGGTACTAAGAATTCAACCTCTTCCTGATGAAATAGTGAATTGATTTTGACTTCTGTTATTGAATCAGGTGAGAAAAAGGCTCTGAGGGTAGAACAAAAAAAACCTATTCAAGCGGGTGGGATGTCACACATTAGAAACAAGGTGCTGTTGAAAGATCTTTTGCTGTTCGCAGTGGAGATTTGCCTGGATATTTGGTGATACCTGAAGTAGAATGAAAGGGTCTGGCTTACTAAATACAGCCTACGGTGTTGTGTAGCAGTGTTCTTCAACGGTACGCAGCGGTTAGAGCCTGCTTCTGCCCTCGCATGTGGAATTCGTTACAACTTACTCTTAAGATTTGTGTAATTACTATTAATATAAACAGCTGCTTTGTTTTTAATGAACGTTTGATGAGGTCCTGTAAGCTTAAGAGCAGAAATGGTGTTTACAGCCAGTAAACCAAATTAGCACACGGCAACTGGTACAGCTTTCGGGCTACGGGAACATTTGTTCTGCCGGACCCTGGAGTAGGATTAAACATCTACAGTGTAAGGTATCAGGCACTGTATTTGCATACCGTGGAATTGCTCCGAGTCCAGTCTACACTGACTTTTCTAAAGTAAAAAAAATATTAATCTTTTGGCCTGGATATTGTTTTTATTTTTGCTAAAAATTCTCCGTTCCTTGTGTTTGGGTGAGACATACCCCTCGTAAAGGGGCTGGGGGATATGATTTTTGGTACAAGCTGCACATTTTTTGAATGATTTTAGAACAGGGAGCACAAGGGATTTCTGTTCATTTATATTTAACAGGCTTCTTGGGAGCCTGGGAGCATGGAGGAGACTCCAGGCCCTTCAGGTCGGGACTCTTGCGCTGCCTGTGGGGCTTGTTTGAAGGGAGATCTAGAGTAACTCAGCGAGAGGCGATTTTGGGACACGACTTTGTCATCTGCTTACATTTGAAAAAGATCTTCTAAAAGTTCAGACCCATAAACAGATATTTAACTCCCTTACAGACCCCTGAAGCTTTCAGATTTTCTGAACCTGAAGCAGACACCTGTGTTATGTTTTTTGATGATTCTTCTTAGAGGGGACAGGATATAGAGAGAGAGATATACATGAGTGCATGTATGCCTATTTTTTCATATGTATGTATGTGTGTATATAAAACCTATAAAAAGTAACTTTCCTTTCTGTAGGAAAAGTTTGTTGCTATTGAGCCCTAAAATGCTGTAAGGTAGTTGATATCTCATATCTACCAGTAGGAAATGAAGCAAAATACAGTTAAGACCAAGGAAAGCTTGGAAAGGACACTTATGAATGAAATTTAGAAAACTTTTGAGCTCTGTGCAGACCAGTCTGCCCTTACCGATTTGTAGAAAGCAAGAGCTTAATATTCTTTTGTTGCACAAGAGATGCTGTGCGTTCACTTGGTAACTACATCTTCCAGTTGTGTGAAACGCATGTCGGGACCGTGCGTCTTGAATACATGCGATGCGTTCTTTTGTTTTAATATATAACTTCCTATCAAAAAAAAAAAAAAAAAAAGGCGGCGGTTGGGTTTCAGAAAGGGGCAGGGGGAAGAACGGCGCCTGCGAGGCGTCTGCGGGCATGGCTGCGTGCGAGAGTAATCCAATACTCGCCGTGAAGGCATCCACATGCCTATTTGCAGGCAATGTTAAACATAGCACGTAAACGACACCGAGATAGCTGTGAACTGAGAAACGTATGGCCCTGCTTCACGTGCAGACCCGGTATTTTTTCAGTAAAGCTTCATAATGTAGCGACTCGCAAAAATCTTGCTTCTTAGGAGAGCTGTACTGGGAACTGTAAATTCTAGTAGCAACCTCATGTGTTCTTTGGAGGAGAAGAAGGAGAAACAAAGGTGGTGTAGGAATGGATGTTTAATGTAGAAGTGACCTTGGAAGCCGTCGAGTTCTCCACGCAGGAGCAGGGAAGGGTCGCGGTGTCACTGAGCGGATGTATTTTGGGTTCTGCCTCGCTATAATTAGCGGCGAGGTCGGGATTTTGACTCGTTGTGACATCCAGGTCGCGCGCTGTGCTGCGGGGAAGGAGTTTGTGGCATTGCACCCCACGTGCCGTGGGAGCAACCGAAAAACAGAAGGGCTGCCAGGGTATTCCACCGCTGGTCCCACCGCCTGTGGGCGAGGAGGGAGGTGGTCAGTTTGCCTTGGGATGTCTTTAAATACCCTAGCCCTGTCTTTGTTGTAAAGGAGGAAGAGAATTCAACGGTTTTTGGACAAGTTTTCAGTTCTCTGACATTTATCCTTTTTTTTTTGGCCCTGTCGGCGGAGCAGGCCTGTTTAATAAGCGTGGGTTTGCACTGCCACCCTGGTTTTCTTTCTTTTTTTCCTAGTGTAAATGTCTCGAGGTGGAAGATTTTCCCAGTGAATTAATTATTGCGGGAGCATTTTCCTGATGAGAATAGAAAAGAGAAATCAGTGTAAAATATTTATGTCCTGTGTGTACGTGTATTTGAGAGAAGGAATGCTTTTGCCAGCTAAATATAAATGCAAAATGCTTTGTGAGTCTGAAGAGGGATTTTTTTTTAATATACCTCTTTTATTTATCAGTAAGATCCCTAGTCTGCGTGCTGTAACCCTCACACTGATGGTGTTCCCTGCTTAGACACAGTGCGTACCTCCATATTTTTTTTCCCTCTTCAAGAGCCTATTCAGAAAGGCTAATTTGATGAATGAAAGCGACAGTGTGATGTATTTCCATTCAGGCTTATTTTAGTCTGTTCAGTAACTCCTGCAGTGCACCCACTCCCCAGTAAAAAGGTTTATTGCCGCATCCATTTAATAGTAGCTGAAAATTCTGAAAGTCTAAAACATTGAGATTGATGCTTGACTTGGATCGTGGGCTTTTAAATAGAGAAGTGGTTAAGATTGCTGCATGCTTGTTTTATTTAGAACATGAATGCGGGTACTATTAGAGCGAAAACGTGTATTACATTTTTGGTTATGTCCATAAATCTTACGCAGAAAATTCATTGTTGCTTTTTGCAAACGTCTATTCACCTAATCAGCACTTTGCAAGGATGGTAACTCTTACCAAGAGCAAAGTCTGATGCAGTTATTTTCGTATTTGATTTGTAGTTGGCTTAGCTCCAATCTGCATTCTCTCTCCTAGTGTAAAAAGGAGTTTGGTGAGTGAGGATGGGAGGGAACGACTGAACAACGGTTACAGGCAGTGGCAGTGTTTGCACAAAGTGTGCCATTCAACTCTCTGCTACTTTGGTAAAGAATAAAATCTGTTAGAAATGACAACCAAAATGCTGGACAATAACGTAATTTGCAGAATTTTTAAACCTGGCTTTTCTGATAAAACAATTGATTACAGCTGGCTTCTTACGCAGACTGTGAGCAAAACAAAGCTTTTCTTCCTTGCAAAAAAACCCCCCAAAAAAACAAAAAAAAACCCCCAAAAAAACCCAATTTGAAGTTGATTGCTGAGAGTGTGAATGATGGAACTGCCAAACCTGCAGGAAGACAGTGGGGAGGTTTGTTGTGGTAGTGAAGTGAGGTCTTCACAATAATTTTTTTTTTTTTTTTTTTTTTTTAGTGGCCCACAGAATCATACCTCTGTTGGATTAATTTTCCTTGCATTTTGGATTCTGAGGATCACTATTCCTACACAGGATGTCTGAGGCAGTTCTATCTATAATCACATAGTTTTATTAGAATTTAGATGATAATTATTTCTAAAACATTTTGAAGGTTGGCCTTCTTCAGAACCTAGATGACAAGTTTACATTTGCAAATTGTACCTTGTAATTCCAGGTACAAGATGATCTCGGAATTCACTTGGCCAAACCACGACCTCCCTTCAGACAAAGATGCTGTGAAGAAGCTCATAGAGTGTCATGGGTTTCAGCATGACGTCGCTTACGGCAAGACCAAGATTTTCATCCGCACGCCTCGAACTCTGTTCACCTTGGAAGACCTCCATGCCAAGATGCTCGTGAGGATTGTCCTCTTCCTACAGAAGGTAAAGCTTAGTTTACTGCATTAAAAACTCAGTTCAAGTGTCTTAAAACACCTTTGCTGTTTTTTCAGGCTCACTTGCAAAAGCAACAAGTCTGCACAAACTCCAGCATAATGCAGTTTGATTACGGCTTAATTTTTTTAAAGCTCTTTCAGTAGTGCTCTCTATAGCTGCATTGAGGTCTTGATGTGGTGGGATGCGCTGTGAGCTGCAGGACCTATAAGATTGTTGAATACTGTTTAAAAAAACTTGCTCTTTACTCAGGGAAAGTAGGCTACCTAGAAACTGAGAAGAGTTTTTATGGACGACTCTATAAATGTGCTGCACAATGGATGTTGAGACAGGCTTACATGCATAAAAGTTGATTAGTGGATCCGTAGCTGATGGTGTACATCAACTCTAATGGTAAAACTCTTGGTGTGCAGGGGAAGGAGTGAGGAGGGAAGACAGAGTGAGAAAAGGGACAGGGAAAACTCTTCCCAGTGGCCAGCTAGGAAGAGAAGAACAGGCTCCCTAAATGAGCACCCTCCCAGAGCATCCTTTCTGGTGCAGCACGTCATCTCCCTCATCATACTATTCCATTAGTAATTACTGAGGCTTTATCAGGACCTGCGCAAAATCCCTATTGTTTTTTCTTATGATATCGTTAGTGCTGACGAACATACAATGATCAGAGCCAGATGCTCATGCATATTGGTTTATTAAGCTTTGATCATCCATGTTATTGAGTGCCCTAATGTACACGAAAAATTACAGCTGAGGGATACAGAAAGAAGGGGTGGTTGGCACACTGGCAGCAATCGCTTCCCATAGGAACCTGCTATAACGTGCAATATCGGGGTTTGCGGATGCAAGCCTAGGAGAGGTACAGCACAGGATCAAGGGAAAACACTGCTGCAGAGGCTCTGGAAACCACTGCCCCAGCAGCAGAACAGAAACTAGAAGGCCCTTAGCATTACAAAGGGTGAGACACCTAAGGCGCTGTGTAACAGGACCTTTCCTCTCTGAACATGGGATTTGAGCTTGAGATCTTTCTGGTTTTACCCTTAGGATAAATAATTTTACATTCTGTGACTTCAGGGCAAACACATTCTCAGACGTTGCTTACGAAGGTACTCTTATAAGCCGTGGGAGTTTGTTGTGACTTGACTAGCTCCTAAATCATTTAGATGCTTTTTGGGGCCACAACAACGCAATAGAAGCTGGTTTTGTAACCGCAAAAGCAACATACACCAGAGGAGAAAAAAAATGCAAGAGCTGGTTTTAGTACTTGCTGAAAACGGTGTGCTGTACGAGTGTGATCCGTCTAGCAAAGAGCAACAGCTTCTGAATGCCACAGCTGCAGAAATGGTGGAACTGACTTTGAACTGGCAGGGTTTGTTGACCTGTTCAAGATTTTTAGAAATGTATTTCTTAAAATGTGTTTTTCCTTTGTCATTCTTGGAACTTGGGGAAACGAGATCTTCTGAAACTCTTTTTGCCTGTCAGAAATAGAAACTGCTGACAGATGGGTATAAAAACTGCACAGAGAAAAAGCCTGCTGTAAAGCTATGCAGTTCATGTAAGTTTGCACAAACTTTCTAAACCTGGTGGACTGAACCACTTTTGGTGAGGAGTAACAAGACCCTGAAGGAAAAGTTACCCACTGCAAGCTTTAATAGTTTCGCGAAAACACTTTTCTTGCGTTTTCAACGCATTTGATCTGATTCCCCTTCTGGAAAGCAAAACAATTTGACCGGAATGGAAGGAGAAAGCATCAAGTCCAGGGTTGCGTCTCTGTTAGTATTTGTGATGCCAGATTGCATGGTTTATCTTCAGGAAGGAATTTTGTACGTTTTGTGTATATGTATGTGATTAGTTTTTCTGGAAATGCAAAGCTCAGGCTGCCTGAAGGATGCTGGACCTGCCTGGTTTTGAGCTTTGTGGTTCAGTGTTTTTTTCCGTTTTTTAACAGTGTTCTGAGGAGCTTCACAACAACTTTCTTGCACTACTTGTCATCTTCTTCCAGGCCTCTTCCCTGGAAACGTCAGCATAACTTTTCCAAAAGCTTATTCTGGCTTATTCTTTTGGAGTGAAATGGGGCTAATCTGCGGGGCCCCTCTCGTATGCCTCGGTCAGGTGTTTCTGGATTATTAGTTGCACTCCCACCGTGCTCGCCCTGGTTTCTCGGGAGGAGTTTCCCTGTCTGCAGCCACTTTTCCAAGCACGTTGGGCTTGCTTGGCGCATTCAGCGAGTTCACTGGGTCGTGCTGCTAATCTGGAGTCTCTCTTTCTTCCCGTAGTGGTATAAGGCAAGCTAACGAGTTCTTTGTTGAACAAAGCTACCGGGGGGACACCTTGCTCCCGGGTGACCCGAGTTTTCATATTAAACATCTGAGGAATGGAAAGGTGGCCTTTTTTGAAATTGAAAAGTGCAGTTACTGAAGAATAATTTAAAAGACCCGGTCTGTGCTGTGGAAACAGATGATGTCTCACTGCAAGGTGAGCACTGAAGCTCCTCCTTCAGATAAAAGCCACCGAACAGCGTGAGGCACAATTTTGACAGCAACATATCCATTTTTGTGAGTTTTCTGGCCTTTTCTTTAGATGGAAACTTCAGAATTATGTAGTCTGGGCTGTGATCTGGACTGGGCTCGACAGCCTTGGAGGGAGAGCAGGGCTAAAGATCCTTTTTTTGCCTCCAGAAGGTAAGTACCTGGTTAGGAGTAATGGGTCAGCTCCCCGGCTCTGTGAGGGATTTTGCTGTAGTGGGTTTGTGTGGCATCAGGTGTGCCGGATGCTATATAGAATAACTACAGTGCTTTTGGGATTGCTCTTGTTGCGACAATCAGCAAAAGTGAGAACAGTTAAATTCCCTACATGTTGTCCTATGGCTTCACAAACCTCCCTCCCCTATCTTCTCCTCTCCCTGGAGTGGAGAGGGACTAATACAAGTCTACACGGAGGCATCTTTCTCTTCTGCACTAAGTACTGAAATAGGACAGGTGGAGTTGTCATCTTGTTATTTCTCTCTGAGAAATCTCTGGTGAGATTCTAATTTACCTAAGAAAAGATTTGTGGGGAAAAGACAAGCTCCTGGAGCTTCACCCCGCTGTGGTTCATCTGTATCTCTGTTCATACTTACTGGATGTTCTTCAGCCGTGCTCCAAAATGCTTGCGAAGTGGTGGAGAGGAGCTCTCTAGAGTCCTGGAACTTGCAACTAAAGACAAGAAACACGAATGAATCTAAATGCTTACTCATCAACGAAAGAGCAGGGGTTGGGTTGATGTCTGTAGGTATGTGGTGAGATACCTTGTGCAGTGTAAAGCTGTCTGGGAAATGCTTGAATTTTCCTTCCATTTTCTATATTTCTCTTGTTTTGCTGTTAGATCTCATTTTCCGTATCAGATCACTCCTGTGTTCATGCACCAGCCGTGCTCTGCCGCCAGTAGATGGGGCAGTTGGAGACTGGCAGTGCTGAAAAAGGAACAGTCAACACAATAAAAAATAAAATCAGACTAAGGATCCGAAGAGGCCTTCTCTATACTCGGAAAGCATCAAGGCAGTTTTGCTTGTATCTTAATTTCTGTTCTCAACTTGCTTTCAATTGTTCATATAAAGCTCACAGGAAAATGCAATATTTGCTGTGTTTTCCTTACTTTAGTTTTGTCTCTAAGAACTAAAGGCGCCGAGTAAGGCAAACTGTGATACTTCTGTGAGTCACAAGATTATATCTAAAAGGAGAGATTAACTTGATTCAAAAAAATAATAATAATAATTGAGCCTTCTGTTGCCTTGGAGTTCCTCAAATTTGAATTTGGGAAAAGGAAAAGACAACTGGAGATAAAATGTGTTGTTGTGACAATAGGCGCTTGTGTGATAAAAGCTGACAGAAAATGTAAGGTGTACCCTTAAAAGCAGCCGATCGCAAGCTGGGGTCCAATAACATGTTTCTTTGCCCAGGAATGCTTTTAAATGAAAGAAGGATCTGCATATAGTGCATGTAGTGATTCTGTTTCTTGGTCTTTGAATGTACGTCTTGATTTCTAATGACCTGTATTATGTGGTGTATTGGTCTCATACAAATCACGGGACTTTCAAAAAGAGATTGAGTAATTATCTTAAGAGCTTTGTCACGTGAGTAACCCTTAACCCTTAAAATAATGCTGGTTCCTTTGTTTAGCAACGATAAGAATTTGCTTTGTAGAGTTTGGTTAAATTGAATTAAAACTGACTTCCATTTTAAGTAGATAATTTTACTTTCTTTTGTTCCATCTCTCCTGGATGTGTCTTCTCCTTTAGCTTTATCTTCAACGCTCCTTTTTTTTCCTGTGATAAAATGTTAGTGGGATTCCACGCTGTGATTTTCCTTCAGACCCAACCAAGTCATAGTAAGCAGATGTGATTTGATGTGATTTAGCCGTGGCAACTTGCTGGCTCCAGGAGAATTTAGCGAGGGAGAGCCGTCCAGTATTAGAAAACCCATATGGCAGTGGAGACATCACTGTCGGAGTCAACTCAGACGGTAATTTTAGAACATCACTTCTTTTTATGTGGTGCATCTGAGTTTATTTACTATACCTGTGGTCTTGCCATCTCTATGATTGTCTTCATGAATGCAAATGGAGCAGCTCTAATGTTAATAATAAAAATAAAAAATAAAATTTAAAAAAGCTGCCATAAAACCCCGTTGCTTTTTCTGCCCTTGGAAACATTCCCACATATTCATTAGCTTTGCAGAATAGTGCTTTGTTCAAGAAAAAAAGCCCAGCCAGCCAGCACGTGCGGTATGCAAAGATGATGTATCTTGTCAATATAATTTAGTGCACTATTTCAGTGTAATTTTATCAGACCAGTACAGCTGCATATGGTAATCGCTTCACTAAATCTTTACTGCCTAATGCAGGGGAAGCAAGAATTGTTCTTGTATTGCAGCCCAGCACCTCCTCGGACAAAAATCCTCGTGCGCAGAAGCCCCCTAAGCCCAGGAGGTGAGCGCGGCTGGAAGGAGGCAGCGCCGGCCCCGGTGCACGCCGTGGGTGTCGTACGGCATCCTCCGTACCCGGTTTGCAGAGGCTGCTCTCGGGAGAGCTGTCGCTCGCAGCCCCGCAGCTGCAATCACCATGGCAACATTTCCCAAAACCCGGCAGGGAAGAGCAGAAAGAGAACCACAGCTGACTTGTCATAATTTAATGTTTCACCTTCCCTTTCTTCTCTATCCCCATGAGTCCTTGAAGCATGGTGCGCTGGGAAGCATTAACCACAAAGGGAAGGTTTCGCTCTGACAAAGGAGGCGTTTTCACGTCAGATTATGGAGAGGCAGTAATAATCTGATGAGGGCTTCGGTTCAGCGACCCAAATAAAAGGTGATGCAATGCGTTTGCCATCCGGACTCAAGGCATTTACCATCTTGAGGGAATGTGTTTGTGCAGTTTTGAATGTAAGCGGAAATAGGTCTGTAATTACATCTGGATTTGTACCCTGAACCGAGGCTTTGATCTCGACATGCTTTGGCAGGGAGAAGCTGTGAGAGGAGATGCTGTAGCTCCTTCCAGAGCAGCAGCATGTGGGTGCTCAGGACCAAGTAAAGTGAAGAATTGGATGGAGCTGCTGTGTGGACGGTGCTGCTTGGCAGTATGGCCAAGCTGATCTCTTAGCGGACTGATCCGGCTGCTTCTCCCGTGCTGCTTCCCTCCCCCGTGCTACCAACGTCACCTGTCCGCTTCCACTGAATGCATTGAGGCATCTCAAACTCAAAACCCCACCCCCACCTCCAAAAAAAATACCAAAACAACAAAAAACCCCCACCTCCTACCAAAAAAACTCCCAAAAACCAAATGGAGTATTTTCTGCCAGGTTAGCTCCAAAACCGGCTCACCTTCCCTCGGATGAACATTCATGCTGGTAAAAGGGACAGTTGGGGGGATGCCTGTGGGGGAAAGCAAAAAAGGGAGGATTGAATCCCACCCTTTCAGTTGCGGGGGCACTGGGGCACCTGGATACTGGCTTATTATCTTTTTCTCCTCCAGGATACGCTGTGAAAACATGCTCTAATCTAAATCAATGTAAATACCTGTTTATTCTTGAGCAAGGGAGGAGGAGAGGACACTGTATGTGCATCGCCATTTCAAAATATGGTCCAGCAACTGCCTGTTCCAGAACTCTTGTCTCCCGGCTTCGAGCCCTTGAGCTTCATGGCCGTTAGTCACCTGAAAACTTTGTTTCTTAAATCCCATGTGTGCGGGGAAAACCAATAATGCAAAAAGCCCTCCCAAACTCTTCCCCAAGCCTGTTGCCAGCATCACAGAGAATGTATTTGTGCTTTGGCGAGTGCATGAGCGAGTTCAATAAGCCCAGGCAAAGTGCCCAGCAGCAGCAGCAGAGCAGGTAACTGCCCGGTTCTGTAAATGCTTCATTTTCGTCTTCTGTTTTTTGCAGCGCTGCTTGTAAATTCTCATAAATGAGGACTGCAAAGCCAGCTGCGGAGCCTGCGGTTGGGTGTTACTGCTGCCCGCTGCTCGCGCCGTCCTGCTTCTCAGGTTTTGCTTTACTTGATTTCAGTTTGCAGAACATGTCGGAAAGACTTTAAAAGGAATCTGAATTGCTTGCCGTAAGGGATCGGAGGAATGGAGGAATGCTGCGTCCCCATGTCCCTCTGGAAATCCCAGTCTCAAATGTGACTTTTTTCCCTTCTTGAATAGGCTTCTTTCAGCAAACATCTCTGCAGTCCCTTGTTTGTCAAGGAAACTTTTTATAGTTCTGATCTTGTCCATTGACTATTTCAGGTTTAACTCTGTCTTTTCATGGTTTGGGGTTGGGTTTTTTTCATGCTCATTCATGTGTGTCATAGACAAATTGAGAAGACCGGATTCTGTAACCATTGCTCTTGTTTTCATGGAAGGGAATTAATTTTTTGTTACCTCCTGAGCTTTTCATTTTTTAAAAGGTACCAATCTGCTGCACCTGAAGATGTCTTTAAGCTTTGTTCAAACTCTCTAAAAATACTGCCAGTGTGGTGTAAATTAAAGTGAAATAGCATTCAGCAACCTTAACTTGGAAGAGATCTTACTTTAACGTGATAGTAAAAATACCAGATCACGTGAACTGTGCCTATAATAAGGCAGAGATGCACAGACAATTTCTGTGCGTATCTTATTCCCCAACAGGACACTGCAATAGAAGTCACAGTCCCTTTGAGGGGGTTTGCCACTCCTTCATGGGGATAAAAATAACCATATAGTGATTGATCTGTGTTTGCTGAAATGTTTCTGAAATTTATTTTTTCTTTTCCGCAACAATTAATACTGGCCTCCCCAGCAGAAATGTCTGGTTTAGTGGTGTTTGTGTCATCTGGGCAAAGGTAAGTAATGTTTTCTAGGTCTTTGCACGGCTCTCTTTTCCCTGTATCTGCTCTTTGTTCTCGAAAGGCAGAACATTGCTGTCAGAATTTCAGAAATGTAGATGGAGCTTCATCCCCAGCCGCTTCACTAAATCGATGTAGGTTTTGAACTGTAGCAGCTGCTGTGCCGCATCAGACTGAAGGTCCGTCGGGAGCACGGTCATGCCTCCAAGAGATGCCTCGGAGGAGAGCAGCAGGGCAAGTGAGCATCGTACCTCTCCTTAGGAGTTCCTTCATCCCTTCAGACGTTTGGACTTGGGATGACCTAAGACTGAATATGGTTTTTTGTATTCAGCAACACCTGCTGGATTTCTCTTCCCTGAACTTGTCCTCAAACGTGTCACCAGCTTTTAGGTTTTGTAGCCTTCTTTGGCAAGCTCAGCTAGCCACTGCATGGAGAGATCTTGCTTTGTTTGGGTCCTTGCATCTGCCAGCTTCTCTTGATAGCCACCCGTTCCTGTACCGACAAGGCAGGACTTCACTCAGGACTCTGGATGTCTGTCACGTCACCTTGTCCTCTCTTCCCACAGAGAAGTGTCCTAGCTTATTTAACTTCTCCACATTTAGAGGTTGTTCTGTGCTTCTGGTTGTCCTTGCAGTCTTTGCCAGCAATAAACACTGAAGATTATGAAATGATCTGTGTTTTTGTATCTTCAGCAAGAAAAACGCTACCTTGATTTTTCATGGGATGAGAGAAGGTTCCTGCTGCCTTCTAATGGCTTCTCTGCTTCCCTAATACAGGAGCTGTGGCAGTTCCCTTCCTCTGCTCATCCTTTTTCCCAACATCTTCCTTCCCTGCTCGTTGCCAGAACCAGGAAACTCCATAGAGTGCAACCAGGACAGTGGGGCGCTGCCGATAGGGCACGCCTGAGGGCCCCAAATGGACCAGGTAGGTCCCGATGAGTAGGAGGGTGGCAAAGAGCTTTCAGGCTGAACCGCAGCAGCAGCAGCTCAGGTTTGGCCTTGAAGGAGACGTGACATTTGCTGCAGCCGTTGCTGAGCAGCAGAAGGAGCTGCGGGAGAAACCCAGGCCAGCTCTGCATCCAGCACGTCACGTGTACGTGCGTGAGTCTCATGTCTGCCACTTGCTTATAACCACTGTTCCTTTGATAATTTTTATGTTTATTATTGGACACGGTCTTGTTAGTACAATCTAATTAATCTCCGAGTGGGACCCTTCTCTCTTTCCTAGCTCGTGGAGTATTGTTTCTATTAAGCAGAGCGATAGAATGAACGTTGTTCAGCTGACTCATGTGAAAAGAGAAAATAGCATTTAGCAAATTAAGCAGCTCTTCCTACTCGCTGTTTATATGCTCTGTAATGTGATCTATTAGAATGGGGAGGCTTTGATTTAAAACCATTTGCCTCAAACCTTCTACGGGATCTGAATTTACTTGAATTGGGAAAACGCAGATCGCAAGTCATGGTGTGTGCCAAGTACCCGGTGGGTGCTGCGTGTGAATATTAGCCACTCCATCTCCAGAGGAGATGACCCCTTTCAAAGCAATCAGGAATAGTATAATTAAAGCTTGCTTCAGATTTGAGCGTTTATTCAAACTGCAGTGCCTCAGAGGACCCCGTGGCAGAGCTGCATGCAGCTCCTGCGCTGCACTATTGACTTAAATATTTAATAAACCTTTCCTGTTTGAGATCCTTTAAAGCTGTGCAGGAAGGTTCACGCCTGTGTGAATTTCTAGCTAGGTTTTGTTTTATTCTTTTCAGTTTGGATGCCTGGAGGGCAGCTTGTGCTAGGGCAGCATGAAATATTGATCACGAAACAGTTCAGGCTAGTGCGAAGGAGGCCTGGTGGGAGGAGGTGTGCTGTGTTACAGCAAGCATGAAATAGTTTTCCAAGGTTTACTTAGTTGCAGAACTGCTCAAAAATATAACACTGACGTTTAATGTAGACGAGCTCGGTTTGTTTGCTGAATTCTGGGCATTTGTTTGCTTGCTTTTATGTTTGGATTGCGTGCTATGTGGGTTTTCTTCTATGTTTGCAGAGATTGCAGCATCTAGGTCAAATCTAGATTATCCCTTTTTCCATGGAAGAGCTACAGGCGAGACGATCTCGGCGTTCAGGGCCCAGCCTGTCTGGTCTGCTGGTTTTCCCTGTGCTCTGCAGGGCCCACTTGATTGTTTTCCTTTCTTCCTTCCTTTTTTGGTTGTGTTTGTTTGTTTGTTTGTTTTTTTTAATGGGAAGTAGATTGGTATGTAGGATTTATATTCTGCTATGGTGATGCACTTGATCTGTATTTGATAGAAGCTCACTGAGGTTTTTAAGCTGATGCTAAAGGCATGTCCAGATCTCCTTTTCCATTCATTTGAATTTTAATTTATTAAATTTGAATCAAAAAAACCACCTGAATTAAACATCCTTCAGAAAACATTTCAGTACATCCTGTAAGACAAGACATGACTCTTGGTCTGGATGAACGCTCCATTTCATTTTGTGCAAGTCCCGGTTTCAGAAGCTGCCGCACTGGGAGCAGGGGAACCACCGACGGGGTCACCGAGCACCCGGAGCTGCGCAGGAGACTCTCTTGGTCTGGAGCTTTTCGTGGTCCCAGTGGTCGCTTCCACCTCACCGAAGGAGTCAAAAAAAGGAATGTGGGAAAGCAAACAGCAAGGAGCTCTTTTCACTGGAAGCAGCCATAACAAGATACACCCTTTCTAATGTTCAGGAGTTTTCACTGAATTTCTTGTGTTGTTCAGACTTTGCTTTCCATCCTTTTCCTTTCTCTCTATCCATCCTCCTAGCCCTTTAGTCATAATTTCACTTGTCCTCTTAATCTTTCTTCTCCTGACCTTTAGGCAGTCAAAGCATGGAGGAGAAGGCAGAGGTATTGAAAGAGATGTGGAGAGACTGTTGGTGCAGATGGGGTAAGGGGGAATAATTTTAATTAAAAAAAAAAAGTCTAGAAATGCCTTTTCTTTCTATTTGCAATGTAAACTTGCTGATAAGTTTCTGCTCCTGAGTCTTTAATTTGCTCATGGTCACCTTCCCCACGCACACGTGTTGCGGAGCCAACACATGGTGCTGGTTATTCCCCTTCCGATGCCCTGCCCTGCCTCATCTCCTTGGCAGCTCTTGGAGAGGACAGTCTCTCCCATAGCGTGTCCTGCACGGTGTCTCTTGCTTGGTCGCTAGACACCACGCTAACCGATGACACAATCGATTGCTTTGGAGTCTGCTCTTCAGTGTGTCCCTTTGGAAATTGTCACTGAACAAGTTTTTCTGTGAGCTTGACTTCCAATGGGCTTGTCCTCACACCCCGCGGTGACAACAGTTTTGTTTGTGTGACCGCTTCACTGCTAGTGCTCTCCAGTCTTCATCACGTCCTTCCCTTGGGTCCTGCACACCTCGTCACCCCCCCAAAATACTGCCAGATCCTTCTGCAGTCCTCTACCTGTTTGGCTTGGCATGCAGTCTCGTGGAGCTGTGCCTGGCTACGAGCTTCACGTGTGCTGGTTGGGATTTGGAGATCAGAGAAGGCAGATGGCTCTTGAGCTCATTCTGAAGCGTTTCCAGCAGTGTCACTCTAATTTGAGGCTTGCTCTACCCTGCTGTTGATTTTTCCTGAAGGATATATGGACTTGCCTCTTTGAGTCTTCAGTTCCTCTGTCAGATTTCGTTGAAGCTGGCTGGAGATTCAGAAGATACCAGGGCAACCTCAGGAGGTCAGACTGGGACAGGGTTATCTTTAGTCTCATTGCTGTGCGAAGCCGGGTTAACCAGAAACGAAGGCTGCAGAATGGTGGCAAAGGAAGTGCCGTTTTCTCCTTGCCTGTAGGAGGGGTGATACAGGGCACTGCGATTCTCAGGCTTGTTTACCCTCTCCGTGCAAGGTTTGCTAAATGCAAGTGCTGAAACTACCGGCTTGCTGGTGCGTAGCTTTGATTTAAGTTCAAGCTGAAAGCTCTTCTCTAGTGGTTGAGTTTCAGAAAGCTGATACGTGTGAGCTGTTGAATCCTTTCTGAACTTGGACTTTATCTTGGGTACAGAGAGACGAAAGAAAGTAGAATCCTGGATGTACAGGTCTTCTTTCTTTTGGGTTTTTTGGCACATGGTTCTCCTGTATTTGGCCATGGCTCTACTATTGTCCTCCAGCATGTAACAGAAAAGTCACTTTTGCAACATGAGAAACTGTGTAGAATATCTGCTAAATGTTGTGATAAACTTAACACTGGAAATATTTTTTTCTTCTTCATTTAACAGTGCTTAATGTTCTTGAGTTACGAACCGGAGGTGGGGGGAAGAATCGGAAAGGTAGACTGAGAAGAGGGAGCACTCTTCCCAGTATTCACGTATGAGAATGGTGCGTGTTGGTAGGAGACACTCCAGCATCCTCGTTTGTCTTGTGTGTGGTTCTGACCCATTGCTCACAACTGCACAGCACAGAGTATGCAAAGTGGGCTGCTGAAGGGGAGTTTGTTGCTTTGACAACCTCCTCTTGTTTGTAGGTTTGAAGGGTCCGTGTTGCGGGAAGAGTCTGCGAGACCATCAGGCAGTCAGCTTGCCTTGGCAGCTCAACATTACTGATGGGCTGCTTTAAGCAGAAATGAGCCCTGTGCTTGAAAAGAAAAAACTAAGGCGCTAGAAAAACAATTAATTTTAAAAAATGTCCGTACCCCATTCCCTGGGAAAAGTTTGTTCTTATCTTTGGCTTTCTCCTTACTTTTGGGACGAGCTGCCGTTGTGGCTATTAGGAAGGTCTTTACTAGGAGTCAGGTTATCCAGTTATGACAACTTGATTTGAGAACATGCTTTTCATTAATAGTTTACTGCTTGCGTGTAGCCAAGGGGCATGCCTCGGCTGGATAATTGGATTTGGAAGGCTAGTGTTTGGAGCAATTGTGACACTTCTTGCTGTGAAGCCAATTTCTGCAGCGATGCAGCTGATACAACATCGGGGCAATCTGTTACAGCGCCTTTGTTCCACGGATGCCTGGCTGGTGTGAAAAATAACCACAGCAAGAGACTTTCCTCAAGAGCGTGCCTACATCAAGGAAGCAAAATCAAGACTTTGTTCTGTATCTAAAAACAATTCAAAATGTTTTGGGGAAAAACTGACAGAAGTGGAGCTCTACAAAGTCTTTACCATCTTAAACAAATTTACCATGCGCGTTCTTTTCTTGAGATCCTTTATAACATTCAGAAGGCTGTTTAGCTGCGACCTGGAACCCTTCGTTCCTCATTTCTCTTCTTATTAAATTAAAAAATGAGAAGTTGGCAGTAGGATTTTTACCCTGTTTATCATGTTTACTCTCTGTAGAGTCCTTGCAGGTACATTTTGTGACACTTCAGTCTACGTTCAAATGTCTCAAGCAATCTGAGTCTTCCACACTTTTCTTTCAAAAAGGGCACAAATTGCTTCAGTACTCTTTAGTTGCTCAATTATTTTATCCTGGTTGCTGATTCTGTCAAATTCATACAGTTTCTGAATCTGATATGTCCTCAGATGTGGAAGTGCTAGGTTTAAATCACACTTTGGGTGAAATCCAGGCCCTGTACAAGTCAGTTTTAGCTTGTGGCTTCAGGAAGCCCTGAGCTTCTCAGAGGCCCTTTACATAGCAACGTTCTCGTATCTCTTCGTGGTATGCAGGTTACATGGAACTAAAACTACAATTCGAATTGAGTGCGCTAAAAGGGAATACTAAGAACAGCATATGTGGTGCAGGGGATGCTGCTGTCTCTCAATCTGCTAATGATTTCACAGAATAAATAAAGTGATAGATATTATTTTATATGGATGCAGTGTTTGGATTTTCAGTCCCGATCCACTACTCGCCGTTCTACTCGCACTTGCTCTTCCTGCCGGTTCTGTTTGTCTGGGCAGTAAGAGCTGATTTGCTGCCATGGTTGCAAGGACTGCTTTTTGTGCTTCCTGCTCTTCCCGTTGCCATCCCGTGTCGTCCCTCACTTCCCCAGCTCTTCCTGCCGTCTCTGAAGTAGTCCCTGTTCCCACACCCTCCTCGGGAGAGGGACTCCGGGCAGCGGCTGGTGTCTGGTAAGGAGCACATTGCCTTCGGTCACCTTGCATGTGTTGAGTTGTTCCCCTGGTTACTTGCTTTGCTGCATTTTCCTACACTTTGCTGTCCAGGAGTATTTCCCTCCTCCTCTTCCTACCATATACAATATGCAATGTATAGGACTGAGCTGGGCTCCATCTGCTTCTCAGGCTTAGAAGCTGCAGTTTGGTCTTCACCATGCTAAATGATCCGCAGAATGGCAAAGGGTTTCTGTAGGTGACTTCGTACCATTTTGAGGACTGGGCTCTATCCTGGAATAGTGTTGGAGGTTGCATGCTTACAGTCAGTTTGAGATGATAAAATAAAAGTGAGGGATGGATTGGCTCAGCCTTGCTCTCAGATGTTTGGGCAACGTTGTGTAGGGTCCTGACTCTTTCGTGCCATACTGGAACACAAATGTACTTTATGGAGCATCAGACACAGAACCCCAGACTGGCAGGGGCTGGCAGGGACCTCTGGAGATCATCTCATCCAACCCCCTGCCAGAGCAGGATCACCCAGAGCAGGTCACACAGGATGGTGTCCAGGCGGGTTTGGAATCTCTCCAGAGAAGGAGACTCCACAACCTCTCTGGGCAGCCTGTCCCAGTGCTCGGTCACCCTCAGGTGGAAGAAGTTTTTCCTCGTGTTGAGATGGAACTGCCTGTGTTCCAATTTGTGCCCGTTGCCCCTTGTCCTGTCGCTGGGCACCACTGAGAAGAGTCTGGCCCCATCCTCTTGACACCTGCCCTTTAGATATTTGTAAGCATCACACCAGTGAAGTGGCGGGTGCTCAAGCGCCTCCCCAGTTGGATTGTCTGTCGCAAATGGGAGATGTCCCACACAAGGACCATGAGGTCAAAGGAGAAAGAGGAGGAGTTCCTCTGACAGATCTTGGAAGAAGCGAATCCTCTGCTTTTGAGGGGTTTGGAACCCAAAGTCTCTATTTCCTCTTTGAATTTTGAGTGTGTAGAGAAGAGCACCCCCTCACTTCTGCTATACTGCTTGCTACGTATAGTTTTTCCCAGCCAGATATTAGGATTATCAGTAAAGCTGTCAAGAGAACCTTTGACATCAGCTTCATGAAGTGAATATCATGTTGGAAATTGCCTCGGGTAATTAATTAATTCTTCTGTAAATAGAAGGCTTGATATGCATCAGTGGTGCTATGGGATGTTTCTCAAGAGGGAAATAAACTCTCCAGCAGGGCCTGTAGCGGCAGCGAAGCACTCTTCGTAGGCAGGAGACTCATTATCCTTCCAGTTTAATTCTACGAGGAAACAAAAATACAATCTTCATCTTGGCAGATTATATTAGAGGGAAAGTACAGCTGTTGACGAATCCCTCGGGGACGTGCATGTCGGCCGGAGAGCGCTCAGGTGAACAACGCGTTTCTCTGGTTACAGGATAGAAACAGCACAGCCTGGCTGAGCGCCGCCATGCTCCATCGTGCGCGGGGTCCTCAAGCGAGGAGTCGGTAGCGATGTATGGTCATGCCAGCACCGCTCTCTTCCTGCACTCGGTCCCAGGGCGCCTCTTTGCACAGGGTGTGGGAAGGAGAAGCCCAGAACATGGCGTGTTTTCTGCCTGTGGTGCACTCCAGGCACAAATAAGACTCGCTGCGGAGCTCGTCTCCCATCCGGCAAGTTGGGAGGATATCATGTGGTTTGCATATTTGCTTGCTTTTCAGCGCACGGCCAAAGTAGATATTCCCCAAACTATTTTCAAAGTAATCTTTTATAATCAGAGTTAAAATTGTTTCTCGATACACTGGTAAACGCGGTGTTTTTTCAGTGATGTTTAATTGGATTTGATTGGCACAGAGAAGTCACTTCCTTTAATATAAAACTAATATATTCATGGATTTCAGCAGTGTAGGAGGAGTACAGAAAGAAAAAAAAAATCCTGCTTTTTATTGCTAAAACCGTCTTCTCCACTGACTCTTAGGTTTGGAGGGGCACTTTGGCTCGCCTTCGCTACAAGAGAACAAAGGCCGCCCTCACGATACTCAAGTATTACCGCCACTACAAAGTGAAGGCCTACATCCATGAGGTTGCCCGACGCTTTCACAATGTGAGGCTAATGAAGGATTACGGCAAGCACGTGCAATGGCCCACTCCACCAAAAGTGCTGCGCCGATTTGAAGAGGCACTCCAGACCATTTACCATAGGTACAAAGAAAACCTCTTGTCTTTTCAGACTAACTTAGAGGAACGAACAGCTACTGCTTGTTCCGTGAAACGTGGAAAAATGACTGAAGAACATTAACTGGACATCATAGATTAAAATGTCCGTAGCTCTTGGTACCCTTGATTCTGTTTCAAAGATTTAGTCAGGATGGACATTGTATGTCCTTCCTTGGCCCATTTTTGGTTGGTCTCAAAAGAAAAGAACAGCTGCTGTTAAACAGCGGGGAGAGGACAAGAATCTCTTCGACTTTGTCAGGACTTCTAGTAAGCCAGTACTTTTCTGCAACAGAATCAGCAGTGTCCTACCGTCTACCCACATTCTATGTGCAGAAGAGGTATTTTATACCTTTATTACAACCTCCCGATATCTAAAAGCTAGTGACTTTTTCTCTGGTAAGTTGTAGACGAAGTAGTTGCGATTCCAATTTGAAAAAATGATGACTTCTGAAAGTCACTGAGCGAGAGAAATGTTGGCTGGATGGGGCCTCTAGAGATCTCCAGTCCAGCCATCTGCTCGAAGGGGGGATTACCACCAGCACTAGATCAAGTCAACCTTGGTTTTTCCCCAGCTGTCTCTTGAAGCCATCCACATCCTATCAGGGTAGAGGGTCCTGCTTTCTGAATAAGCTCCATTATCATAACTACAAAATTTTAGTTGGTAAAAGACTTTTCGTAGCATTAATGCTAGAGAACTGGTGTTGCTGTTGAAGGCTGGAGTGTGGAGTAATGGGTGGGCTGCCCTGCCCTGTTTCGTGTTACAGTTGGTTAGGTTTCAACTGCAGGGCCAAAGTCAGCTATTAAAGGAGAGTGATGTTGTAAATGAGCCAAAAAATGGGCTTGCAAAACCTTTATTGCAAACAGATGTGCCAGTAGTTGACTTCTGGGTACAGAATGGGGAGTATGCCAGCCAAACTTGTTAGGAGTCAGAGATGATTTGTGACTTTAAAATGATAACTGACGTTTCCAGCTTCATGAATGCAACGGAAGGGCTTTTTCCCCTAACATTTATAGTCCAGGGCTGTTCTTGCGGTGCTGCTCTGGCAGAAGTAGTGCCTGGTACAGACTGTGGAACTGATCCAGGCTTTTTGCGGCAGGTGGAGAGCAGGAGAACTCATCCGGAGCGTCCCACCAGAAGTCCTACCTCAACTGAGGGCCAAGGTTGCTGCCATGGAGGTGCTGAAGGGTCACAGAGCTGATATTGGCCTACAAAGAGTGTGGGAGGGGAATTACATCGCACTGGTGAGTACAAGCGAAGCGATCAATCCTTCCTGGGGCTCAGGATGCTAAAAAGGTGGAAATTTGAAAAAGCGACTATTTGTTTCTTACCAAGGAGGGCTTTGACATTTCCTCTGTAAGTGGGTTTATATCATTTCAGAGTCTTTGACTTGTACTGCACTAGGAGTGATTTTTCTGAGTACTAAACCTAGCTTGAGCATCACAGGCAGCATTAAAAGATAATGAGTAATGCCATCAGGTGGCTCTTCAAATGGCCAAAGCTAGGAAAGAAGTCGATGCAAAACTAGAATTCTAGATATAATGGGAGGTAAGAAATAGCATAAAATGAAAAAGAACAAAGACATTCTCTCTAGGCAAGTTGCATTGCTTCCTTTTACTCCGTCCTTCCTTTGAGCATTTTGTTTTGTTGAGGCTTTTTTTTTTTTCTGTCAGAAAGCATATAAAACTCCAGATGCTCTGCCATTCTTCAACAAGGCAGAGGCTGGAGGAAGCCTTCGGCCGAGGTGGTGCAGCTGCAGTCCTCTCTGGCCTGCCATGACGTAATGCAATTACTTTCTTCAGTAAGCAAGAAGAGTTATGTGCCTGTCTTTGCTCTTTCAGAAACCAGATAACCCTCAGACCACGGGCTCTTTCATCCCTGTTGCCAATGAGCTGAAACGGAAAGACAAGTACATGAACGTTCTCTTCTCCTGCCACGTCCGCAAGGTAACCGGCGTCTGGGTGGGGAAACTGCTGGTGGTCGAGGTGGGATCTTGGGAAGCCAGGGGTGAGGAGGTGATGCTGGAGAGGCTTTGACAGGCGGCGGTTCAAAGCAGTCCCTCTTTGAGGAACGATGTCAGGGATTTTTTGATGGATACGTAACTCTGAACCTATTGCACCAAGGGGTGCTTGGTGTGAGGGACTTCTGTGGCCTCTTCGTGTAGGAGGCATGAGTAAATTCACTTGATTCTGTGTAACTGGTTTGGATCTGACTTTCTTCATAGCAGAACGGGGGTTTTTTCATTAAAGTCGTTGAAAGGTTTAAAAAACTAATTAGAAAAATGCACTTGCATAATTTTTTATGGATCATTGATAATGATCTAAATGATGCTGGTTTTAAATGCCCATCAGGAGAGGATATTTTGAATTTTACAAAGCCAACAGACAAAAACAATTCAATGACAAGCCAGGTCTGCTGACGTTCAAGGGTTTTTAAGAAGCTGTATATTCTTTTTATTTATAAAATGTGCTGTTGCAGTTGATCCCCACTTACCAGAAATGAAGCATGTGCATGACTGTTGTTCATGATCCTGCAAATATTATTTTTAACAGCAACAAAATGAATTTTGCAGCATAAAATCTCACTTTATAACAAAACTTCTTAGCTAGTGGTAGTGAGGTGCATTATTTATACAACAGTGATTTCTGTATATAAAAATGGAAATCTCTTTTTGCTTTCCAAGCAAAAATATTTCGGTGGACTGTTCTGCTGCTTTTTAACATGTTCTCTTTGAGAGCGTGGCTCGCTAGTTGAACGAGCAGTTTGAGTGAATATTGGTTTATATTGTTAGGATTAAAGGAGGATCGAGCAGGTCTGAATCCAAACCTCCTCTTCGCAGTCTTGCAGCAGTTTGGCTGGAATCTCTGGTGCAGACAAGGAGATACAGGAGAATTTCACCCTGGCTTGTTTCGCTCTAGGGGGAAACCTAAAGAATTCCTCTTCTAATTCATTTAAGGAACCAGTTCCAAATCGTTGCTGTTTCTAGCTAAACTGGAATAATTGTAAAAATACAACATTCTGTTCTTAAAGATGTGATTATAGGAATTGTTGTTTTGAATGGGAATGGAATGATGGTGAGAAGAATTACTCAGGGTGTGGGGAGGCGTGTAACGTATGTGTACCTGGTGTGGGAGTTTAATTTTGCCCGCTGTAATGCCGCTTTCAAGCTTTTAAGTCCTTATGTTTCTCCTGCTTGCTCCTGCTTCAGCGTTGAAGGACAATCTCCTGTGCAAGCACAGGGGAAAGCAGATTTCTGGAGCAGAAACCCATGCCTTGTCCTGTTCAGTAACTGCAAGCGCAGAGCTCCTGCCTTTAGGCAAGTGTCCGAGCAGTTCTTGTTTATGGTGTATGAAGAAATCCTTAAGTATACGAACAGGACTTGTTTCTATACATCCCATTACTGTGTTTACTCGCTGGAAAAATCCATTTTCTGCTGGGGTTCATTGCATTGGTGTCCTAGCACTTCAATAATAAAAGCAGTCTGGAGATGGAATAGGCGTTGCCTATCGTAAACTGGATTTCTTCCTGAGCCTGAAAGGTTACTTTCAGTGTTTTCAGAGGTGAAGAAAGCTTTAGCTTACCAAGGGTGCTTTAAAAAAATGTAGCTCAGCTGGAATCAGAAAATACTACGGAGAATGCGAGGTTACAGACTTTCAGTCTTGTGGTTTTTAAATTATCTTGTAACTTTTTTGATCTTTTTAAAGGTTAAATCATTGGTCGCTTTCTTCTGTCAGAGAGGTCAGGTTTAATCCTCCGCTTAGTTAGGGCTACCTTTGCAACATCGGCAGCGGAAGCACACGCGTGAGCAGGCGCAGCGACGGCGGGGCTAAGGGAGACAAGCTGAGCTGCGGCCGCCGACAGAGAAACGCGCGCGAAGCCACGGGCGATGGGCCAGCTGCCACCGGGGAGCTGCCACTTGTCCGCAGTCTGGCTGTGCCCGAGTCCCTGAGGTCGTTAATCCTTCTGCTGGTCTTCAGTCTTAAGGATCTGTGTTAGACAGAAAAGATAGAGCTAAAGTCAGTGAAAATGCAGCTCTCCTCTAGGAAAATGATGGTCTTAAAGAAGCAAATAGGAGCACCGCTCCTCTCACAAATGGATAAAATCATTTCAACGTTGCTGTTGAGGACAAGACTGCAACTTTGTAGGATCGTTAGGGATGTGTGTAAGCCTGGTGATTTCAGTACAACTCCGTGTTTAAACTCAAAAGTAAATGATCCCTTTCGAATCCATACTTGGATGTAATATCTTTTTGAGTGAACCATTTATCTTCCTTCTTGTATGGACAAGAAATGTCCAGGCAAGCCTGAAGTGAGCAAAGGAGAGAAGACAAACAATCCTGAACTTTGAAAGCTAACAAGGCAAAGATTTGACATTTCAACATTTACCATTTTACTTTCTGACCAATGCACTTCTTTAGGTAATCTATTATGCCTTAAATTTGAACATTGGATTTGCAGACTAAGCAACAGTGAAAACTGTCGTAGAGCCTGTAAGCAACTCCGTGCTTTGACTGCAAGAACACGGTCTTTACCCTGAAAACAGCATTAGCCTTCTTTTACTCTTCACATAAACCAATTTCTATCCTAAGCTGTCTTTTTAAAACGAAGGTATTTCTTTTGTCAAAAATACAAGCTGTAGTATTCTGCCTCTTACTCAAAAAAGTAACAGCAGTCTGAAGATCAGCTTTCAGTGCTGTGAGCTGGGGGGAATTTCTTCTGATGCTACCTTCTTCCCTTTTCTTTAAAAAAACCCCCACCTAAATAATTTTTTTTTTTTTTCCTTTTAGCCTTATCCTTCTTTAACCTCCCCGTGTCATACCAAATGTGGCGCTTGGCGTTAGCGGTGCAGACTGCCTGGGTGCTCAGGGCATTTGAAAGGGGGTGACTTTCACTGCAGGGAGGTTTGTCGAATTTCTTAACGCCAAACCTGGTTTGTTGTGGATTTGCAAATCGGCTCTTCCTGTTTGTTTCTCAGCTGAAATTTGGTTTGTGCGAAGCTTTAGCAGGGGACTGAAGAGTGAGTTATAGAAATGAAAAGGTAATTAATTATCAAGTGATTTCATTGCTTCCCTTAATGCTCTTCAACAAAGCATCGGTCCACAGAATAAGGTTGTTCGAGTTTGTTCGTGGTATATTTTCATGATTCAGCTTATTTGATGATTCTCGAGCCAAAGACGTGCTGTTACTGCTGGTTCCTTAGGCAGGACGGGGTTACTGGTAACAGGAGAGCGCTTTGGTGAGTTCAGGTGAATGTTTTGCTTCGGGAGCAGCACCGGGCTTTTGGTAAGGTCCCGAATCCTCACACCACGTGTGAAGTAGTTCTTGGCTGTCAGCAGCAATGGTAGGTGTCTGCTCTTTAAAATTTCCAGATAATTGCAGTCTAATACATGTCTGTCTTTGAAAAGAAAAGACATTAAAATGTTCAGTACTGGGAAATTTAAATAGACAGAAGTTAAGCCTAGCATTCATATATTTAAACATGTTTATGTGTAGAATATATCTTATGCAAGATATTTGTTAACCATGAAGTTCTTTGCAACAGATTTTTTTTTTATTTTAGCTGATGATTGACATTGTTCCAATGAAGTCAAGGAAGTAATACCAACTCTCGCCAGCCAGGGAACTGCTCTTGAAGTATTGATAACTGCTGGTGAAGTTTTCTTTAGCTTAAGTGCGTGGGATCTTAATTTCAACAGCTTGAGATGAATAATAACGGGTGAATTTGTTTGGACCGAAGCTTATATAGCTCTTTTTATAGAAGGTCTGTGAAGTCTTTGAAGTCTCGCTGATGGGAGGTTGTGTTGGTTTTGCGTGGCAAGGTTTTGGTAGCGGGGGGGCTACAGGGGTGGCTTCTGTGAGAAGCTGCTAGAAGCTTCCCCTGTGTCTGACAGAGCCAATGCCAGCCGGCTCCAAGACGGACCCGCCGCTGGCCAAGGCCAAGCCAATCAGCGCCTCTGTGATAACATATTTAAGAAAGACAAAAACAGTTAGAGAGAGCTTTTGCAGCCAGAGAGAGGAGTGAGAAGATGTAAGAACATCTGCAGACACCAAGGTCAGTGAAGAAGGAGGGGGAGGAGGTGCTCCAGGCGCCGGAGCAAGATTCCCCTGCAGCCCGTGGTGAAGACCATGGTGAAGCAGGCTGTCCCCCTGCAGCCCATGGAGGGAGGATGAGGGGGTGTAGAGATTCCACCTGCAGCCCGTGGAGGACCCCACGCCGGAGCAGGTGGAGACACCTGAAGGAGGCTGTGACCCCGTGGGAAGCCCGCGCTGGAGCAAGCTCCTGGCAGGACCTGTGGATCCGTGGAGAGAGGAGCCCACGCCAGAGCAGGTTTGCTGACAGGACTTGTGACCCCGTGGGGGACCCACGCTGGAGCAGTTTGCTCCCGAAGGTCTGCACCCCGTGGAGGAGACTCACGTTGGAGAAGGCCGTGAAGGACTGTCTCCCGTGAGAGGGACCCCACGCTGGAGCGGGGGAACAATGAGTCCTCCCCCTGAGGATGAAGAAGCGGCAGAAACACCGCGTGATGAACTGACCGTAACCCCCACTCCCCGTCCCCCTGTGCCGCTGGGGGGGCGGAGGTTGAAGCCGGGAGTGAAGTTGAGCCCGGGAAGATGGGAGGGGTGGGGGGAGGTGTTTTAAGATTTTGGTTTTTTTCTCATTCCTCTGCTCTGTTTTGCTTAGTAATAAATAAGATGAATTCCCTCTCTAAGTTCGGTCTGGTTTGCTCGTGATGATAATTAGAGAATGATCTCTCCCTGTCCTTATCTCGACCCGTAAGTTTTACCTTTTCTCCCCTGTCTAATGAAAGAGGGGAGTGATAGAGCGGCTCTGGTGGGCACCTGGCCCTCAGCCAGGGTCAACCCACCACAGAGGTGCATGTGCTCACTTTCTCGCAGTAGGTATAGGTAGAAGCAGGTCATTTCTGCCTATGGAAAAATACATCTTTTCTGAGCATTGTGGTGCTCTTCATTTTTTTTTATTTTTTTTTTTTTTTCAAAGCAAATTTTCAAGTCTTTTGCCTTGGGAAACCAAATGCATATTTCATGCATACCACCAGATTTTGTTGCATCACCTAGGAAACAACAGTTTCTTTTTATTCTTTTTTTTTTTTTTTTAAGAATAAGGCTTTTCTTCCCACTTTCTCCCTTGTCATTTACAGCACCAAGCTTCCTTGAGAAGACTGTCTCTTCCAAAGCTCAGTGCCCCGCGGTGTCTGCAGCCCCGGGCAGAGACCTGAAAAGCTCATTTGGAGGTTTTTCCGCTATAGGCTAGACTTTAATTTTTCCCCATAAGCTAGCCAGGAAGCTAAATTAAGCCTGATTCACATTTGCATCAACAAAGATATAAATAAAAACTGCCCAGAAGGTGCAGGGAACACAATGCTGGGAAGGGCTGTTCTCCGGGAGGGTATAAGCTGTATCTGAGAACATAAGGCCTGTCTTTACTCCTACAAAAATCAGAAGAATAGTGGCATTTGCAACGGTGCTGGCATTTGTCTGAACCTCTTCTCTGCGTGCTTCCCAATGTGACAGTTTATTTCTAAAAGCACAGCGTGTATTATTTACATAAATATGCCAGAGATGCATGAGACACCTGAAGCAAAGCGATTGCTTGGGAAGAGCTGAAAAGGACCCAAGTTCCAGGGCAGCCAGAAATTGCTTCTCAGGTGAGATAAGCTGCTGAACTTCCCCTTCTGTACATCTCTTCAGGGGTTCAGCTGTATTTATTGTTCAGTGTGAACACTAAAACCAGTGGGTAACTGCAAGAAAGAAGCAGAATTTAAAACATGCTTGTAGAGTAACTGCGATATTATATTGTCTTGCAAAAGCTGGGCGTGCTTCCCGTCCCTCCTTTCTGGGCAGCAGCCACAGGACCTTCTGTGCTGGGGTGGCTCTGGCTGCACCGCTCGGTGAGGTCTGCTCCCTTTGTCACCCTGGGCTCCGTGCTGGAGGTGGCCATGGGCAGCAGGGAGGATGTTGTGATGGGAGCAACCAACAGGATCATGGCAACGAACAGGTAGTGGTGTCAGATTCTTTAAAAAAAATTAAATTAAAGAGACGTGTCTGGGGACCCGTGGCGACACAGCATCAGATCGGAGGGCTGTGTGGAACCGGTCACAGCCTAACAGACTGGAGAAGCCTTCGCTTAAACTCCCAGGACATGGAGCGTGGGGTGCGGTAAGCTGCACAGCCAAATTACGGTTTGAGGAGCCTGTGCTACTCTGCTCCAACAACTCAACACGTAGCACCAGACACTCCTAACCTACTTCCTCTGGGCCATTCAGTGTTTCATAGCCTTTTTTTTTTTTTCCTCCCATTCATCTGCTTCCTAAAATAATCCCAGTAATTCAGCATCTCTTCCTGTGAGATTTTCCAGGCCCTCAATCACTTTCTTTCCCTTCTCTGAACCCTTAGAGTCTCCTTCGCGTTCCCTGGTCCGTGCTTCGCTCGCCGTTCCAAGTGAGACCGTGGCACCCAGGACATCATTCCCCGCGCTGGTCTTTACCCCACGCTAACGCCTCGCTTGCTTTCAGCTCCTCGCGTGTTTGTGCCAAGATCTATCCAGAGCTGCCTAAGATCATCTTCAGTTCCTTTTTTCTGAGTCGATGCCGTTAACTCAGAGCTGTCGCGTCGCTCTCCAGTTTGCATTTTTTTGCCTGTATCTGCTCTGAACTTCGCCACTCTGCTGCCTGATGACTGCGAATATTTAAGTTCTCCAGTTGTCTCCTGCCTTCACATGGGAAAATCCTATTTATGTTCATACGCCTCATCATGTCTCACCCTTGTCTACCCTTCTCAGTTGATTAATAAATATCTCTGTGACCGTGATACTCTGATGACTCCGGTTTTGCCTCAGTGAAAAATACTTTGTGTTCTACTTTCTCACTTGCTTCTCACAAAACTTTGCATCTCGTGACTATTTAGTACCCAGCTTCTTGGGGCATCTGGAAGTCTAGATGGCATCAAACGTTCTCCTTTGGTGTAGTGTTTCCTGGACAAATTAATTGTAAAGTTAGAGAGACACGTGTTTCCTCTGTGAAAACCCCGCTCGCTAGAGCCTAACATTACCGGCAGCCTGCAAGAATATTTGTGATGAGTTGCGGTGGGATGAGGGGAGTTTAAGTGATCTGTGTTTAGAAAGGAGGTATGAATAAAGCCCTGATCCCAGGGTATAAAACACTTCTCTGGAGAGATTGTCATTTTGTTTCCTGCCGTAACATGATTCTCCCGCTTCTGGTTTTGGAAACAATCGCTTTAATTCCGTAAGGTGTGGAATAGCGGTTTGTTAGCTTCAGTCTTCCTGAATCTTTCCCAGCTCAGATGTTACTGTGAAGGTACAATGTTTAGTATCTTGTATCCTTTGAGTGAGTACATTCGGAATAAATGGTTGCATATTTTTACAGTAATTTTCCAGAGGTGTTTATGTGGCATTTGACGGCAGTTTTGGTGATTTCATTTGTCAAGTACTGGAAGGATGCTGCTTCCGGAGATCTCTTTGGTGGCCAAAAATAGACATGGATTCAGAATGCCAGAATACCTAGAATTAAGAGAACTCATATAATTATATGACCACGGTACACGGCTCGCTGCTGGGCCATGTCCGTTCCTTTGCATCATTGGCTGGTGCTTAAATAACCTGTTCTCCCTTTGCTCTTAGGACACAGAAGCTGGATGCATGAGCTGGAGCAAAATGCTGGGATGGGGGGCTGTGTGCTTGACTTGCTAAGGGGTTCACATATTGCTGTCTTCCAACAGTTAATTTTTTACCTTTTCAGAACTGATACGTATAATCAAAATAAAAAATAAATCATTTTAGGGTTGATCCGCACACGAAACCAAGATGGAGCTTATTTTCCCCATACACCGAGTGCCTGGTTATGCCAACAGTATCCCAGGTGGATGGTGTTTTGAGTTCAATTTAAAGTGACCCAGCTTCTTGAGGATGCCTACAGTTATTCCGTGAGGGCTGGGACATGCATAACAGATAATCTCTGCTGCTGTTGGCTGCCGGTGAGATCACAGGTGATAATATAGTGGTTTACCTCAGCAGGCAACTAATGGTTCTCCACTGAATTATAGCGTGTATCTATAATTGGTCTTAAATTTACAGCTGTAGAGCCCAGTGGCAACATTAAGATATTAAGATATTAATGTTTCCCAGTGGCGACACTAAACTCTGTTTGCTGAACTACTCGAAACTATCAGAATACTTGAGATACCGTGAAGTCTGCGTTCTTGGTAGCATATGGGCTGGTGAAATACAGAATGATTTAGGGGGAAAGGGACCTCTGGAGGTCTGTGGTCCAACCTCCTGCTCTGAGCCAGGCCAACTTCAGAGTTAGATGAGGTTGCTCAGCCTCTGTCAGCTGAGTTTGGAAAACCCCCGAGGATGAAGGTTACGTGGCGTCTCCGAGCCCTGTCCCAGGGCTGCCACCCTCCTGGGGAGACTTTGTTCCCATATGTCCCGTTGGACTTTCTGCTGCTGCGTCTTCTGTCCGTTGCCTCTTCTCCTTTTGCTGTACTTCTCTGAGAAGCTTAGCTCCACCTCCCCTGTACCCCGCCTTTGTCAGAGGGTACGGTCATTTGAGGGTTAAAACACCTTTGCCTCTGTTTGGAAGCCGGTATTAAAGTTAGTTGCAGTGCACTATGATTTTCTTAGTAGTAAGTGTCTTAGGGGAGTGGAGTGGGAGTCAGGAGACCAGAGTCCAGATTCAAAATAACCTGAGAACGGTACGAGTATTTAACAAAACCCAGATCTCACTCATGGTCAGTCAACCAAAGAGGTGTACCAATGCCTCTGGGTGCTTTCTCATTTGGCGTAGATGCTTGCCGGATGCTGTAGCTCTGCTCTCCGTGTTCCTGGAATAGCCCCAGACAGCATAGCTGGGCAGCAAACTCCTCTTTAAAGAATTTCTTTTGAGGACCTTGAGCTCACCGGTGATCCTGCGACCTCCTTGCCCTGAATACCATGTCCTTAACAGAACGCACAGTCGAGTGAAAATGAGTTGAGCGATGTCCACCTCTGTAGAAGGATCTGCTGCAGTACAGGTCTGGGACAGCTGAACTGATCTCACAGCTTGCTGCTGCCGAACGGAGCCGTCCTGTTTTCTTCTGTTTATCGTTTCCCAGAGCCTCATCCTCTTTCCCTTGCGATGGCTCTGATGCTCATTGGGCGTGTTTTTGTCAGGTTAGTGACTTGATAGGGACGAGGAGCCCCAGAGCGAGCTGGAAGGGGCATCAGGATGTTGTTCTCGATGGCAGTGAGTCTTTAGACGAGACTGGTTGTGCTCTCGCTCTGCCTCCCTCGCTTAGGAAGGGAGAGCGTTGTGTTCAATACCCCTTGCAGCCTGAGGGCTCTCCAGCTTGGCTCTTTCTTCAGCTTGCCAAGAGATGACCTTGCCCCCCTCCCACCAGCTGGTTGCCTGGGGCCCTGCGTACGGGTTTGGCTCTCCCGGGCTCCTTCGCTCCCGTTCGGTCTCTTCTTCTGTCTTGCAGCATGGCACAACTTCAGCAAAACCAGCGGAGCGTGCCCATGCTCGCCTAATGCATCCGCTAACGGGCAGGGGAAGGAATGTTGTCCACATTTTCCGCTTCTTGGGCAAGTTGTTCAGCTACGTTGAAGGCACAGGTGTTTTAAAAGAGGGAAATTGTGTTCTCAAATGCCTCGGGTCTGGACCGTCGCAGAGCCTGGTGGCACCCCGTTTGGCTCTGCGGGGCAGGTATTCCGCATCGTGTTTTTAGGGCGACAAAGGCACGCGTATACCGTAGGAACGACAGCCATCTGCCTCGGGCTTGGTGTCCACCAGTGGACAGGGATGCAGGTTGAACGTTGCTGGAGGGGGGGAAGCATCTGTCCTGTGTTTGACTGAGGCCGTGGACTTTCCCAGGTAGCCCCAGCCCCGCTGGGAATGTTGCTTCGCCCAGACTCTGCGTTTCTCTGTCTGTAAACTGGGATTACGGGCCCCATCTTCCCTTTTCACTGTTTCAAGATCTGTGGAGAAAACCTGTTTAAGAGCTGTGTAACTTTTGCGCCTTTACTGCTGCAAAGTTTTATTCTGCGTGTTCTTGTAGTGATTAGTCAGACTGAAAATTTGCTTTTTTTACAGGTCAATCGCTTTAATAAAGTAGAGGACAGAGCAATCTTCATTACTGATCGACACCTTTATAAGATGGACCCGATGAAGCAGTACAAAGTGATGAAGACCATCCCCCTGTATAATGTAAGTACGAGGGTTGGGGAATGTCATCTCGGGCTCTCTTAGTCGTGGGCGGTGCATCTACTGGTTAGCTCCATTTTCATATCCATAACATGGAAAAAAAACTTGGTTTACTTTTCTTAATACATTTAACATCTTTAAAAGGGTTATAGTGGAATTATCTACGACACTGATGCAGCATGTTAGCTTTTAATTACAGTGCATAAAAAAAAGCTAAAATCCAAACTGCTTATCACACTCCCTTCTGCTCATTCTTCTATTTTGTTTTTTATTTGCTGTGTGCTGCAAGATCCCAGCCCCGTAAGGAGGTTAGCATTTCACAGCATCTTCTGACACAATTTCTGTGTCTCTGGAGGTTTGTTTGATCCTTTGTGTTGTGTTTGGATTTTTTTAATATTTTTTTTATATTTGTTCATGTTTAATGTAAATCTTATCAAAGCTAAATTCAGAATTATAGTGAGGTATCTGGCCTTCGGGGGAGCAGAATTGAGCTGCGAGTGACAAAGCGGCAGATTATCACTGGTAGGAGGGGGATGGGGGAAAACCTCCTCTTAGCTCTTCAGCATCCTGGAGCGTGGATTCAACTCCTTGTTTGTTTTCCTCAGCCTCAGGTAACACTACTACAGTTATCTTAACCCTACAGAACCTGGCTGGGCTGCTTGGAAACGTCATACACAAATTTGTTGGGAAGTTTGCGTTTGGAGAAATAATAAATCTGGCGTCCTCGTATTGCTAAAAGAGCAGAGATGGGATTAGGGTAACGGTGAAATCTAATCCGCAAGCG
The DNA here is from genome assembly GCF_011004875.1 of Balearica regulorum gibbericeps. Taxonomy (NCBI): domain Eukaryota; kingdom Metazoa; phylum Chordata; class Aves; order Gruiformes; family Gruidae; genus Balearica; species Balearica regulorum. The sequence continues at coordinate 2,388,615 of NC_046207.1, forward strand.
TGGAGTGAACGATTAGCTCAGGCTCCATCCTTAGTGTTGGTTTTATAGGTCCTCTGATAACCTCCTCGCTGGTCATCCACCAAAACTGTGCTCCGACCGCAGCGTGTGCGGAGTAACGTGCTTGTACCCTAATAAGAGTATTTGCTGTAGCAAAGCAATGTCTCCATGGCGGTGTGTCTTGTTTTGAAAAGACGTTACTGCCAGGGAGTTAGCAGCTGCAGGTCGCTTTCCTCAGTTGATGTGCTGCTGGACTGACGTTATCTCTTAGTTGTGCAAAATGAAATTGTCAGCAGATTACGCTGCTGCATGGCTGACTCTTGCTTGTGCAAACCAACTTGTTCAAATACACAGAGCAGAGTGTTTTTCCTAGACGGCTGGGGTTTTTGTGAAGTGTCAAGGTGAACTCAGGTGGACAAGGTGGAATTTTGTCCGTCACAATGTCTCCCTATTAGTTTTCTGCACTCTTACCTTATACAAAACAGCTAGGCCACTGCAATTCACTTACTATGTTAGTAATGATAAGTAAATCTGTATTTATCACAGCTTTAGCAAAATATCTGCTTTACCTGTGTGCCTGATGGGTTTACAGGTAGAGCTTGCACATTTACGTATCACCGTGAGACCAGGTCACTGTTGGTACGCTGAACGTTTTCCTCTGAAATCCTTAATGCCTTAAAAATTAAAGGAGGTAAGCAAGTCAGACACAAATGTTAGTAGTTATTGGGTTGTTTGGGTTTTTTTTTTCACAAAACACGGATATCTAACATAGAGCATCCATTCCTAGAGTGCTGTAGCGCAGGCTGTATGTCGGCTGTCTGCTTTGCATTGCCTGTGGCAGCAAAGCAGGTAATGCTCCGTGCATATAGGTCTCTTGCTCTAAGAATACTTACATTTCCGTAGATATAAATCAGCTTTATTTATAGATCTGCAATTATTCCCTCTAGCAACCTACCGCAAGGCGTCTTGACTGGACAGTTTCCTTGACCTGAGCAACTGTGAAGCGGCCCTGGAGTACTTGGCCCAGGAGGGATGGGTCTAAAACACCCTTCACTGACTCCTACAGGTGTCAGAATAATATTCCCGAGTGGAGATGCTTTGGAAGTATCTTTGGTGAATGCTGCAGTGATAAATTTCTGCTCTGTTGGCCACAGCCTCTCCTCCTACCTGCTTCTCCTGCGCTGTGGTCCTGGGGAGCAGTAGGAAACCTGCACGTACGCACCGGGATTGCGTCGCGGTGCCAGGGAGTGCTGGCTGGTCCTGGCGGTTCACTGCTGACCCCTCACTGCGCCGCAGGGAGAGAATTCGGAAATGCATTTGGTTCCTACAGAGTACATGAAACGTTTGTGTTTCTTTGGCCAGGATTTCTTAAATTGAGCTCTGGCAAAGGGTTAATGCTATAATGCAGTTACTTTTTCCTTTTTTGTAGTTGCTTCATTATTTGAATATGCATTGTCTTTCACCTCTTGAGCTGTCTTGCACACACTCTCTCTCATTTTTCTGCATGCCCCATCCCTTCTTGTGTGGCAACCCTTTTACAGTGTACGGGGAGGTGGCGGAATAGGCAATTAGTGATACAGAGATTCCTTCCCTTTCGAGGAAAGAGCAACTGTTTGAACTGATACGGAGATTTTTGAGAAGCAAACGGATAATAATTACACCAGCCGCGATGTATATCGGTGTATCAAACACGTCCCGCTAGAAAGACGCGTGTTCACTGGAGAAGACGGATTGCCCTTCTGATGTGTAACGGTGAACCTGGCTGAAATTCGTCTGCCTGTTAGCTGTGCTGCTCGCTGTCAGCATTTCCAAAGCACCGTATCAACACGGCAACATCCTTAGGGATGGTGTTTCCATGGAAATCTCATCGGAGACAGTCAGCTGATGTCTGGTACGACCATAAACTTGTTTTCGGCTGAAGAAATCGCACTACAGTTCCCCATCTCCTTTAACTGTGTTTACATGTAAATGGTTTAAGTATAACCCTTAACGCGTGCCTGCTCGCATCCCAGGTTCTGCGTTCGGTTATTTTCTGTCCTGTGTGAGGAATCTGAAATTTTGTGCAAATGATGACAAAGCAATAACTTTCCTTTCAACCCTGACTGCTTCGCTGGATTGAAATGATACTTTGGGGGATTTTTCTGTGTGCAAGCGTTCTGGCAGTTGCCTCAGAAGTACCAATATACAATTATCTTTTTGTTCTCACCTGGAGAGAAAATAAACAGATAATAACAGAAAGGAATTAAAAGGCGACTGAGCAGCAGAAAGGATCTTGCAACTACCTTTCCCAGTACAGTGGTGAATACAATAAAGGATGTTCTGGGGATGCTGAGAATTTTTTCCTGATCTTCGAGCAGAGCTAATAACAGTGTTTGTAAATACCGAGATAAGCACCTTCTCTGAAATTATTTCTTTTGTGTTATATTTATTTGTTCAGATAGTCTTATGGGGAGGGGTGAAATAGGAAAATTTTGAAGGGCTCTTGGACTTCTAACAAGGTTCTGTTGAATAATTAATGTTTAAATAGGCTTTTCAAATCCAGAGATTTCAACTTGTTCATCTTTCACACTCGGTGCACATTTAAAACCTCGATGGCAGCACTCCCTGTGGTGCTATTGTGCTCACAGGATGTTATTTAAGCATGCAAATTAATTTTAAGGGACACTATAAACCCAGGCAGCTGTTAATGCCTGTGCATGAAGTGTAGCTTGTTTTTAAAGTATTTCATAACCTCAGAATAACGCGAATGGCAGAGAATAAACGCCACCTGTGTTGGGTATATGCAACCAGTAGCAGGAGGTCTCTGCTGAGTATTTAAAATATCGGCAAGCGTAGTAGCGCCAACAGACTGTTGCACCGTGATAATAAGCCAACAAGATGTGAGTGATTCTAAACTCCTCCAGTGGTTTATCCAGAAAACAAGGCGTGCACCGCACTGCTGGGTGTTGGTTGCGGCGTGCTTTTCTGGGATGCTGCTGCTGTCTGGTGTGTGTCAGACATCCAGAGCTGGAACGGGTTTCTTGGAGATAATACGGTGCAACTGCTAAACCGAACCTACAGATCCAGACTGTTTCTGAATACGATTCGTGCTCCTGAAAGGAGCGTGTAGTCTCCAGCTCGATTTGGGCTAATATCCTCTCCAACACAGGCAGTGGGGTTACACAGGCGGCTTTTCTTCTTTATGAAGGGAATAATGAGACTTTCATTTCATAAAATGGCATATTGGTGCCTCTCACTTTCAGGAGAACGTGGCTCCTCTCTGCAGATCTCTGGATGACCCAAAGGAGTCGTGTCATCCTTTGGTGGACAGGGAAGGTCTGCTCTATTCTCTCTGTACTCATTGTTCTTTTGCCTTTATCTCTCTTTCTTTTTTTTTTTTAATTTTATTTTTTTAGCACTGATTTGTTAAATGTACTTGCCTCTTGATGTTTCTTTTGCTATCTTCATATTTTGTTTCCCTAGCACAGATTCATTTTTTGCTTTTTCTAATAGTCGTCTGAATAGCCTGTGTACCCAGATCGCCACTCCGTAAAATTTCCTGCTTTTGCTTTGTGAGATGAGGACAAAGCTTTGAACGTGCCAAGTAGCAGTTACTTAACAGACACAAAAAAAAACCCCAACAAAAAAACACCCAACCAAAAAAGCAAAAGCCCAAACCAAAACCCCAAACCTTTTTATTTTGTTGGAACAGCAAGACCTTCATCCATGCCTGAATACTGGAATCATCACGGCTTTGCGGGGTTTTCAACTTACATTCTTCATCAAGACATTTAAGCTTTCAGGAAATTTCATTCTTACATCATCTGCGTACCGTTGCGTTCCTAGCGCTGCGTGTGTGAGTTTGAAGATGGTTGTTGGTCAGACTCATGATTATCGTTGGATTCCATTGAAAAGAAATAAAAGCAGGCTTGTGGCTCGGCCATTGAGCAATGTGGTGTCATCTAGTGCGAGATTTTGGGGAAAGCAAGTTTCCGCTGTTAGAAATAGAGCTGGTGCCCTCTTTGGTGGGCGACCTGTGGTGCTGGGTGGGCAGAAGGGCACTGCGGGAACGCGGGGCCGTGCTGCTTCTGGCAAGAGTTGCTCAGGGTGAACCCTGTCTAGAAGGTAAAATTTCCTTGTACCTTTGAGACTGTTGACTTCCAACAAACTCCTGTTGTTTCACCTTGACTTTTTCGGCTTGTGGGAGGAGTACGGAGGACCTGCCCACTGCAGTTGCCCAGAGCTCTCTGGTAGAGGTCAAAGTTGAGAGCAAGCCCGGCACCCTGGAGAGGAAGGAACTAGCCCGGCAATTAGCCAAGATCTATCAACCTATATAACATTGTTCTTGCTTTCTCTTCACAGTTGATAGGGTTGAGTGTCTCCAATGGAAAGGACCAGCTCGTGGTCTTCCACACGAAGGACAACAAGGATCTCATTGTCTGTCTCTTCAGTAAAGAGCCCTCTAACGACAGCAGGATCGGCGAGCTGGTGGGAGTCCTGGCAAGCCACTTCAAGAGGTCAGTGTTGGGGCTGGATTTTGTGGCAAACTCAAGTCTAGCGTGCCAAATCAGAAACTTCCCCTGAAGTCGTTGCGATGCCAATCTTGAGCTTTATCTCTGTTATTTCACTGTATTAACTAGGATACCAGAGCGATGTTTTTTCCTTGCGTTTTTGGGACGTGCGTTTTACCTACAACACTTTGCTTGCCCCTTCTGCCTTCCCCGTCTGTGTGTGTGAGAGCATGGGCGTCTGGGGACAAATATCACTGAAGATGCATTTTGAGTGTGTTACGACGTCTCCTGAATACTTCTTACGCTCAAACTCTTAACATGTAAAATTAAGATATAGCTGTTCCTTTCCCAAATTGCTCCCCCTGCCCCCAGTATCAGCAGATGATTTATTGCTTGAGCTGTAAAATGTCATCCCTGTTTCCTGAAAATTCTCTCTCTTGTAAATCAACGTGCAGAAGCTGTTTTGTTGGTGAACTGAAACACATAAGAGGTTATCCGCATTGAGCTTCTTGTAGCTACAGCTGAACTAGCAATAATCACCTTTATACCAGAGAGCGAGTTGGGGACTGTCCAGACAAGCATCACCGCAGTGACTGCACCGCAGGCAATCACCTAAAAGTAACTCTGTAGAGAAAGGGTGTGTGGAGCAAACACACCTTCAGAGTTGGTCCCTTGCGCCTCCGGAACAGATTCTCATGAGGACTGATGTTGATCACCGTCACGGGCCACGTTGGCTTTTTCACGATATCATGCTCTGTTTATGACATGTATTCCTAGAGCTACAGGTGGCAGGACAGCGGGAGTGAATTTAGGTTACGTTGGGTCATTTTTTTTCATTAATTCAAGAAAAAGCATGTCGATTTGGCCACTTCTCACTGCTACAGTGTAAAGTTTGCTGCTGTCTGTGCTACTGGAGGTAGGTGCTAAGCTCATTTGAAATGAATACTCAGCATCGGCATCACTTGTTTGGAGAAATTCAGTGCTGAAGAGCAGCTGAAAACATTCGCTGGTTTTGCATTTACCTAAATGTAGTTTAATTTCAAAGCTAGCTACTCTGGAAGGCTCAGGAGATTCTGGGCACACTTCACTTCGGGGAATCTTGTGAAGTAGCTGGAGTTTTTCATGTCTGGCGTGTTTTGAACACAGGTAACGTCATCTTCAGATAGCTGCTGCTCCTTAGTTGCCCTAATGAGCCTCTAATGTTGGGAAGAGCTGTGAAACTTGATTACACTCCAGATCCTGTACATTCAGGGTTCAGACTGTCCTGGTTTGCTGTTCCTTTTGCTCGGACGTTCCTACGAAGTACCCGGCCTTTTGGTCGCGTAGCTAGTGTAGCTCAGTGGGAGGCACGTGTGCTTCGTTTTAAGAAAGTAAAATTGGTTACGTGGCCATCAGTCTAAAATGTTGTGCCTTTATATGAGGGTATAAGCTATTGATTTGCAATTTCTTATACTGATTTAGCAAGGCATTTTTGTCTTTAATAAGAATCAGTTTTTATCTAATCACTCTCTGTAGGAGAATGGTAGTTAAATACAATTATATGCTGTTAAATCTTCACTTAAAACAATATTAGCATTTTTTCACTGCTTATTTTTTTCACTGCTTTTTCACTGACATATCTAAGCACAGCTGGTTAAATGGGAGAGCTGGTCTAAAAGCCTGTTTTTCTCCAACATCTAATAAAAGTTACTGGTTTAACAGTAATGTACAGGAACAGCTCACGTTTACTTTTCCAAATATCCAAATGTCATGGTTTCCGTCGTCAAAGCAATATCTGTAAATCAAAATCAAAGGAAAGATTCTTGTTTTCAGCCACTTTCCATTTTCTAAGAGTTAAAAAATCCTGTCGGCGAATGGGATTAGCTGACCCCTTGCTTGAGAGGCGCTTTGGGAATTCCTCATTAAACGGGATTAGCTGAAAGTCACCATGTGCCTCATGGCAAGTGTCAGTTTTCTCTGTCCTGCCTGTCAGAAGGTGGTTGCTGTGAAGAAAAAGTGGACCCAACAATAAAATCTTGAGCCTGAAAGTTCAGTCGCTGGGGACCTCGGAGCTCTGCTGCCCCCGGGACGTGGGGAGCAGCTTCCCTGGGCTTCAGGGGGTGACGGTGGCATTTAACATCCTCTCTGAACATACAAAGCAACTTCCAGCCGTCTCAAAGCCAGTCCTAAACCCTCTCTTATGAGGTTTTAGCAAGGATAAGGTTGCACAGCTGCCCTTGGCAAATACCCGTGTAATAAAATCATGTCAAATTCTATGTCGCTCTGTATCAGTGTGTAGGAGAGAGGAGGAGGCTGGTGGTGACGTCTATGCTGAGGATACCCAAAGCTTCTAATTCAGATGCTTTCCTTCAGTTTTTATTACTTTTTTCCAAACTCTTTGGGAATTTCAATGCTGGCACATCTTGCATTGGGAATTTTTGAACTTTTCAGCAAGAAATACTTTAGATGCTTTCAGAAAAAGTTTGGAAGTAGTGTCTTTAGATGCTGTGCCCTGGCAGCTGCTTTTGGAGGAGTTACACTGTCTGTTCTTAGGCATAAAGCTTTCCAATTTGGGAACATACTGCGCGAGTTCACATCTTTTCCCTTTGCCCATGAAAATCTATCTGAAAATACATCTTTTTAAAATTATTACTAGTAGGAGTTTTGTTACTTTCAGGTTGTGGTCACAAATCGGTATATGTATAGCATAAAACTAACATGATGCTTTGATGAGCTCTAAAATTCTGGAGTAGTGACTCTGCTTCTTAAGACAGTGAATTGTATCTAGTCGAGTTAATGGATGTTTGAGTCATACTTCTAATTTATTGGCTAGATTATTTATTTGTTTAACAGTGCAGTTTAGGTAACTGAATTCCCAACAGAAATGATGGGAAAGCCGGCTGAGATGCTGATGTAACGGCCACAGTAAGTTCATGCCTGCCTGCGGAACAGTGTGGAGACGTGTCCGTGAACTTGAGTTCGCCTGGGTATTTTCCTTGCTGTTCTCCGGCTGCGGCTGTCTCGGAGCCCTCGTGCCTGCCAGGTGAGAAGAGCTGTGACGAAGCAGAGTGCGTGAAATAGCTGGAAAAATCCTCTAGCAGCTCAGTGTGGTGGGCAGTCCCTCGCAGGAGCGAGCGTATGAAGTTTGCATCATGGAACTCTTCTTACGCTGCTTGGCTGGAGGAGAAGGTGCTCTGAAGTGACACGAGGGTGGCACGTTGCTCATTGTTGGTTTGCCAAAGCACTTGCTTACCGTGCGGCGGAAACAGCTCTTGGAAGCTGTAGATGTGGCCACGGTGTTCCTTCAAGTGTTGGAGCCCGTGATGAGGAGGAAGGGACCTGAGGAGCTCTTGGAGAAATGATGGTGGGCAAAAAGGGGAGGATTATCGGCCAGGAAGGGACTTATCCTTTCCGTCTTTTACACCCACATTGCTTCACGGTCCTTACGCCTCTAGAAGATGTCTCAACTGCTCAGTCCAATGTATTGAGGGCTCTTTCTGGAGGCATTTCAGAGCTGTACTTCACCAGAGAAGCCCTGATCGTAGCCCGGTTCCAAAGCACTAATTGCTTTTACTCTCGAGCTCCTGTGGCTCTCGCCCTGCGCGCGTCACCTCCCGTGTCCCGTCCCGCCCGCAGCGTGGAAGTGTCGTGATCTAAACGCCGCGGATGTTAAAGGCACCTCAGATGTCACCACCGAAGGTGACGGACCCGTCCTGTTTCCCAGCGCTGTGCTCCGTCCTGCAGCATGCCCTGACTTAAAGAATTCAGTTATTTTTTTTTCTCCGTGTTAAAACACACACACGGTATTTTCTGTCTGACTTACCCACGCAGTTCAGATCAATGCGTCTCAGTGGCCTGCTCTCTTCGATGCTTTCTGTTCCCCTAATCCCTGCATTGTCTGCAACCGCAGTCCCTGGTTTTCTTCCAGGATTGCTGAAGGCAAGGGGGAGTTAAAAAGAACAGTAAAAAGCAATCCCTGCAGAACTCCGGCAGAAAATCACTTGCCTAAGGATAATTTTGTATTTTCCATTGCGCTTTGAGACCTGTCAGCCAATTTTAATCATTAGTGTGCACTGGATTCATTTTCTTTAGTTCTGGATTCTTAAACCGGCATGCCTTCGAGCCAGTAGCATTGGCACCGCTACGCTATTGACTGAGCAGTAATTCATAAAAACAGATCTCAAACTAATACGATGGGCTGTAGGCTCCAGGAAAGCCTGTTACCTTGTTCTTATTCCACGCAGGATTCTCTTGGGCTTGGCACGAAGGTGTCTTTGGGAAGATGACGTTCCTCGGCTTGCCCTTTCGCGTGCCTTGAGTATTGTAATTTCATTACGTTAGCCGAGGTGGTAGGAGTTTATTTGGTTGTGGAAGCGGAGAGGTTTTTATTAGTGTCATGTGCAGGTGTATCGTGTGCGTAATACAGGAGGGTGAGTGTATACATGTAATTTATATGTACATATGTAAAAAAATGGAGAAAATATGTGTTTATACATATATTTATATATGCATATATGTAAAAATTGGAGAAAATACATCTCTATACATATGTATGTAAAATGGGGAAAGTGTGTGTATATACTTAGATACACATATATGTAAAAAAACCTGGGAGGGCAGAAATTTGTGCCGTCAGCCTTTCAAAACGACCTGAAATAGCAACACAGTTGGTGTGAGGTGCGCAGTTTGCCCAGGCTTCCCTGTTAAGCCAGATTTGCCTGGGGAAGCGCGTCCTTCCGAAACGCACCTCCCCTGGCCTGCGGGCGGTGGCACAGGGCGGGTATAGCTGGGGTTAAAGCTTTTTTCTGCTAAATACAATCAACCGACAGATCCTGGTCCAAAGAGTTCGGGGTCGGAGCCGACCGGGGAGCCTGGAAGGGGGAGCGGAGGCAACTCGCCCTTGGTACGGACATAGAAGAGACTAAAGCTGAGCTTTAGCATGTTCAGCCTAGGGGAGACCGCTCATCTGAGCCCTGCTTTAGAAAAGAAAAAAAAATAAAAGCCTTTCTTTGGAAAGAAGAGTGCACTTTGGGCTGCTTTCCTGGTATTCCAAGCTTCAGCCATAAATACTGGTTTCATTAGAATCGCATGAATTTTGAGTGAGTGCGGTATGCCCCTAATCCCCCTGAACTACATAAATCGAGTGTCAGAATAAAACCTAAGCAGAATTGCAGGCAATTTGGGGAGATTAAATATATTTGCTACAAACAGAAGAACTCATAAATGTTTTTTCTGGGTTGGTTTTTGGGGTTTTGGTTTGTTTTTTTTTTCCCCTCTTTGCAGCAGTTCATGCTGTGGCAAACAAAGCTTCCTGCAAACACATTTAAGTGAAAGATTTTAAAATTTGCCATTATCTAAATAGTAGTGTTTAAGGTTAAGCTCCACGAGTGCTGCCTGCTGGGTGTTTTTGTTAACAGTAGGAATGCTGAGACGTTTGTCAGGTAGATAGAAAGAAACACTCTGTAAATTCACATTTTCAAGCCATTGTGCAAGGGTGAGGACCAGCATTTTACATGTTTTTGATGCTGTCGGTAAAAAAAAGAGGAGATTCAACGTAACTTTGTTTTTCTTATTTAGGAGAAAATCCTCAGCTCAATTATGAGCATGGTCTGGAGCACAAACCATTAAGTAGGAGAGCCCAGTTTGATTAAAATAGATTCAATTTTTTTTATTTGTTATGGAGAAATGGACCTTCTAGCTCAGGTCCAGGTGTCATACAAGAGGTTAAAAACACTTTAATTTGTCATAAAGGTGCTCTTTCCTATCAAAACTGCGCTGATTTTAATCAGTTTAAGATTGTTCCTTTCTTTTAAAGCTCTTTACCTTTCTCTTGTAGAAACCGTGATTAACTGCTGAGACTAATAGATTTACGTGCGAGTTAAACCAGAAGCATCTTCTCTGTAGTCAGCAACAATCTGGAGGAGACGATGGGGATTCATACTTTTGAATTTTTAGGACAAAGAAAGAAAGAGGAGCCCAAACTGGTATTTGAAAACACAAATGTGGTGGTGTGTTACTCGCAAACAGACCTTACTCCAAGGAAATAACCGTCTCATAAGGCAGAAAGCCTCTGCACAAAGGCAGGGTGTTACAACTGCTGGTAGCAAATTAATCTGTCACTTAAGCTTTGTGAACGCTATGAAAATTATCCATTAACTGACAATGGGTGTCAGCAGCGCCGGCAGCCGGGCTGGTGACGAGTACTCTTTAACTGGAAGTTTCCATCGATGCTGGTGATGTCTTGTAGGCTAGACGAGATCAAAAGGAGTTGAGCGCCGCTTCAGAAAAGCGGGCTGGAAACTAACTGCTTCTAAATTGCTATTTAATACGATTTGTCCTTTGTCACCGCTGCCAGCTAACCCGTGTTTAGTTCTGATTCAGCCGTGCCAGTGGCTGACACCATTGTTAGCGGCGGCTGGATCCTGACAAAGGACCAGACTTTATTCATAGCAGACTCTTCCCTAACGTTTCTTTCAGTGCTTGAGCTTTGTTTTTATACAGGATTTCTATTCGTGATGAATTTTTCGTAAAATTCTGCTGTGTTTCGAGGGGAGCCTTAGCCCGCAGTTAGCTGTCAGGTTCTAAGCACCAGGTACTCGAACGTGTGGAAGGGTAGTGGCAAAAGGAAAAATGGTTTCCTTTAAAAAAATCAGTTAAGAAAATATATAAACTGGGGAAAAATGGCTTAATCTATTACCTTGTCTTCGTGACTTAAAAAAAAAACTCTAAGACTTGGATAAGACTTGCCTTTGGCTAATTTATGATCTTTATAATCACCTCTTGTAATTCCTGTGTCAGTTTGTCAACCCCACAGTTGTAACTTGGGTTAAGAAATGACAGTTCTCCTTTGGAAAATACCTTGCATGGATTAAAGATTTGTTGCTTTCAGTGACTGCAGGGCACGAAGAGGCGGAATTTAGAGCACACCAACGAAGCGCACTCTCTTTCTTAATTATTTATACTTTGGAAAACGTTTCTTCAGCTGTTGATGCTACCGAGTTTTTTCCAAACACTTGTCCTGCTAGAAGGGAACTCATTAAGGAACTCGGAAGAGGATCGTTTCCTTTCTTAAAACTCATCTTCCCGATGCTGCTGCTGCAACAGAGTTTGTTCCCTGTCTCTGCAATGGGTCCTGAACTCCCTGACCAGGCAAGCCTTCATCTCCCAGTGGAAAAGTAGATTTTTTTGTTATATCTGTCCATATGTTCCCAAAATGGCAAAAATAACTTTGTCTCCTGCAATCCTGGATTTGTTATTTTGAGAACAAAACGAGCTCGAGAGAGGGGCTTGGGCTTTCGAGAGTCTGAGTTTAATTTTTGCGGCAAAATTGTGAATCCTTCATTTGAGCGCTTGCCCTCTACATCTAAAAGTCAATTCTTTTGTCCTATAACGTGAATAGTAGCAATTTATTATATTTTATGGCTTTCCTTTGAGTACAAAGAGGTTTATCAGTCAGCTTTTCCTTCCCTAGCCTGCCCATGTCTTACTCCCATTGTCAGCATGAATTCTGTCTAAAATCCTCTGGAAAGAGGAGTCTGCTGGGGCTGAAACCTGTTCGAGTTATTTTATACCAGCATCTCTGCGTAACTTTGATGCTTTCCATTCTGTAAGCAGCACCTAGATGCTAAAGCTCCGTGCAGATGCTCATAATCCTCCTGGGATGGAGATCTTGGAAGAACTGAGAAGTTATTGGAGCTTGATGTGAAGGAGAATGACTTTTCCGATGGTTCAGTTGCTTGATCTTTTCCAAAATTGTTTTTGTATTCAGGAAGTCTTATTCAGGGCACTTAAAAAAAATCATTGATTACTTTGAAAATTTAGAACCAGGTTTCTGCAGTAACTGTAATTCCTATGAAAATAGCTCTCTGGTGACCCAAAGGTCCTCTTCAGCCCACCACACCGCTGTGATTTATCACTAACAAACGATGCTTTGTCTGATTAGCCTTTTGCAGAGTGTTATTTGAGTTGCCCAGTTCATTCTCTATTTCCAAGTAGTGGATCTACTGGGCTAAAAGAGGTGAATCCTTTCTGTTCTTGGAGAGTCTATAGCAGCAGTGTGAAACTGGAAGGATTATTTGTGGTCCAGGGGAAAAAAAAAATAGCATTTAGACTGTCAGAAGCCATGATACGTGTTTTGCAGTGTCCTAGAATATTCAAACCCATCCTCCTCCTCTTCCTCTCCAGGTGTTACAGAAACCATCAATATGAATATTTTAATATCTTAGAGCACTTAACATTTTCCGTGCCCTTTTATGAGGCTCTGTCCAGCTCCCGCCTGTCCTTGAGAAATTTATGATCAGAATGTAAAAACAATTAAAGAAATCACACCCGAGCAGTCATTGTGGGGCAGCGATACGGAGTTCCTGGGTTCCCCAGCTGCCGCGCCAGCCTTCCCAATCGAGCTTCCCTTTTATTGCTGCGTGCTGTGGATTTTCTCCAGAGAAGGTGTTAATTTAGGAATAGGTGAATGGGAACATTTCATCTTACAAAAATGTTTCTTATGGGCTATCTGCTATATTCAGTGTTTTCCTTATCACACCTTTCTGACTGTATTATTATTTTCAGTCTTGAACTACAGCTCCTGGCGTTCATTCAAACCTGTGAAAGTTTGACCCGATCCATCACCTTGCCCGCTGTTAACAAACCGACATAAGCAGAAAGCGTCTTCTAAAGAGCCTTCGGTGCCACAAACCGTAGCGCGCTCACAAAAACCATCCCAAGTCGCGTCTTGAAACCCGAGCGCGGCGCTGCAGGAGTGATCTGACGCGGCAGAGTTACGCTGCCAGCTGTACGTATGTGGTTGCACGAGTCAAGGTTGTAAATACTGATGATCTTGCTGTTGGTTTAATTTTCAAACCAAAGCATTGGCTACCTGCTGTTCCAAGAGCCTTTCCTCTCCAGCAAACAGATGGCCCCACGTTGGCTGGCCTTACCAGGGCTTAGTTTCACCAGCAAGTCAGTATTATCAAGCTGTCAAAGGACCCATCTGCCCCGAGCAGCTGTCCTGGCATCCGCCGCTCTGTGCGCTGGGAACCTCCCTGCTTCGCAAATCTCAGGCATATAAAACTTTTTGTTGTTGTTGTTGTTGTTTTATTTGGGAAGGGGGCTGTAATTCATGCCATCTGCCTCATGCGCTTAAGCAAAGGGATATTACGTTTGAAAACGAGCTACTGAAGTAATCTTTTATGCTCCCCTCGTAGTCTGTGGCCTGCTGTAACTATACCAGCATGTTTTACTTCTTTTTTAAAAAAATGCAGATTTGGACTCAAAACGGATGCAGATATATTTTTGGTGTCAACACATAACTTCAAACTTCTTTGAATTCTGGTGTGTTTAGTGCCTGCTCTTCCACCAACTGTCAGATCTCGGCCAAAATGTGAAACCTGTTTCCTTCCCTGGAACGTGGGAGTTGCTGCTGACGGCGCTGGTCGGGGTTGTCAGCACCCAGGAGCTACTGGTTACAAACCTTCAGAGATTAAAAATCTCTCATAGGTGATGCTTAAATGTTAGCATAACTTGATGCGTTCCCTATTTGTTTATAGCGAGTCACTCACGGGGTGGTTTTCCTACCTCGGGTCTCGTTATTTCTGATTAAAGGTGTTTAGTGGCTGCCTGTTCGCCAGCTCTGCGGAGCAGATCCAGATCCGAGCTCCAGAACAGCTTTTCCTTAGGAATTTTTCTCTTGAAGACTTTGGGTGTTCGATAAGCCTCATCAGCAATATTGCTGCTATTTTTTACATTCTGACGTAAAAGAAAGTGCGGTGGCGGTACACGCTAACAAAACTTTCCTTCTGGTTTTCTACTTTACAGCATCTTCAGCAGAGGCAAAAATTTGTCTTTTATGCTTGTTTTCCTTCCATTGATCTCTTGCCCAGTTCATTTCATCTCATGAACTCAATATTTGAGTTGTTTTCAAAAAGGCACTCAATGCTCTTTCAAAAGTAATTAGTGACTTTGGCGCATAACTAAATTTTTATGCTTAGAGGGTTGGGTTTGTTCTGGAAAGTGTGAAGCATCTATCTGATAAAATCTGGATGAGGTAAAGATCCCTCGCTTGGTGCTTGACATTCTTGGAAATGTCTAAGGAACTTAGTTTTTAAATAGAGACTAAATATTTGGTAAAAATACTGGGTCCCAACAATTCCTTCTGAAGTCAAGGTCAAATAAATGAGTGTTTAAATGTGGCTGTACTTAACCTGACTTTGGGGGGAAAAAAAAAAACACCCACCAAAAACCACTTTTATTTCTTGACAGACTTTATAGCTTTTATTTTATCATGTTACAACAGATCCAGAACTTGATGTCTGAGCTCAAGTTTTAAAGCCCCTGCCAAAAAACAGCTTGAAAAAGAAACGCCAGTCTGCGGAATCAAGTTCACAGTATAAAATGGAAGTATATCTACTTAATATACTGAGCCTGGTGTATTGCTCTCCTTATAAATTCTCCTTTGCCAGCCTGTAATTCTGGGTTTCTTACCCAAATACCTGAGTGAAATAAGTGCTCGCGTGTTTTGGTCCTGGCTCTCCTCTTTCCCCTTTACTGTGCCAAATTCCTAAAGAAAGTTCTGTTGGGGTTTGGTGGGGGGTTTTATGTAACACGAAAAAGATTTGCATTAAGTGTAGTTATGATCATTTTTGTGGTTAGTTTTAATGTGTTGCCTTCATTTCAGTCCTTCAGATCCCTAAATCAGTTTTGATTTGCTATTGCTTAAACGTTGCCTTTTTCCCCCCTTTTTCAATACAGAAGCGTTGAGAATGATCCGAGGCAAATTTCCCTGTAAAATCTGCTTTGTTCGTGCGGGCTGAAACTGTTTTTTCATGCCGTAGCTCGGTAGTTACATATAATAATTTATTATCCAAATAGGATGTTTTAATGCTAAATTAAGTGAGGGAAAAAAAATCCAAAAGAGAGGAATGCTGGGTGTGGATTCCCCAATTTCCATTTCTTAGCCAGCACTTGTGCTGGAGCCTCCAGACAGCAAAGCCCCTTCCAGTTTTCTCTCTTAGAAAGCAGAATTTCATCTTTTTTTGAGATGCTGTTTTTGATACAGAGAGCTGTGTGAGATTTAGGACTGCTTAAAGGGTTTCTCCTTCAGCTGTGGGCATTACCACGGCTTTCTACAGCTCTCCATCATCTCCATCTCTCTTCCAGTAGAGTCCTGCGTGTGCTGCGGATAAACGCAAACGGTTTGATTTGCATCTTCAGAGTATGCAGCATCTCGAGGAGTTTCTGTGTCCGGGATAAATCTCTGGTCAGTGGAGCCAGGTGCAGTTCAGACATTTCTCCTCCCCAGACGTGATGGCTGGATCATGCCCTCGGGTATCACAGACTCCAAAGGATAACGCTGACGTGAACTCTGTTGTTCCCGGTTTCTGCGCCACGCTGCGCTGTGAGCTGTGGTACAGCTTCGAGACGCTTTAAAAAAAGTAATTTCACATTAGAAAAATGTCGCCTTAAAGAATCTGGCCTCAAAAAGTGCTGCTGGTAGCAGGCTAATGGGGCAGGTCATCTTTAGAGCTGTAAAGCCTGGAAATGATCAAAGTGACGTGCCAGTTTGCCTTAAAACCCAGGGGTTTTGAGGTAGAACATCAAGTACTCGGGAGATGTGTGGGGGGAGACACAGCAGATATCTGCTTTGGAGGGACTAAAAGAGCTCAAACCTGAACGATGGTGTTTGAACAGTTGCAAGGGGGATCTTCCATGACAATCCTTTTATTTAATGCTTCAGTCGGTGGCTCTGGCACTTATCTCGCCACCCAGCTTGAGCCTAATCACTCCGTAGCCGGCTCTCCCGCAGCTCCGAGGCAGCTCCTTCGGGCACGCTGGAGCAACCTGGTTTTTCTTGGGAGTTCACGTGGGAGTGCCTGCAATTACAGCTGCCTTCGGCTTCTCCGCGGTGTTCGGCCGACAGCTATCGCCGAGGGAAAAACAATGAACCATTTTCTTCAAGCGACGCTCACTGGTTTGATAAATAATTGGCAAAAGGCGCTTCACGTGATGGGTTTGTTACCCACGTAGGCAAGGAGAGAAGCAGAACGGATGATGAGGGGGTGGTTTATGCTCTTTCATTACAGCTAGTTTCCTTCGAGGATTTAATTTAGCTGCAGCGCTGAGGGATAAATGCAATCCATGCGATTCAAAACCAAATTGGGAAAAGCCCAAATAGCACCTGCTGCTTCCACCTGCAGATCACACCCGATGTTGTGCTCTGCCTCGAAGGTGCGTGAGCTTGTCTGTTTTCATTGGCTTTTGGTTTTTTCACTCCTGGGGAAAGTTGCGGTAGAAGGAGCTCCAAGTCCACGCCGAGCATGGGGAGTGGCCTGATATTCCTCCAGGATCAGAAAACTCCTGAAATGCTGAAACTTTCTAGCCCCCTCCATAGAGCATCATTTTCTAAAATTTCCACCTCTGCTCGTATCCCCGAGGACCTCGAGAAAACCAGTGCTGCCCGCTCCCAGCCTACTCATCAACCGAGGATCAGAAACAACGTGCTTGTTAGTTTTTCAAAAGGCAGAACTGAATAGGATATGAACTTGGGTTTGAAATAGCATTGCAATCGCATTACCATGGCGTTACTCCTGCGCGTCTGCCAGCGAACCCAAGCTGGTCCCTTCTTCCTGCTCATGCACCCACAATCCAATTTTTGGGGAATACTTGGGAATATCTTTTTTTCCCTTCATTTTCCCCTTTCTCCCCTCTTGAAGCTCCCTCTCCAGATGAACCACGGCGATGCCATTCAACCCGCGCAGGCTGGCAGAGCGCGGTATTCATGTGCCGGAGGAGGAGCCGCACAGACGGGGCCCTGAGCAGCTTGTGGCGGTGGTCTTGCTTTGGAGCCCGTGGGATCCTGTGCCGACCACGGCAGCATCGTGGGTCCAGCGTGTGCTGCGCTTGGACTTCGGTGTGGGAGCACCGCAGACCGCTCTGCGGCCAAGGGGCAGGGAACGGCAGCTGATGTGGCTTTGCTGGTTGGGCGGTTGTCCTCCTTCTGGGATGTTTTGGGGTTTTATCCACATGGTGAAGGTCTTCTGGCCTCGGCACGTCCCACCGCCCACCCTGCTCGCCTTGGCTTCCCGGCACGGCGGCAGAGAGCAGCATCCGAGAGGAGGCAGCTACTGCGTGGGCATCCTCCCTCTCCTTTTCCCGTCTGTCCCTGTCCCACCTTTATGCAGACACACAGTACTCCCCGGAGCTCCTGGAAAAAAGGGACAGTTTGGTTTTCTTCCCAATTCTTTTTTTCTTTTTTTTTTTTTTCCCCACTGCGGAAGAAGCTCCCGGGGTAGGGAAGAGCACTTTGAGGTTGATTTCCTCAGCACAAGAGACCCAAGAGGTGGGAAAAGAAATAAGAAAGAGGATAATGCTCTGATTCCATTAAATCCTCTTGGCCTAAAATCACAACCTGCGTTTCCCCATATACCTTATCAGCAGCTCCCTCCAAATACCCAGTTCCGTACTGGAGACGGGGTAGCAGCTCTGCTGGGCCAGTGGCGATGGTGACGTGCGCGTGGCTCGTCTCGGCAGACCTGCCCGCGCCAGAGGTCTGAGGCTGCTTTCGGAAAGGTAACACGCGTTTTCCTCCGGACGCGCTGCCCACCTTGCTGCTGTTGCAGGAATTCTTTCCTTCGCCAGCATTTCTCTCGGAGAAGGACTCCAGTGACAGACAAACAAAACTACCAACCACACAAAGATCCATCGTGGTCATATTTACTGGTGACCTACTTAAAATCCTCTTTCCTCATCCTCTTGTAGTGTGTGTGCTAAAATGCTGGCTGGCTTGCAGTCTCCAAGGAATTGCTAGCGGAATGATAATGAATGCAAAATGTGGCCCCTCGTTTGTTTACCGGTGGTTTCTGAAAAGACATGTTTAATTTTTTTTATTGCATCATTTAGACTCTTTTTTCCCTCCCCCTCCACTTGTGTTATTTTATTCCCATTTCTGGTCTCCCTGCTCAGAAGCCTTTGTGTTCTGATTGCAGGCAGGGCTGTTTGAAGAGATGCCATTAAATCACAGGATGCCTTAATCTTTTGATTTTATTTTTTTTTAATTTTATTTTTTTTTAAGGAAAATTAGGCTTCTAGCTCTATACTGGAGAGTCTGAGCTGTGTTGTCAAAGGCCTGTGTTGAGCATCATTTGGGGTTTTTTTTGTTCTGGTGGAAGCGATCCAACAGAGGTGATTGTTTATACCTACTCCAGTATATTTTTACAGGGTTATTGTAAACAAGTTTGCGGTCCCGGGTAGAAAGTCATCAGCACTGTGCATATACTGCACCTCTCAAGCTTTCTTTTTCCTAGGGTTTTGGGTCTTTTTCTTTACAAATTCATTTAGAGAAAGGCTTGGATGTTCCTACTTGCTCACCCATGCACCGGACCTGTGCCGTTAGACTGGCACACGCGCGTGTCTGTGCACGTACTGTGATTAAACTGTCTATTTTGGATACTCATGATTGAACGCGTACGTGGTATGGATAAATTGACCCTAGGTTTACAAAGAATAGCAACGGGATGGTGTAGGCACCCGCTGAAACGCGTGCACGAGGGATCCCACCTGCAGTTGTGCATTTCGAGTGACTCAAGAATCCTCCTGGTTTTATCACTTCAGTTGCATAAAGCATGCCGTGTTCTCGTACCGGTCTAAATTCCCTTATCTCGAATCGAATTTCTAAGCAGATGTATAAAAGCGCAACAGGAAAAAAAAATACCACTGGGTGGCTTCTGCATTTCTTGGCACCTAATAACTTTGCGTTATTGGAGCTAAACCCTGGTGCCTTTAGGGGTGCGTAACAAATCCAGCTTCTTGCAGTCCAGATAATTCTTGTTTTCTCACCAAACGCTTTTAGACCAGGGGTTATTTTCATGTGCTGTCTGGCATGTTGGAGATGCTACGGGAGCGTTTACCACCTTCTCCCAGGCAGTTCTGGGTTGCTGCTGTTCCTAGGGTAGGACATTGCTTCTGCGTCGTCCCTACAGGAGGTGACGGCAATAATGGTGATGGGGGGGGAGGAGAAGTAATTAGCTCCACGATACTGATAAAACCATTCAGTATCTATGGAAATTAATTCAGTTTCTGGCTCCAGGGCACTAGCTTAAAATTAGACTGTAAGTAATGTTTTGTTCTCTTTTAAGTAGTGAGGAGGAGCTGCTCGGGACGGCGCGTAAACATGAAAACAGTTTTGTGCTGTTGGAGTTGCAGGCTGCTGATTCAGGAGGAGGAACCTCATCTCCCGGTGCCACTCCTTAGTCAGCCGCTGCCCGTGGCTGTCGGGCCCTGTCCTTTGGGCGGAATAACTAAACGCGTGATGACTGCTCTTTATAAAGTGAGTTAGAAGCCTTTGGAGTGGGTGTCGCTGTCTCGTTAGGGAAATTGGGGTGCCTGAAGAGCATGGCGTGATAGTCCTCATCCCTCTTCCCTGCGGCGTTCACAAATCAACAGGAAATAAATAGGGCTTGACTTGGAAGAGCTGCCAGAAAAGTTCTTGCCACGAAACGTGGCTCGCTGGAAGGAAGAAAATCAAGATTACAGTGAGGAATATTGTCTGCCTGGGTCTGTGTGCACGGGAGTTAAGCTGGGCAGATTAAACGGGGTATTTAAAAGCAGACGGAGCAAGCAGACGGAAGGAAACAGTTCTGGTGGTGTTGACCGGAGAGTCCTTGTTACAACCTGTGGGGTTTTAATGTATGCCGTCTTCATATATACCAACTGGCCTTACGGCTGCAGAGACTCCGATGGCTGATTTCACCTTCAAAGGCACGTAGAGCACGTTCCTCGTTAAGAAGCATTGATCAGCAGTGGTGTCTTATCTCTTTATCTTCTTTAATTTCATTTAATCTTCCAGAGCCTGTGGTATAAATTAATATCCCAAGTCCACAGGGTGCCTTGCATAAAGCATTTTTACATATAAATGGCACAATATATCCTGTAACAGAGATGTGATTCATAGGCTATTACATGTTAAATCTTAGGTGGAAGCCAGCTAACTAGTTTATACGAAGTAATTAGATTCTGAATTAAATGCACAATGGATTTTTTTGATTTTTTCCCCCCCCTTCTTGCTTTTCCTTGTGTGAACTCAGAAGATGAGCTGATATTGGAGAAGGGGAAAGTGTTCTTCCTTCTCCATCACCCCGTCTGGGTATCTGCTAGGCAGTCTCGCGGGGCAGGCTAAGGGAACATTTATGGAGATGGCTCCGTCCTTACGCCCAGCCCTGCTGGGACTGCTCACCCAGCGAGCTCCCTTCCAGAAATCACTGCTTTGCAGCTGGGGGGACTCTTCCTCCTCGCAGAAATAAGTTATATTTGTGTTTGCAGAGATGGTTGTGACCGTATAAGGTGATTCATTGCTGTACAGGTGAGAACAGCCAAAAGCAATAAAATAAAGGCCCGGTCCGTACTCCCCTGCCCCCGATGCCCCGATGCCCTGGAGCACACGTTCCTTCCTTCGCTCATCTTGGTGGGGTCAGAGGAGAGGGAGAGTTCCGATGCCCGAGCTGTGGATGCAGCGGGACCTCGGCTGACGCCACCTCCGCACCTCGGGGACGGATACCCCCCCGTGACTGCTCCGTCACCGCTGAGCTGCGCCGGCTCCTGCCTGGGTTGGCATCGGCCGTCTCCTCCGCGCCGCAGGCGAGCTGGGAGCTGAGCCCAGGCTGACGATGGTTTTAAACCAGGCTGCGTCCCCCAGCTCGGGTTTGCGGGTCCGAGCCCTCCGGCCGCTTTGGGGTTGCAGAGAGGCGGCTGGCAGAAGGGCTGAGCTCTCCTGGTGACCGGGCACAGCAACGTTTTACTCTGGGATCTTCAGCGTTCGGGGTCGGTAATGCAGATACTTAACCCCAGTGCGAGCTCGTCCTAACTGCGATTTCAGAAACTCCAGACCAGCCCTCCCAGCCGGCAGGCTATTTTTAGCTTGGTTTCCCAGGGAAACGTGGGTTTATGTGGCTGCCGTATCCTCAGATTTGACAGTGAGGGAGAGAGGTAGCAAAGATCATTCTCTCAAGTTTTGTGAAAATGGCTCATTTTGATTAAAGAGACAAGCTCTGAAATCTCTGCTCAGCCAAAGGCAGGGAAATTCAGCCCTGTTCCTGCCCAGCGGGGAGCCGCAGCCTCGCTGCTTCGTCAGCCCACCGAGAAAAAGGAGTATCACGGCACGGAAACGCAGGGCTGGGTGTGAGGGAAGGGTGCTGAGGGATAAGGCAGTGGCACAAGAGCGCGGGGCATGTTTTGTTGGGGTGTTATTTTTTTAGAAAAGCAGGCTGTAGTCGTTCCTCCACTCATAGAGCGTCTTGTTTTAATGGAAGCATAAAAGATGCTTTTGGGGTGCCCCCCAGCTGTGTGCAGGACACGGCAGTATCTGTGAACGGATCCTTTTTTTATTTTAATGTAGAAAAGGGGAAAGAAAAGATATTTTGGTGCCCGAACCCAGTGACCCCGGGCTGCCACAAACTTATCAGCTGCCTGTGAGCCAGACATGCGAGCGCTGGGTGGGGGGGCTTGGTGTTCGCATCCAAATCCAAGCAGTGACACTTCCTCCCAGCATCTTTTGAAGAGGGTCAAACGGGTGAGTGAAACACTTAATCATACGTTTGTCACCTCCACAGCCAGCACGTGTTCTGTTTTGCCTTGCTGTGTCGTTTGAGGGTGACGCAGGAGAGGATGAGTTAGCCGACGTAAGGCGCGTCCCCGCCGTAGGCACGTGCTGTCGTGTCTCGACTCAAGCGTGAAGTGGGGGTTCGAAGTAGGCTGCGCTAGTAGACGGGAATGGAATTAATTTGCCGAAGCAGAGGTGTTCGGTGCCGTCTTTAAATGCCTTGTGGCGTGTCCGGAATCTGCAGAGGGCTGGTAGGTGGGAGGCAGGACCTGAAGGAGCCTCGTGCCTTTCTGCAGCGGCAGCTCGAGGTGGGGGGGACGTACCCCAGGGTCTCTCGGATGGCACTAGACATCCGTGTTTAGGACCTTCATTCCACCATCCATCTTCAAACCTGAGCAGAAGACGTCTCCGCCGGTTTTAACTGATACTGCTTTGGGGCAAGTGGGATAGGGATGCCATTTCCCAAAGCGTTCATCAGCTCCTTCTATTTGCTTCAGTTGTACGCTGCAGTTTGGAGACGTGTGTGTTTGCCCAGCTGCTGGTCTGGGTTGAGTTTGGCTCAGACTGGAATTAATTTGCTTTATAATAAGGATTTACATGAAGACTTTTGAATGTTAATAGTCCTCTTGTGCCTCTCCTACAGTTCCAGTGGTGCTGTATCTTGCAAATGGGCCAGCAGAAACCATGAATGACAAGACAAAGGAATAGGAGACATGAGGATGAGCTCAGAACAGGGCAGCAAAAATAACTTGGAGGGGAGTGTGCTTCAAAGAAAGCTTAGACTAGCCCAGTCCTGATGCCTCAGTGTGACTAAAGTAGGGCTTAAGTGCCCAGCTTAACTCCGCGTTTTACTCATTTGCACATAGTCGATGTTGGGGATATGTCACGTCATGCTTGACAGTGAGTAACCTGTAAGGATCTGCCACCGGTGTGGAGGTACCTACTGCAGCTGGAGGTTGAGTAGCTGAGTAATTGCATGACGAATGATTAGTGCTGATGACTCCTCTTGGTGCTGGGGGCTTCAATTCTTATTTTTCTTGCGTGCCTATTAAGCTGGAAAGGAGCACTGCTGGTGCTGGCAGCTCGGCAGGAAAATCGGCTTCTCCGGACCGCCCGCAGCACCCGTGTGCTGGGACCTGCAGGACTCGCAGGGGAGGCTGGAGATCGAAGGGCACGAGGCGTCGGGAGCCCCAGTCTGTGCGTACGGAGCGGCAGGGCTGGTGTAAATGCTAGTGTAGGGAGCCACGGCGCACGCAAGAGGAAAGGGGGGGGGGGGGGTGTGCCGTGGCTGTGCCCGGTCTCAGACGGAGCCGGGGGCTGCTGCCGTGGCTGTGGTGTTGGTGGGAGCAGGATGTGAGAAGCCTTGATGTAGACAGCGAGGTGAACAAGGCAGGGTCATCGCTGTTATTCCTGCCTAGGCTGTTGCCACGTATTTACCTTAAACATAATGGAAGTGCTTTTGTATTTATGATGTTTGAGATACCTGGTGTGATTAATGACTTTGAGGTTACTCCCAAAACTCTGTTCCCACCTCTTTTAGCTGTGAGTGCCGGGCCTGAGCTGCTTCTCGTCCTCCCACCTGGCCGCGAGCGTGCTGCAAACACCAAGCCCGTCTCCGTCTCTTCGTGACCTTGTGGTACCGTACCACGCTGATGTGTGCTAGAGGGAGGGCAGCGGACGAAGCCAAGACGTGGTTGGAGATGTGTGGCTTTAAAGATGTTAAAATGCCAGGTGTCCTTGTAACCCTCCGATATTTCATCTTCAGAGCTGTAAACACGGGTGCTCGTGCTCCCAACAGTTAACGGGTGCACCCGTAAGTCGGGGGGTTTGCTGCTGATCTCACGTTTGAACCGTTTCTCTTGCCCATGGGATTAGAGGTGTGTTTTGTTCATGTGGGTGTTGACAAAAATAGCAAAATTAGTGAACGTTACCTGAACACGGAGGAGGTTCGTGCTGACGGCTCAGTGTTTATAAACTCCCCAGGACTCTGGATTTGTCGTGTAGGGCAGACTGCTCGTGCAAGTCGCGTGTCAGTTATGATCACACATCTTCTATAGCTAATAGCGATGTATTCGTTTTGCTGTATGCTAGTAGTTCTAGCTAAATATAGCGTGTGAAATGGCAGGATGACCAACACTGACCTAGTTTGGGGCTTTGGTGGTTTGGTTTTTTTCTTTGAAGACTTAGTAAAAGAGATAAAAGCTGTCTGCCTGTCAACTTAGCTTCTAAGAGATGCTCTATTTGCAGGAGATTGTTGCCTGATAAGCCAACTTCCTTTAGGTTTGGTTAAAGAATTAACCAAATTTAGCTCAGCGCAAACTTGACAGCAGATGGGAAGGAAATTTGTAAGAAGTTCAGTGATCCGCTGCCCGTTGCAGAGTTCACCCAGCATTTTTCTTCCTATGTGACTAAATCAGCTTAAAGCCTTTGTCCTAAGGAGGAACCTAAAGCATTTATTTATGCTGCACAGTTTGCTGAGGTGGTTGGTGTTGGGGTCTGAACACTTGCGTTTAGCCCAGCCCGGGTGCACGAATTTCTGTAGCAAAACCTGAGATCGTTTCCTGGGCTTGCACAGTTTGTGCACTTTAATCTGCCGTAGCCCACGTTTCGCTTCGTTGTTGCTGCCGGGGAGGTTACGGCGCTGCCCCGGGGCAGACCCCAAACCGGGATACACAAAACCCCAGGAGAGCCAAGTCGTGGAGCACCTGAGCTGGGTACTCGGCCGTCGGGGTCTGCTCGTGCAGAGAGCGTGGGACACTTGGAAATCAGTTCACCTCTAACTTTAAAGCTTATTTACCCAGAACAAAACCATCTTCAGTCCCGGGTCAGAGATGGTCTGTGAATAGTAAGGAGAGAAGGGATTAAGACGTAAGCCTGAAAAAGGCACGTTACAGGTTAACGTCGCGTTCGGTTTTTCCTCACAGAGGCTGTGCCTTTTATCAGGGGCATCCATCGCTCCCACCGGGCTCTCCAGCAGCAGCGGAACAGGCAACGCCAGGTTGCCTGAGCATTGGGTCCTTGTCTTCTAAATATCACCGCTGTTGGCATAACAGCTGATTCCTCCTCTCCCTGCTCGTCCTCCCACGGCAACCTCCCAGCAAGAGACGGCGCGTTGCGTGCCCAGCGCAGAGAAATACATGTGCTTGCTTGACAGCAGCCAGCAAAAAGGACATGGAAGGGCTGAGCTTGACTTGCCCTTCCGTCAGCGAGGTACTTATTTGGGTATTTCTGGCAGTTAATTTTTCATTTAGTTTATTTATTAGTTTTTTCTCTCTCTGTCAGGCTTGGGGGCGGGGTGGGGACAGGCAGCGGGGTTGTTCCAGCGTAGGTACCCAGGCTGAAATGCCCCTTCCCTTTCAAAACACAACGTTGTGTTTCCTCTTTCACTCCCAAGCCACTAAAATACAAAATATCAGCGGAGGGGAATTTGGGAAGGAAAAGGTTAAGTATACAACAGCTTTGTGGGTTGTTTTACCGAAAGCTTATTTTTTAACCGTAAACTTTCAGGGGGGAAAGTTTTTGACTTTTCTCTGCACTTATAAGAGGTCAGTTCCCATCCTAAGGGCTCCTCGGTGTGAATCTCTGCTATGAAATCCTACTTCCCGTTTGAGCCTTCGCCGGCCTCGGTGTAGTTGCCCACGTCTGCTCCGCCATCCCTCGTACCCTCGCCCTTTGGGACAACCTCGTGCTGAATTCCCGTGGGTCGAACTGAATTCCTGCCCGTAAGGTCTTGGGTTGCCGCATAATTTTCTCCGTCCTTAGAATATATCGTTGCTCACAGCTTGTTCATCTCCATTTCTGAGAGCAGTGATCTGACCGGACTTGGGGACGTGGGCGTCCAGGCTGGGATTTCACGTGACTTAGCCAGTGTAAATGTATAAACGTCAGGGGAGATGGAGGGTTGAAGCTTTGTGGAGTGGAGGGGACTTGCTGTGAAGGGGACAGCATCCACCTCTCCGAATGCTTTGTGCCCTTTATGCACGAGGACAACTGTCTTAACCATCACATTTCACTCCCCCGCGCCAGAAAGCTGTGCCAGTACAGCTGTGTCTATATAAAACGTATTTTTTTAGCACGGCGTCAGTCCCTTTGTGCATCTGCCCACCTCTTGCTGCCAGCTATTCCTGGGAAGGTTTGTATTTAGTCTGAGCCTTACTGAACCGAATGCCTCCGCAGGGTTTGCACTGGGTTAGCTAACGAGGTTTAATTAAAGTGGAGTTCCTTTGTGTCTGGACAGGTTGTGCGTGCAGGTGGGTTTCATTGTGTAGCCAGTTAGTGAAGGATCTTCGGCCGTAGCTTTGCTTGGGGTGACGCACTCGCCCCGTCTCATTTGAGGTGTGCCGTGCTTTACCCAGACGCTGTTGAAAGAAGGCTAATGGGCTTTGTTTTGTTGTTTCATCTCAAGCTCTGTCATCCTCCTTGTTTCCTTTCCAACAGACTCAGACCTGCTTTTTCAAGGTACTTGCCCAGCTGGAATATCCCTAAATATGCATAAAGTCCCGAGTCACGTCTTCACAGATTCCTGTAAGCGAAGCACACCAGAATGTTTAAGCAGGGGCTGTATAAATTTTTAAATAAAGGTAACAAGCCAAGGAGGAGGTGGTGATGAAATGAAGGTGAGGAAAGAAGCAAATTAGATCCCTGATGTGTAACTGCCCTTTCTCCAGCTTCTGAGGCTGCT
Source organism: Balearica regulorum gibbericeps (assembly GCF_011004875.1). Taxonomy (NCBI): domain Eukaryota; kingdom Metazoa; phylum Chordata; class Aves; order Gruiformes; family Gruidae; genus Balearica; species Balearica regulorum. Next base: position 2,415,346 of record NC_046207.1, read on the forward strand.
AATGAGTTTGATTGCTTTGGCTGCATCAGCCGAAACACCTTTTGCTGGCCGGTGTCGGCGGGCGTTGTCACCGCTGATGGTAGCAATGACTGGGAAGAGATTGGGTTGTTTTCAGACCACAGCTATGTACGTGTGATTATGCGTAGCAGTGTCTCCTGATTTTACCGAGTCATGAATTTCAAAAAGGGAAATAAAGAGGGGTTGGTTTTTTCCACAGAGTGGTCGAAAGGCAAAAGGTTTTATCCAGCCACATGCTCCCTTCGTGGCACTCCCGAGCCAGTGGCCATTTATCATACGGAGCGAGCCACAACCAGCCTTCGTCCTGCGACCCAGCAGGACGTCGTACCAAGTGGTGCTTGCCTGTCTTGGACCTGAAGACCAATGTCTGATTTCATTTCCTCTCCTAAGATACAGGAGGACAGTTTTATCGTATCGGCTTGGGTTCCTGTTCATCCGTGTTACCCGATGGGCACGAGGACAACGTTACAGGGAGGAATTTTATTCATGGTTACGGAGCGTCGTGCCTGGCTGTGGCTCGCAGTGCTTGCTCTGAGATACGGAGCAGTACGACCATTTCTTAAATTATTCAGAAAATACTTTGAAATGGAATGTTGTTGGTCTTACCCTATATTGTAGGTAATGATGCAGAATATCAATAAACCTTTTAATTAAATTCACCAGCTCTTTTTGAAGGAAAGAGGACATGAAAAGGAAAGTGCCTGGAACACAAGGTTCCTGAAGACTCCGTCGGGTCAGCGCTCCTGAAGTTTCATTTTGCTCGCCTGCATGTAGGCTGGGAAATTCAGACATCATCGGCTCGTCTCTCTCCAACTCGCCCGGGACTCTCTTATCCCTTTTGGCATCCCTGGGAGGTTGGTTGCCAATCATGTGTTATTGCAACTGCTGCTTGAGTTCAAAGGAATTGGGTTAATGAGCAGAAAGCAACGAGCAGAAAGGCAGCCATCAAATTATATTGGCGCTTGTTTGCTACCTACTACATTTCCCACTTCATCCGTCTTTGATCCTTGCGATGCAGGCAATTAAATACAGCAACGATAAACATAGAAAAAACTATGGCGACCTTACGAGCTAAATTTAGTCCTTTTCTTTTGTATAACGTGGTCTTCAGATGAGGCTAGAAATTGTACGAGAATGTGGAGGTGGAGGAGGGAGGAGACCCAGAATTAGTGGGAAATCTTTTATCTGGGGAAACAAAATGGACGTGGAGAGAGGCTTCAACATCTTAAAACCCTCGAGTACTTCAGCAGGCTTGGAAAAGAGGGGAAAAAAGTCTGTCAGGAGCAGTGGCTCGGGAAAGCTGCTCGGAAGGACAGCTAAATCAGAAGTAATTGTAATTGACGGCTCCGGCTTTCACGCTGCTGAGCGAGATCCTGCACTGGGGCTCACACAAGATGTTGCTTTTGTCTGGAAGAGCAGGATCAGGGAAGCGGCATCGGAGCCCCGCTGGTGGACAAATCAGGCTGGAAAAAGGAACTTCTCTCAACCGCTGCTATTGCGTCGTGCGGGTGATGGCATAGGCCTTTGGAACAGAAAAGGGATGCTCTCTCCATCTGTTGCTGGGATAACGTGCGCGATAGCACAGACCCGACCCAAGAATCAATTGTTTGCTTTCAAGGTGTTTAAATATTCATTTGGAGAGCATCCTCTACCAGGAACGGGGGGAGAGCCACGAATATATTGAGGGAGTTCCAGGACGGCAGCCAGCGTCAGCATCCTCCAGCAAACTGCCCTGCAGCATTGCTGCGCAGGCTGTAAGCAATACCGTGCTGCAAGGTCGGCCCCGGGAGCGTTTAGCGAAGGAGTGCCAAAAAATGCTGTACGCGGAAAAAGCCAGGGAGCCGAGGCTGCTTGTCAGCGTGAGACACGCTGCCCTTGCTGACAGGCTGCCTTTCGGCTCCCACGTTGGGCCTGGAAAGGGCTTTCGCCGGCCCGCGGAAAGTAGCACGTTAAAACTGCGCCACGTTACATTTTCAAATTTGCTTCTGAAGAGAAACGTCTGATGGACTTCTGGCGGGGTGTTTTCATTTCGAGCTGCTGACAGCATCCACATCCTGTCTTTGGTTTTGCTACATGTTGTCAGTTGAGCTCGAGAGAGTAAGAATTAGAGGTCAAGGTCTGACTGAAATTATTATATAGGGCATCTTAATTGCGACTCCTGACTTAATTATTCTTTTTTAGCTTTATTAAAAAATATTCAGGGAGCTTGTGGAGTCGAGCACATCCTGTAACTGCATGTGTTGGGAGAATATATTTCTGCAAAGAAGGGCTGTTCTGTTCTCCCATGACTCAGGCGTGGTGATTTAGAGCACAAATAGAAATGATACAGCAGAGAGAGGATGTTTCCCTGGTAAGGAAGGTGACAGTGGGGGCGTGCTGCAGTTCCATATCCTTGCACGTTAAAGTATAAAAATTTTAGCTTATGCAAATATTTCACCTCCTCCTCATATGGCAGCGGTAACTTTCACTGATCCCAACACCGGAGATGATACTGTCATAAACTCTTCTGATCTAGTCAACAAGATGCTAGCATTTCCTTGAATGCTATTAATAATATTAACTGGCGAGGAGCTTTATCCGTAAAACGCCGTAATATTAGTTCCATCTTGTGTTTGTAACGGACATCAGAACGTACATATGGGATTTGCCCTTAATATTTTGGATTGAATCATCTTTCGCAGCCTTGACTCAGCTCAGCACGGAGACAGAGGCTGGGCTGTGCGGACCCGCTGCCTGTCCTGCCTGCAGCCTGCCTGTCCTGCCTGCAGCCTGCCCGACTCCAGTCTCCTCTTTAGCATAAGCATTTACAGCATTTGTCCTTTCTGCATGCCTGCAGGGATGCGTCGGCATGTCCAGTGCATTCCACCGCAGTCGCTTTAATTTAGATGAGTGTGAATTAAGGTACACCTAAGTGTAAATACAAATTAAAGCTGTGGATTTGGTTTTTTTGTAAATACTCAATATTACAGAATATCTAAATCGGCTTTATTAACTCTGCGAACGCAGGAGTTCGGTCCCTGCCAGTTAAACCTCGGAAAGGAATATTTTTCTCCAGATAGCCCGGTGGGTCGGACGGCCGCTGCCTGCCTTGGGAGCCACCCCGTCGCCTTGGCCCACCCCGGGAGGGGAGCAGCGCCCCAGCGTCACCCATGGGGAGAAGGGACGAGGCCAAGGAAAAGCGCTGCCTTGCCAGGATCTCCTTGCCACGCAGCCAGAGCATCTTTTGTTTCAGCCTTTCTAGGAAAGAGCTGGAGCAGAGCCAGCAAGGAAGGGATGGGAAGGGCGATGGAGGGGGGGGACACACACACCCCCCGCGGGCTGGGAATACAGATGTGCACGGGGGCTCCCCCGGCAAAGAGGAGGAGAAAATGGCGATACGCCGGACGCGGTGGCACGGGCTGCCCGCGCTTGATTGGGGTGACAGTAATTACGGGGCCAGCGAGGTCCCCTGAGCGGGGGGGGGGGGGGGGGGGGGCGGTTACCACGGCTACGGCAGCAGCATCTCCGTCGCTCGCTGTTGTACCGTGTTGGGGATTTAACGAGTTTATTCCTCAATCCTCAAAAATAATAACAATAATAATATGAAAATGGCTCGGCGGCGGTGGGGCCCCCGGTGGAGGGGCCGTGGGGTCGTTGCTGTCGCTTTCCGCGTGCGGAAGCTCACCTCGGGTTTGCCGGAGCGGGGATGGGGGGGAGGAGGAGGAGGGTGGTGGAGGTAACCCGCCTGTGTCCTCGTGGGCTGGAAGGGAGGGCGGTTTCTCTTATTTTTAGCACTGTGTGCTTCAGTACGGCGTGCTGGATAGAAACCCTTAACGTGAAAATTACTCAGTGCTCTGAAAACTCCCCCTCATCGTATGCAGCTGCGGTGAGTTGGTGGAGGCTCTTCAGACCGTACGGAAATGGGGAAATGGCACCAAAAAGCCTATTTCTCACAAGTACCGTGAATTCGGTTGTTTCTTTCGCAGCGTGTGATTTAACAACAAAAGTTGCCTTGCTTCTCAAAGTACAGCCGAGCTTTAGCCGTGGCTGTAAGTCTGTGCAGCGCCATATGATACGATAATGTATAGAGTAATTTTCCGTACTGAGCCTTACCGTGCCGTTAAAGTGTCCTTTCCAATTACTGTAATATTTCTCTGCCTTCCTGTAATATTTTCTCTCTCTTACTGGCCAGAGCTAGGGCAGGGGAGACAAATCTATTTCTGCATATATAAAGGTTAATTTTTTATAGATAATGAAATGTTATAACACATGGAGACAATAACGCTATCTGGTTAAAAATAAGCAAACTCCTCCGCCTTAGTTATGTGGCAATTACAGAGAAAAAAAAAAAATACATCTACTGGAGCACTCGGCTGCAATTTAAAAGTAAAATTAAAATTTAGTTCTGTTTGTCTGGTTTGACAAGATTTATTGAAATCTTTCATTATGCGGCAGGTTCAAGAAAACCTCTCCCCAAAGTACACATACAATTTAGAAAATGAAAGCCTGAAACAGTTTATTATTAGAAGGTGGGTTAGATTTTGTAAGGCTCCTACAAGAACATATATCATCTTGTGCATTTTAGATATTTTTTGCTGAAGCTATTAAACTCTTGGCATACAAACCTATTATTAAAACAGTGTTTTAGACTAAGACGGGATAAATACTTTGAAGTCTATTTAATTGACTTATTTCACTTCGGAATTCAATCTCGGGCCTAAGACTAAAATGAATTTAATTCACAATTTTTTTCCTTCTGCGTCTTTGCGTGTGCCTGCTGCTTGAATGGCGGGGAGCGTTAGGAGCAGTTTCCCCACGGTCGGGGGGTGTCTCGTACCCGGCAGGGTTGCAGCATCCATCAGCAGTGGGACCAGCGGTTGGGCTGTAAGAGTATTTCTCTCTTCCCCCCGCCCCCCCCCCCCCCTTCTGTTATAAGCTTCAAGGTGGAAACATTTTACTTCCTGCGTCGCTTCTGTTGCATCTCATTCCGTGTCCCGTTCTTGTTGCGGAAGCGCAGAGTGTGCCCTGCCTTGCCTCAGAGTACGTCCTCGTTGGAGGTTTCGCTCAAGAGATAAATGTCAGTTCTGTGTCCACGTTTGGCTTCAGCTAATATGTCTACCAGGGGAAATTGCCGCTCAGATATACATGGAAATCTGTTTTTATAGAGTCCACATAAAGTTTTTATTGTCCTGTCTGTCTTTCCCCCCCCCCTGCCCCGTTCATGTTACCATGTCTGTCTGCATCGTTTTTGCACCTGATGGCAGATACGCCTGTGCTTTTCAGCCTGGTGAAACAGGACGTTTTTCCTGGGTGATTTTCTCTGTCCCTGCAATTAACTTAGCTTGTGTGATTTGACCTACGAGTAAAACTACGTGCAGAGATGAAAGTAGGCGGCGTGTTTGTCGGAAGAGAAGTGATGCGCTTTGGATGCATCATAATTCCTCTCTGAAACACTTGCAGGTGCAAGTCTGAGCGCGTCACGTGCCGGTACGGTAAGAGACGGTACAGGTAGTGCTGGTCGGGCTGGGCTGCCTAAATAAATAGCCACGGTGGCCTTACGGATAGGCCAGGGCCAGGGAACATCTCTCGGTGGAAGGCAGAAGTTTCCTGGCCTGTCTGAGGTTATGCCAAATTCTCTTTTTTATTTTTTTATTTCTTCTTCTTTCCTCTCCAGACAGCGCTGAAGTTATCCCCCATCGCTGTGATCTCTTTGCATTATTGTTGTGCCTGGCTTTGGATTTTTTTTTTTTTTTGGTTGTTTTTTTTCAGAAAGGATTTTGGTAGGACGGTACCCGAGTGCTCCAGCCGGTTTGGGGCATCCTTCCTGGTGCGGCTCTGGGGTTTGTCTGCCTCCTGTCCGCGCGCGTGACGGCAGCGCTGCCCGTGGATCTCCCCAGACGCTCAGCGTGGGATGAGCCGTAGAGGCTTACCCTGTGTGCGATGAAGAGCAGGAGTCACCCCGTCGGGGTTTAGAGCAAAATGACCCCTTTGAGCAAACCCCCAAAATGAAGGTTTCGAGAGATTAGCGGCCAAAATCTGTTTGGTTGCCTGCCAGGGTCTGTTTTAAGGAGAGCAGAGCTTAAGAACACGCAGTAAATTATTTTACCTTGGGTATTTAGGTATTTGCTTAGCACTATCTTGCATGAATATATAAAAATGATTGCATGTCCATTCGTTGATGCAAACTGAAGGTCAGCTGGTCAAAAACAGAATCCTGAGCTTCCCAGAGGAAGTCTGATCACACTCCCCCCCTTCCCCAAAATACTACGTGTAGGAGTTGGAGAAATACGGTTCTCAGAGCTGGTATCAGTCAGACAGGTGAGAAAAGACTGAAATTTATTTCCTATCATTGTTTTTGAATTTCTGCTGGAAAGAAAAATAAAATCTTTCATGCGTACGCAAAAGCGCGCGCAGGATACCCCCACCGAGTTTGACTTGGCGGTGTTAGCTTTGCCACGTGGCACGGATCGCGGTCTCGTGTTTTCTTTTCCTCTTCCCTTGTGAAACATAATCCCACGCGGATGATGACCGACATCCTCTCGATAATCCCGCGGGGAGCTGCAGCCGACGCGGTCCCCACTGATAGAACAACCTCGGCTCTTGGAAGTCGAGCAGGTTGTTTGAACTGTAGCACAATATGGCATATAGGTTCTCTGCATGAGTGTGATAAATATAAATTGTCAGCATCAAACAAAAAGATGGGATAACGGAGAGTCTCCCTTTATAATCCCCCCACACTGGGAAAGGCAAGTCAAGGAAATGGTTTCGTCTCTCCAGTGTCTTCATAAATTCCAATTTCATAGGTAACTAAGTGGTATCTTTGGGGTAACGTAAATTAAAATACAGCAAGGCTTCCAGGTAGAGCCGTGAGCTTGGCGAGCTGTTCCTGACAGCGCAATCAGTGCAGCTTTTGTGGTACAGAAACTTCCCAGCAAATTAGGAGTGAAAAGATTAAAAAAAAAATAAAAATCTGGCCGTGAATGGCATGAGGTCTGGGGGGCTTTTTGTTCCTGTCGCTGCTGCTCTTCTCAAACAAATGTGAATACGCTGATGTTAGACATCTAGTGTTTCCACTGCGAGTTATTCCTTCAGCATCCCAACCCCGAAAACAGAAATGTGTAAGGGCCACTTGAGAAACGGCTGGGGCTGGAGAGGCGCCTGCCGCACACTTCTCTGGGAAACCGGGGCTTGGAAAAACCTCTCCAGACTCCGTTGCCTCCAGAGTTGCAACCATGGAACTCCTGGGCTGCTTCAGGACTGAGCTTTCACAATTTTAATTTTCAGCTCATTTCTTTTCTTTGGAGGCACCAGCTTCTTTTTATCAGAAGAAAATATGGAGGCAGCCCCGTAGCCAGCAAAGCTGTCAGTCGGCAGGAGGAGAAAGCAGCTGAGTCCCTCTCCCCGTCGCAGGGTCCCAGGCACGGCGAAGCTGTGGGTGCCCCATCATTGGAAAGGTTTCACAGCATCTGTCAGCTGGTATCTGCAGGGAAAATCTGCTCCCAGTCCGCATTGAAAGGACCCGCGCTGAGATGGTGAGGACCGAGGAGGTCCTTCCCTGGGTTCTTTCAAGCAAAATGCTTTCAGCTTGGTTGGCCTCAGGGAACGTCCTCTGCTGAAGCTTTTGCTCCTTCAAAAGCTAAAGCACAGATAATGCCGTTAGGAACCAGCATAATGGTTCTCAACTCATTCCAAGGCTGATTTCTTTGGAAACTCTAAACCTGCTTGAGTCGGGGCTTGTGCCGGAGAGATTCCCTCTCAACTCCCTCTCTGGAGGCAATCCTGAAGTGCTCTCCAGGATCGCAGAAGGATATTGAGTAGAACACGGAGCCTGTCTCCTTGAAACATTGTGCTACGCACGAGGATAGAACCAGAGTGATGCTGCCAACAAAACTGGAGGAAGTTAAACACAGGATCCAGTCCGGTACCTTTAGAGAATTCTGCGAAGATGCGTGATTTGGGAAGTCCCTGAGAATCTTCAAAGAGAAACCGTGGCACATCATTTACATCTGTGATCTCTCCAACGGGCAACCCACCTGCATGGCATTATGCTCCTGCAACTTAAGGAGGCAAAAAAAGGTCTCCTGACAATATCCTGTATATTTATGAGGGGGAGGATTTCTAAAGTAGAGTATTTACAGTAATGAGACGTTACTTAGAGTGGTGGTACTCACTTCTGCTGTCCATAGTTTAGTGTAGAGAATGACATTGTGGAAGTGTTTTCACAAAAGAGCTACAAGAATGATTTAAAATGCAGAAGACTAGACTGCAGTTAGCACTTGATAAGGTCAGTCTATCAATTTGTAGAAGATTAGTTTCAGAGTTGGGTTGATGGTTATCTATGAATACTAAACAAAAGCATTTCTTTCCGTGTACGTAATATTTGAGGCAATTTCTTTAGGGCCATTGACACTAAGTCTTGAAATGAGAGGAACAGCCTTGGTTGTGTCTGAAATGAGACATTCTTGTTTCATTTCTCGGTCTTCCAGCCCAAACCCACCAGGTATCACAGGCTGACCCAGGTGCTGTGCTGCTGATGTTCAGGCGGAGAAGGGACAGGGGGTGCTGGACAGTCCTGAAGTGGTGACATCTCCCTGCTGAACCTTGGGGCAAAACTTCAGAAGCATCTTTTCCAGGTCGTTTAGATAAGATCTACCTGCTGGTGTGTTGGGACATGGTGGCAAAGGAAAGGCCTGTCGAGTTTTCAGGAGGTGGCCTGATGCTGGAACAGAAGACCAAGGGGCAGAAGAGGGGAGGGTGGGCACTAGGAAGGTCCCAGGAGACCACCGCTGTCAGGCCGCCAGCATTCTTGTCATGTTTGTGGCTCCCTTGCTCTCTGTCCTGATAATCCCCTGCGATAACCTTGGCTTTCACTTCAGCTTCAGCCTTCTTCATTTGACAACAATTAACCGCTGCAGCTTCCGAAGCTACCGAGCATTTCCAAGGGGCTTAGGAGAAGCCACCTTCTTCAGCTTGCCCCACCATCAACTCTGCAAAGACCTTGGCATGGAGGTATAAAACCAGCAAAAAAACCTTCCGGTTGTGCCGGGCCAGGCTGCATCGTGCAGAGAAGAGGAAATGTTTTTCAAGAGAACAGTCAGAAACATGGAATTTCCTCCAGAAATATCACGTGTTCAACACCCTCGATGGAGATCTAGGAAAGGGTTATTCATCTGCGTTTGGACTGGAGTCCAAATTTGGCTCTATCAATTCTCTGATGATCCGCAACCTCGATGGGAAGGAATATTGTGGGGGGAAAAAAGGGAAAGCCTAGGCAGGGTGAGCAAAGCAATGCTGCTATTAATTACACGAGTGTTGTGGTCACCAACAATGAGGGGTTTATGCCGGCCGCTGCTGCGCACAAAGAGGAATCCTGGCCCGGACGATGACAATAAACTGGCTGGTGCACATTGCCAGGGAACAGCGAACCTCCCGTGAAAAGAGAATTTGCCAGCATCCGGGTGCCCAAAATCTCCACTTCTCCTTAAACTGTAATATCCTTATTTTCAAATATTGGGCTTATTAATCAGTTCTTTAGCAAATCTGTAGCTATCGAAAGGCCTGTGCAGTATTGGCACTCTGTCTCAAGTGCCGTTTGTCACTTGGTCAGGGCTGGCAGGAAAAACCGGGCACGCAACCAGCCTGCGCAGGCGGCGACAACTTGGCTGCGATGCTCGGGTGCGAGCTCCTGCTCTTGGTGGTGCCGGGTGGGACGGGGTCAGGGGGTGGCCTTGGCCTGCAAGGGGGACAAGAGCACTGGCTGGGCTGAAATTCAGCGATGCTGCGTTACAAAAAAAAAAAACAAACCCCTCTGGTTTGCCTTAAAAATGGAGCTGGTGGAGAAGAGCTGCCGTGGCAGGAGGAGAGGCAGGACGATGGGGTGGAAGCGGGAGATTGATGGAGCTTCAGGTCAGCTTTGGAGGACAGGATGGAAATCGTCCTGTGGTGGGTTTTTTCCTCTGGCACCGTGTGAGTGGTTTCACGTGAGCCAAGGGCGAGTTTTTTCTCCATGCCGGTGTCTGTTGGTTGAGCCACGTGAGAGCCGTGGGGTGCCAGGAGAACGTGGGGTGGCACCCCGTGGTGTGCCCGGCCCCTGCCCCATCACTCCTCTCCCCGCACCCTGTCCGCCCTTACCGCGCTCCAAGCTCTTTGCTGTCCACCGCTCCTTCCTCATCCTCTCCAAGAACCACGTTCGCTCTTTTTTCTTTTAAAAATCATCTTTACGTGAGCGTGGTGTTGCACTCGCCTTGAACGGGCGTGAAAACATTCACCTGCGCAGCATCAGAGCCGTGCAGAGACGCTCGCTTGGCTTCGTGCCTGGTTTCATTTTCACTCGATAAAGAAGCTACTTGAGCTAAATCAAGCTGCTGTGGAACCGCGTAGCTGGCTCCGCTCTATCGCTTTTCAAAATACATTTGGGTTACGAGCGTAGCTGGGTGCTCGGGGTAAACGACTTCGGCAGCCGTCGAAGGCAATGACGCCGAGTGCGAGCCTGCCTGCTCTCACCTTCCCGTGGGCGGCTGTCTGGCCAGGAGAGCTTTTGTCACCCGAGGAAGGTTTAATTTGTCCTCCGGGTATCGCCCCTTTGCCAGCCCCCATCGGTGTGCGCCCCTTTGATCAGAGAGGCGCAGTCGAACCGAGCGGCAGCTCAGACCCTCGACCTCCTTCGCTTCGCTCGTGCGGCCGAGCCGCCGGCGTGCCACCAGCCCTCCCGCTGCTCCCCCGGGTGCCTGGCAGCACGGATGAGTTTTCCAGCAATTCAGGAGGAAAGAAGCGGAGCGGTTAGATTTTACTGCCGCCCAGGAAGGCACGGGCCGCGTCCCTGGCAGAGGGTTGCAGCATCCCTCCTGGTGTCTCAGCTGGGGGTTTGTGGTGAGCGCCCGTGGCCGGGCGAAGCTGTCCTAGATCCAAGTGCAAAGCATCCCCTTAATTCCGTGGGTTTCCTCGCAAAGCAAACGGGTAGAAATTGTGCAAAGAAAAAAGCTGACACGGAGCAAGCGCCGTGCTGTCTCTTTCTGTAGCCAGAGGCAGCGTTGGCCATCAATCACCATCGCTACAGCGACTTATTACTTGACGTTTTATTAACAAGAAGCCCATTTATGACTTGAAAATGCTTATTCACAAAATCTGTTTACACTTAAGATTATATAAAGAGGCACACGCTGGATTGCCTTCCCATTATCAAAACCCAATGACTCATTAAATTTAACCAGAGCAAGTGCTGAACCGGCACGTGCTTTGTTAAAGCCGTCTTAATTTCCGACGTGCTGTTTCCCTGCTGTGGCTTTTCCCCCCCTGGTTTTCAAATCTAGGCATCCAAATGTTAATTTAATTTCTCCTGTCTAGTGGCACAAGGGCGGATGGGCTGGAATAGTCTTATTTTGGGGTTTTAAAAACCATCTTTTGACCTTCAAATATTGAAGTTTGTTGGAAGATGGTTTTTGTGGACTCTTGATTTACCAAAGGCGTTTTGGCCCAGGTAATTAGCACTAACCTTGCGAGTGTATGCTGCTTATTTTGAGCCTCTTCTATTTTCCCACAGTAAAACCAGAAAGGTTAAAAGAATTAGAGAAGGTAGGATTTCAGCTGTATTTACTCTAGTCTGAGTTCAGTTTGTAAATATAACTCGAAAACTGCGAGCACTTGTTAATTGTTCTGGTTAATACTTTGTGAGCTGGCAGTGATTTTACTAAAGCAAGTTGTTGATTTAGTAATCAAACTAATCACAGTACTTCAAAATTCTTTTAATTTGAAGTCACTTTAGGTGCTGCGGAGTTAAGGAATTGTGCTGTAAGCTTATTGTCAAAGGGGCTTTCTGCATACTTATAATTTAAAAGAACGGCATTTTGATTTTGTTTTAGTAAAACGGAAGAAAAACGGCAGTAAACCTCTGGCAAATTGGATGCGTTATTCTGGATTTTGAGGACAATTGAACTGGAAAGTATTGACTAGGCATAGGTTTAATCTAGGTTTTAATGATCATTTTTGCATAAGTAGTCTTTAAATCCCTCCTACAAAGCAATCAACACTCCAGAGGTAAAATTCCACCCCTAGGAATTGAGGAGGAGGCAGCTTTAAATAGCACAGCACCCTCTTCTCCCTTTTGTCCCCGTCCTTGTGCAACCAGGCAGCAGACAGCTCATCGTCTTTGTTTTTCATCTCCTTTGGATCCTGCAGATGAGGAGCAGAGATAAAGGCACGAAGTAAAGGAAGGAGTCTCCGCTGCAGCGATCGGCCCCGAGGCTAGCGTTTCACAGGCAGGAGATTCCAGCAATCCCCTCTTCCTCCAGTCCCCCTGGAGCCCCCAGCTTTGAAACCAGCTGGGTGTCCCTCTTCGCCGAGAGCCCTGCCCTGCCCCGGCCTCCTTCGGTGCTGTTCTTGGTCCAGGGGATGCTCGGGGCGTCAGGGGTGAGCGCTGGCACGTCCCTGTCTCTGGAGAGCACCGCCGTGGCTGGCTCGGCGCAGCAGTAAATCCATCAGCCGTTTCCATTTTCCTAGTCCACTGCTTTTTATTTCGTCACGGGGCTGGGGACGCGGGAGGTGCTCCCCTCCGCAGCTGGCTGGGCATCCGTCCCGGGTGATGGGGGTATTCCTTCTAAAGCTTTCCTGCCCCTTCCCGGCTCCGACATTGGTGGAGCTTGTCGGCTGTCGATGTCTAGCGGTCTGGGAAAATCTTAAATTCATCACTAGGATCAACATCTCATCGTCCTCTTCCGATGCCTTCAGCCAGGGCTGGCCCTGAGCAGCCTGCCTGAGCCGTCAGCCATAACAGGATTTCCTTGCTGCCTAGTCCCAAAATTGGATCTCATTTTCAAATTGACCCCATTTGGGATGGGGGCTTGGAGCAGGTGACCTTCAGCGATCTCCTCCAGCCTGAATTATTCTGCGAGCCTGTTTTTCGGGGGCCTGCGGTGGAAGGGCAGGCAGTTTGGGACTGAGCCGGGGTCCGTTGGGAGCAGCCCTAGCTGGAGCACCTCTCGCTTTCTGGGTCAGCCAGAAGCTGGGAGCGCCGGGGGGGTGGGTAATGTGCACACTCAACCTCGGGTGACTGCCTCAGTCTCGTCGATAACAGCTCTGCTGGGCAGCCGAACGGAATTGATGGGCTCCAGGAACCGCTCAGCCTCCAGAGCTGGAAAAATAACCTGTAGCCAGTGAATGAAAAATGCATGAAAAGAGGCTGGAGAGACATCCTGGGCTTTCTTGCTGCCCTGAGAGAGCAGGGTAGCCCAGATCCTAGTGGGATTGTGCTGTTGGGGGTTTCAGATCCCTCACAAGTCCTGGATTACCGTAGGGTTTTTTCTTCTTGCTCTGACCTTTGCATATAGAAGCTAAAGTGGATTTTTTGGAAAATCCCTTTCAAAGCTGTCACTCTGCTCATGGCCAAACTGCAGCCCATCGCTTGCCTTTTGGTTTTTCCTTGTCAAATAAACCCAGGAAGAAAAAAAAACCCAATCAAGATATAGTCAGAAGCAGTAGCAGGTGTCACTATCACACATCCGTAGCGCTGCCCCTGTAGAGAAGCGTACCCCAACAGTATAAATCTTCAAAGATGCGAGCCAGCCGAGTCTGTGGCCGCACGAGTTTATAGCGAACCTGCGTTTGGGTTGCGGTTTCCTCTGCGAAAGAGGATGCGGAGCAGCTGGGTGCCGGCAGAAAGGTGACACGAGCTGCTCTGCAGTTTGTCCAGCTTCCCCCCCCCCAGGGGAAGGGCTGCAGCACGGGAGGCTCCAGTTCTCCTCTCAAACTCAACTGGGAACACTGGGTCAGTAGGGCAGGTCGGGGATTGTGCAAGAGACCGAGAGCGAGCATATGGCGATGGTTCTCGCTGTAGTAGGAAGGGCACACAGATGCTTTCAGCAGTGGAAATAGCGACTAATAGGCCAACGCAAACTAATTGCATCCTTACTACGCTGCTGAGGGTCTGTTAAACAACAGCAGGAACTAAAGTGCGACTCGTGGGCTGTATAAACCGAGCGCTGTGCGACACCTTTGGGTGCTCCTGCCCCGGGCTGCAAATTAGAGACAGCAGTTAACGCCGTTCATAGAATCCCAGACTGGTTTGGGTGGGAAGGGACCCCACAGCCCATGCAGTCCCACCCCTGCCATGGGCAGGGACACCCTCCACTAGCCCAGGTTGCCCAAAGCCCCATCCAGCCTGGTCTTGAACACTTCCACGGTAATATCCTATCTGCTTCGGGATTTTTTCGGTTCCAAAAAGCAACTGGCTTCTTTTAAACGTATGGAGGCTTTTTTGTTTGTTCGTGGCTTTGAACAAATTATGTTTTCTAGTCCTGCCTTCTGTTAGTGTATATTTTTTATGGAGGGCTGGAAGCAAGCTGTGGGCCTGGCTGTCAAACCTGTCCTTGGGGAATAGGAAGGGTGTAAGTTAAGCAGTAAGTGAACTTCTCTTTCCTCTGGCCATTTCTTTGAACGTTTTATATCTTTTATCACGCAGGCAAGCGGCTAGCGTGCTTCTGTCTAAGGAGATTGCAGAAGGGGGCTTTGGCAGAGATGGGAACAGGAGCTCTGCCTCTCCTGCTGCCCAACCCAATTTCATCCAGAATGCCTTTGAAATTGAATACGCCTCTTCGATGTGCTTCGTTAGGCTGTTAACAGCTGTTCTAACTAGCGTCGGACTGCTGGGCTCCTACTCCGGCGTACTCTGGTGAATAGTTTGTAAGTCGCGGGTTAACTTTCCATGTTAGGCTGTTAATCATCTCCTGTTACCGCTTGCTCCTTTATCTCAAGTGGAAGTTATCTCTGGAGCTGATCTGGAGCGTTTAGGGTTCAGTTATAGGTTCGTCTGTGTAAGGGAAAATGTGATAATTGGCCAGTGGTTACCCAAGGAGCAGAGCAAAATCCGCAGGGTAAGCCTCTCCTTCCTCTCACTTCACACCTCTCCTTTCAAACGCTTAATCCTCATAATTGTAAGCGTTTGGATGTATGACTTGGCCGCTTGGCACGGGGATGTTGGAATACTTGTTCCAGTTGGATTGATTCGGTGTCACGGGACATTGTGCTCGTCGGGCGAGTTAATATAGCCCCTGCTTGGGTTTAAGAGAAATACCTTCCAAAAAGTGAGGGCGCTGGATTGCATCGTATTTGCAGGACTCTTCAGTCTGGGGAGCTTTTGCCCGCGTGCGCAGGGAGGACTGTCTTTATAGAGTCAAAATCAGAACTGGGCTTTAATTTAAGTAACGTATTAAAAAAAGGCAGCTTTGAAAGTTGTAGCAATACTTGCGGGCTGACGAGTGCTGGCTGCTGCCTCGCTCGACGGGAGCCGAATCTTTCCCAGGTCCTGGGAAATCATTCTTGGGGTCCTGAGGCCTCGGTTCTGCTCCTGTATCACCACGTCTCCTCCAAGGACCGAACCTCGCCTCTCATCCTTGCAACAGCGCGCGTGGGTCACAGTTTCAGAGAGCTCAGAGATCGCGGAGGATATGAAAAATCATTGCACAGGTTTTATTTTGGAGTATAGAACTGCAAATCAATAAGCTTTAATTTTGCTGACTTTTTGCTGGCAGCAGCTCAGTTCCTTGTGGGAGGGACAGAAAGAGCAGAAGAGGAAGAAGCAGCTCCAATTAGTGACCTAAGTGTTTACACTAGCTAAGGAGCACTTAATTACCTGTCAGCAGCTTGCTTTCTCCTGGTCACAAGTGTTTACACGCGGAGCCAGTAATTCCAGCTGTTTCCCTCTTGTGCTGCAGGAATTCAGAGATAATTATGCGCCACAATTTAAAGGTAGCTAGCTCTTCCCTAAATGTAGGTGTCATGCGAAGATGCGTACGCCCAGGAGAGTCAAGTGAGCATCATCACCTTTGGGGAAAAAAAAAAGAGTCTGAAAAGAATCTTTATCTCCTTTCAGCATCGGCGTGCTAGCAGTACGCCAGAAGCTTGACCTCACTGCGTAGAAGCAGGGCTGCCGAGGCAGCGCCTCACCAAAGCACAGAAGTAGATTTATAAGCTGCCGGGTTATTTTCAGGTAGGTTTTTTTTTTTTGCAGAGTGGCTCACTAAGTCGCTCGCGCTGGCTGCCGCGCCGCGCTGAACTTGGCAGCAGTAGGTTGGCGATGACCTCTGTTTCTCGGCGATCTGAATAAGCCTGTTGGCTCTCCGTGTCCGTGGCGGGATTTTAGCCCCGGAGAAACTCGCAGGACTTAAGGAGGGTTTTCATTGATCTCAAGGTCAGGCAGAGTCTTCTAATCATCTAACCTAATCGCCTGCACTGCACAAGCTCTGGAGGTTCACCCGGCCATACAGAAGATCGCTTAACACCAACCTCTTGGCATAACATGGACGTCGTTCAGTGCTTTGCCTTGATAAGAGCAGGATCCGCGCCAAGACGGACGAGATCAGGGAGAGCATTAGTGCTTTTCTCCCGAGGGGTCGCACCCACGCTCGCTCCTTTTGATCCTCTGGCTTTTCACGTCGGGTCTTTAGTTTTGCGTACAGCACGTTTCCAAGCTCTGCGGTCCAGTGACCGCTCGTGTATTCTGCCGTCATCTCCTTAGTTCTAGCTGTTGAATTAACGGGTGCCCTGGATGTTGTCAGCTGTTTTCCTCTCAGGATGTTCTGTGTATAGAGCTGTTGGAGATGATAGAAAAGAGAAGCTCCTGGACGGCGAAGGGGAAGGAGGCCAGTTCACTCCACTGCGGACAGGAGGGCAGAATCATGAGGCTGAGAACACACGTTTCATAAAAAAGATTGGGTTTATCTTACGTACTGTAAAACCCTCATCAGCTACCTCTGTCACACGCAAACGAGAATTTACGTTGCAAAAATCCATCATCCTCAGATGCTGTTTTTAAATTAGATTGAAGAATACTCCGTGTTCGTGATGTTAGCGGAAAGTATTTGAAAGCGTTAAGATGAGCAGAAGATCGTCCT
The DNA here is from genome assembly GCF_011004875.1 of Balearica regulorum gibbericeps. Taxonomy (NCBI): domain Eukaryota; kingdom Metazoa; phylum Chordata; class Aves; order Gruiformes; family Gruidae; genus Balearica; species Balearica regulorum. The sequence goes on from NC_046207.1 coordinate 2,432,226, forward strand.
CTTGCAAGCTACATCTCGAGATGAGGGATTCGTTTGCTGGTTTGGTAGTGCTACCGTTGAGCTCTACAGCGAGCTCCTGCGTGGGCATACCCTTGGAGACAAGAGGAACGATTCTCTTCCCAGAGATTATTTCGCAGTGGTGGCATCTTATCTTGTCAGTGCAATGGCTCTTCAGAAAAACATATAGGAAGCCTCTTGAACTGATGCGATAGCCTTGGAACAAAGAGTTAATCTGTTCCTAGTGGAAGCATTTGCTTTGTGATTCATTTTTCCCCATTTGCGGCTCAATTTTTCCATTTATCACAGAGAGCAATGTGAAAGATTTAACTCCGGTAAGCCCAGAGGAGGGTGGAAGCTGATTAGAAACTGGGGTAGGGGAAGATACTTTGCTCAGCTGGAATGATTGCAGCAAAATAAATTAATGCTGAATGCCTGAGCCGTAGATATTTGATTTGTTAACGGCTTTAGCTTCGCAGGCATTTGGTTGATGTAGCAAATGCCTCAGTGCCACGTGTAAATCTGCTGATTTCGCCTAGCGTGGACTCTGAAATATGGAAGCATAAAATATTGATAATTCTGCCTGCTACAAGATGGATATGATGATGGCAAGCCTACCACCGTTTGGTACCTCCAAATAGCATTCGACATGGCTCGGGGATTATAGTTATCCATCCTTGCCACAGCCCCGTGAAGTGATTAGTATCGCCGTTAGCCTGGAAACCTAAGGATATACGACGCCATTTCTTATTAGAATAATTCCGGTTTGCCAAACTTGCCTGTATTTGGAGACATTTCTGTAGGAGCGTAAGACCCCGTAGGTCACCGGGGCCATTTTCCCGTGACCGCGGCAGCGCGTCGCAGAATCCCAGCGGGGCGTTTGCGAAGGAGAGGGATGAGTCCGAAGGCTCGGGGTTGGGGGCCCGAGCTGTTTGGTATAAAGGCGGCGTTGTTGGAATCGCTGCAGTGGTGCTGCCTGCGACCGCCGGTAATTACAGCCTTGGGCACGAGTTCCAAATCTACATGAAGCAGCGGGGCGGGGGTGGGAAGGAAAGCGGCTCGTCGACAGAAATAGCATTTAAGTGAAAACTGTACCCTCCGCTGCAAGGAAAGATAGGAAGAAGGATCGATTCTTTTGCAGCTGAGAACGCAAACTGTGCCAGACAGTAATTAAAAGCATTTTACTGTGCCTAGTAACGTGGCTGCGCTCTAAAGCTCGCATCCTAAGCCTGCTCGGGAACAGCCCCGTGTTTATTCCGGGGAGACGGAGGGGCACCACCAGCCTCGCCGGCGGGTCGCGAGCAGTCGCTCAGCCCTTCCGCCGCCTCTCTCCGCTCCATCCGAATCATCTCTTGGACCTTCCCCGGGCCTCGCCTTGCCGAAAGCTGTGTGATGTGCTCCTGAGATCCTTTAAAAGCCCGTCTGATAGGGCAGGGATATTGATCTAGGGATTTCCACAATGAGATCACCCTGCCTACTGAGCAAGAAGTTGAATTGCAGGCCGTGGGGATTTGCTGCGTTTCCAGCTTGGGCAGCTGATGATAAACGTTTGAATGTATACGTCCAGGACGTGTTTACATAGGAGTTGTCCTCCAGTGGAGTCACGTAATACCCTGAAATGCAAATTATATGTTGTTGCAATGACAACATAAATGCTGAATATAGTGGGAATCGGCCTGGCAATGTGCATTTCCGCTCCAAACTTTTCATTTCTACAACAAAAAATCTTTTTGTTTATGCATCTGTTTTTCATGCCGCCTTTGCCACAAGGAAGAGTATTTTTCACATGATCCAACACAGCTATTTCAGCTATTTCTGCAAACCCAAACTTCTTGCTGAATAAGTTAGGCAAAGGAAAAGCAGAAATAGGTCAGGTATTTAAATAAGACGCAGTTGTCTCTCTTCACAGCAAGTTGCCTTTTTTCCTGCCTATGTGAATTGTGCTAATGTATCAGTGAATAAAGACGAGAGAACAAAGGGAAGCAGAAGTGCCAGCGTTTTTATTCTGGGATTGCAGCTTCAGAGCCCTTTACTTTGCAGAAGCGATACCGAGACCACTCCGGAACATCTCAGCAAATGCTCCTGAAATAATAAAAACCGAATTGGCTGCCCAACCTCTCTGAATACACAAGACCCGCTTAAAACCCTGCCCGTCGTTTTGCTATCACATGAAAAATTGATTTCCCCGTATAGCCCAAGTCCTGCTTCTAAACTGCATCCTTGATGCCTCACAGGGCGCCATGAATCCATAATATTACGGAACCAGCGAAAGTTTGGTGCTCTCAGGAATCATCTGGCTTGAACTGTGGAGAAGGCGGCTGTCTTTAGTCGTCAGTCGCAGGGTTATATTCCTCAGCTTTGTTCCGGGGAGTGCCTGCGGCTGATCCCGAGCCCCCGGCAGGTCGGCCGTCACGTCGTTTGAGGCTGATCGGACTGCTCTTGCTCCTTGGAGAGGAGTTAGGAGTTCAGAATTAAATTCCTCTTTTAAAATACCCGCGTGGTACTCTGCGCTGCTGGAAGGACTTTGTTTCACGACTTTTAAGGTTTCTGATGGAAGGAAAATCTTTCTTGTAAAATCCGCCTCATCGTTTGTTCTCCGCAGGTTAACACCTCTTCAAACCTGATTCACTCCGATGCTTTTGGCCGGAGCAGTAATGACTTTCATCATGCCTGAAATTTGATTAGACCCAAAACGTTTCATTGGGACGCTGTAACGCTGACACAGAGGTGATGTCAGTACTGGTTCTAGCCGGGCTTTCCCACATGGACGATTTTACACGACGGAGTTTTGAAGGCGGTAGGAGTGACTCTGCCCTACGTTACGGGAACGGAGGCTGCTCCCAGCCCTGCACAGTCCAACCATCCTCTTCCTTCCTGAGCATTGTGAAATCCCCCACTTCTTCCTTACTTTGTGCACCTCAGGATTGCCTGCTGCAGGTATTGCTCTTATCTTTTCTGTAAGCCAAACTCTCCTCCGGGTTAATGACCAGCCATCCCCATCTTTGGGCCATCCTGTACTGGGAAACAGAGGCCAAATTTTCCCAAGACTTAAAAAAAAAAAATTAAAAAATAGCGTTGCGGGGCAAGTTTGGTGTAGACGAGGTGCGTCAGCCCCTGACAGCCTCAGGACGGTTGTAAACCTGTTCAAACACCATCCCTAAAATCCCGTCCGCCTCTGGGACTCTGCTGATAGCCCGTGGAGATGTTGGTAGCCAAACCCAGATGCACCGAGTCACTCTGCGAGCCGGGTTCTTGTTCCTGAGACCCCGGCCTCTTCTCGGTGGCTTTTTTCAGTAGCACCAACCTTGGTACGAGCTGCTCCTCAGCTTCTCTCTGACCTTCGGAGCATCCTTCATATTTAAAATCCCTTTTTGAGCCCTGCATACTTGCTTTATCTCTTCGGGCTCCTGCGAAAGGCCCTGGGTGTGCTCGGTGACCCGGGAAATACAAGGGAAGGAGCAGTCGGTTAAAAAGCTAAAACCTGAACGCGATGCTGGAGCGATCGTGAGGTCGGTGCCCTGAGTCACCCTGACTTGTTGCTTCCTCTTCCCCTTCCTGTTCGTCATCCTCTGCCTGATGATTCTTCCCTGTCTTGTTCCGCAGGGTCCGGTACGTCTTTTAAACTGCCGTTGGTCTGGGAGGTGCCTGGCAGGGCGACGTGTTCGCAGGAAACACCCCGCTGCCTGCAATATCCCTGCTGCCTGCAATATCCCCGCTGCCTGCAATATCCCCGCTGCCTGCAATATCCCTGCTGCCTGCAGCATCCCCACTGCCTGCAGCATCCCCGCTGCCTGCAATATCCCTGCTGCCTGCAGCATCCCTGCTGCCTGCAATATCCCTGCTGCCTGCAGCATCCCTGCTGCCTGCAATATCCCCGCTGCCTGCAATATCCCTGCTGCCTGCAGCATCCCTGCTGCCTGCAATATCCCCGCTGCCTGCAATATCCCTGCTGCCTGCAGCATCCCTGCTGCCTGCAATATCCCCGCTGCCTGCAATATCCCTGCTGCCTGCAGCATCCCTCCTGCCTGCAGCATCCCTGCTGCCTGCAATATCCCTGCTGCCTGCAGCATCCCCGCTGCCTGCAGCATCCCCGCTGCCTGCAATATCCCTGCTGCCTGCAGCATCCCTCCTGCCTGCAGCATCCCTCCTGCCTGCAATATCCCCGCTGCCTGCAGCATCCCTGCTGCCACGTCCTTCCCCATCAAATAGCTCCCAAGGGGGAGACAGCGGAAACCCAAGGGGTGTTAAAATCACTGCGTTTGAGTGATTCTTCTTTTGGCCAGAGCGAGAGATGTTTTTAACAGGCGGGAGACCTCAGCGAGACTCCTCAACATCAGGTTAAAAGCCTGTCATTAATTGAAGGATGATTCAGCTTCCTCGGCTAAAATGTCACAGCGTGGCTGCCGGGAGAGGAGGAGCCATCTTCCTCGGTGGCATAACGCCGTGATAACCTGAGCACACCCCACCCCTCTGCGCTCGCCTTTGGTGAAAATTCATGGTTTAGCTTTCAGGAACGAGCCGGTGGTCACGGGCTGGATAGCCCTGATACTGCCTGCCCGATTCATCGGGGAAAATGCTCGTGTGTGTTGCTGGTTGCCCATGAAAGTGTGACCTTCTATCAGGCACTACGTGATAAAAATCTTGCTTCACACGGGGAGGGTGAAGAGGAACATTGCTTCTTTCTGGGAGAAATGCTGCAGGAGAAAACGGCACAATAACACCTCCTTTTTTTTTTTTTTTTTTAATGGCATTTTTCTGTCCCCTGAAGCTTTAGCCAATTTCTCTCTTTTCTATTAGAAAAGGAGAAAAATCTAGGTTTTCAGATCAGATCTGGAAATAGAGAGGCAGATTAAGCACAGCTGTTCCAGGTCAGAGGAGCCGAGGAGGGGAGACATCCCGCGTGCCGACAGAGCGAGGTCATACCGATGGCCAGAGGTACGTGACTCCTTGTCCAAAATCTGCCTTCGGGGCCAAATTAGTTCAGCGTTGCTACCGGACAGAGCGGTCCGGAGGACTGGGAAGCTGCTGGCATTTTAACATGATGTCACCTCGTCCTGCACAAAGTAGGTCATGGTGACATCCTGCCTGGAAAAACCTCTGCACCAGTGCTGCTGCTGCAGTGGTGGGCAGGACCATCCCCGGTAAACTTTAAAAAAAACCCAAACAAACCAAAAAAAGCCACCCTCAGAAAGGGGAATTCATGCAGAATTAGCTTATGCAGGGGTTATCCGGGGTGCACAGAGCAGCAATCACAGGAGGCAGTAAATGAACCCGTCTCTCGTTGCTCTGCATCAGCCCCTGGTTGGCTGGCAGAAATGAAGCATCAGATGGGATGATGAATATCCAGGTTGCCATAGGAACTGAGAGCTGTAGTGCTAAAAGCAGTCGTTCTCCATCACCCCCTCCCTGCACGCACACCCGAGCTGTCACACGCCGTTCAAAGGGAGACGGGTGAATTATGCCCGTGCTGAAGCCGCCGTGCGGTGCCGAGCGAGCGCACCTGGCAGCGGATGTTCCCTGGGATGTCAGAGCCCTCCCATTAAATGCCCGGCTCCGGCTTTAATGAGCTCAGCAGCGATGTGTGCAGAATATAATGGAGCCGAGTTGTTTGCCTGCGCAGCAGCTCGGCGTTTCACAGGACGGGAGCGCAGCCAGGACAACTGGGGACAATGACAGCCGGGTCCTCGGCACGGCCGCCCTGCAGAGGCGGTATCGATCCGAAGCTTTTGGAGCCGTGGGTGCGATGCGACGACGCATCCCCGCTTCCCGACCCCTGCGCGTGGGGCGAGCCCTCTCGCCGTCGTCCTCGTGGTCGCGCGTCCCCAGATCCGCTCCTTCCCTGCGGCTCCGGTGGCATCGCAGCCGTCGGGGCTGGCAGAAGCCGAGCTTGTGGCTTCGCCTTAGACATTGCCTTCCCGCTTATCTGTGCTGGCTTCCTGGCACGTTCACTTTGCCAGGTTGATCCCAAAGAATAATGAGAAAAAAACAAGGAGAGAATTTCAAAAATGTGCACACTTTTGATTTTTTAATTTTTTTTAATAATAATTTTAGAGGACCTCGATGAAGCTCAGTGGCAGCTTCCCCTGTTTTGTGACTTCGAACCTCAGCCAGACTCTAAAAATACCTATTTAATTCACAGCCCTGCACGTACCAGTGGGAAAAGCGGAGCCGCTCATCCGTCGGGATGGCTGTAGGTTATGTCTGTAGCAAAGGGAAACGACAGGGCAACAGCAGCGCTTCACCGTGGCGTCGTTTCCCAGCGTAATGCACCCGCCAGCTGTTTCGACCGCTGTTTGATACTAGAAAATCGTTGCCCCCTTGTAAATTTGAGTGGTAAACAGTTGAATAATACCGTACTTATTGTCCTCACCGTCAGCTCCCTACACCTCACGTTCTTGCAGGAGTTGGCTAAATACATCCCAGATGACTGAAATGTGCTGGATTCCCTTTGAAGTTTGGGGTTGTTTTTTTTTCAAATTTCTTCGTTTCTCAAACTTCAAAAATTCAGCCAGCAGAATTTTATCAGCATCTGCTAAGCAGGCCCAGAGCATCCTTTCGGGAGGGACGTTGCGAATGCGGGTCCGGTGAATTCAGCCCCGTTGGCCGGGCGATGGCGAGGACCAGAGCTGTAAAGAAACCGTAAGGAAAGATTTCTGCTGCTCCTCAGCCTGAATCGAGGTCCGTGGTGTCCTAAACACGAAGCAAATCTGCGCTCATCTTCCTAAGTGCTCTTATTTGATTTATGTGCTGGTGCGTTTCTGCTGCAGGATTCTTGGCATAACCCCGTGAATGAGCCGACGTTCTGCTTTCGCTCTGTCTCCAGCCAAGGACTTTGAATCATATTTTTGGCATAGTGGTTTTTATAAAATATGTAACGCTCCAGCGTCTTGCGGCCACGTTTGCTCCTACTAAAGCTGAAAGCCGGATGAGAGCTGGCTCTCAAAAGCTTCGCCAGGACTCAGAATAGCTGAGAAAATATGACTAATTGGGGACTTCAGCAGAAGCTGTAGTTTATATATTGGTGCTGCACCCCGGGAAAGCTGCTGATGTTGAGGTCGAGGTCGGTTTGAGTAGATGAAGGCAAGCGGCACGTGTCACCGGACTGTACCGCGCGTGTCCATCAACCCCGGAAACGAAATTCCTCTGTTTAGCCAAAACCAAGTAAGATGTAAACTGAGCTGCAAAGCACACGGGAGCCGTGCGCGTAGGCAGGGCGAGGGTGTTACGCAGTCGTAGAAGTCATTTCTTACCTAACGAGATCACTCATTTCATAATCCTGCACCAGTTTCCGCTCCTCGCAGAGGCAGGTGCCGCTGGGTTAACCCCGGGTGACGCTTCTCCTGTTATTGCTGGAACCCGACGGGCGTTTCAGAAGATGGAAGGGACGTGGGCGCCTGCCACCCACGTCAGCGGGTACCATGAACCCCACGTGGCTCGTGCCCAGCTCTCCCCATCCTTCTGCTTTCCTCCACACGCTTGCTTATCACCCCTCTGTAAATCCGTGGCGTGCTGAAGGCTCGATGCAAAACTTAACCGGTTTAGCTGTCGAGAGAATGCAAAATACGCTGAATTTTGCGGGGCGGAGGGGTTAATTCTTACGGCACCAAACTGCACGTGGCGAGCAGGGGAGGGAAAAGGAACAGTATGTGGATTTTTAGATTGGCAATTCCCTGCAGTCCTGAGCACTCGAGCTGGGCATGCGGCATGTTGGGGTGCCTCCTGTTAGGGTGTCAGGTCAATAACCCATTATTTCGGCGGAGCCCGGTCGGTGGGTGCTGTCGTGGCTCTCCCACGGTGGCTGGGAGCTGCCTTCTCCCCCTCTCCGCTCAGGAGCTTGGAAATGTTTCATTTTGCCTGCTGGAGGAAATAAAATATTTAATGCACTGTATGTGCTTTTTTTTTTTTTTTTTTTGAAAGCTGCTTTGTTGATGAGATTCCCCAGGAAATACCCTATTTAAGCGAACACATCTTTTTCATCCAGAAAACCATTGACCAGCTTTAGCGAGTGCTTCGTAAGGGATAAATTACATCAGGCATCGAACGCTGATGGCACGAGGAAAAAAAAAAAAAAAAAAGGCCGAGACTTCTCCGTTTGAAGCGTGCAGATGAATTCTCAGCTTCCACAGGAGCAGAACTCGGGGAGCATCAGCGACGGCCCCAGGAGCCTGATGCCTCCTGCCTGCTGCGGGCAGGGCGACGGTGCTGCCCGAGCCTTGCTGCTTGCGGCCGGCGTGCCCGTGCAGGGGATTAATAGCCCAAGTGGGGTAACGAGGTCGGGGTACGGTTTATAGCTGAGCTTAGGTGCCTAAAGCGCAGCTCTCCCATCCCAAAGTCCGTCGCCTTCAGCTTGGAGACGGTGGTCGTGTTAAGGCTGGGGTTTGGGGGGGGGGGGGCGAGCAGTCACCCCGGTTCGGCTGGAGGGCAAAGCTTCAATGAGTTTTTGATGCCTTTCTTGAATTTCACGTGATACGGGATAATTAACTTCACTTTTTATTTCCATCAGATCTCCCAGGGATGGAGGAAAGGGGATGTCAGGGTACACCGCGCAGTGCGCTCGCAAAGTGATGTCTCAAAACCGCTTTTGGGGGGGGGTGGCTTTCCCACCATCAGTTCAGAGCTTTGGGGTGCGGACCCCATAGGTAGTAAAGCTGTATGGCTGAGACCTCGCCTCTATTAACCTGCTTTTTAGCTGCTTAGGTATTTTATTGAAACCTGGCTGTTACCCCCAAGCTCCCGAGGAAGGGGAACAGCCCCCGCCCCGTCGCCCCGGGGATCCTCCTCTCCCCACAAACGCGCCAACCAAACCGTTCCGCTGGAAGAGACCGTAATGTTTTACAGCTCGCTGACTTTCCGGAAAGCTCTCTCTGGCTAGTGAGGATGGATGCACAGATGCTCCAGTTACTAAATAAATGAAGAACGAAGCGCAACTCGCCCGCGCTGCTCTGGGACCGCCTGACCTTGGGTTCAAGTAAGAATAAAAGCATTTTAAGAATGCGAGAGCCAGACGTTTAATGGGCTAGTCTTACCCCTCGGCTAGAGGGCAAGGAATATACCTGGATCTACCGCAGACACATCACCAAAAAAAAAGCACATCCCTGTTGTGGCAGCTGCTGCCTTCCTAGGAAAGTGGCTTTTATGGGTCAGACCTAAATAAAAGGAACCGTCTCGGTGCCCCGGCCAGACGCCAGCAGAGCGGGGTATTAATAGCTGACTTTTTGCTTTTGCCTCGCTATGTGCCATTGGATATACGTAACGCTTTTCACTGGGAATATGCAGATATTAACAAATCTTGTTTCTCATTAAAAGGGCAAAAATAGAGTTGCTGACGCAACTCGCTAGCGTGATGTTGTAATATCTGGTACCGTACGGTTCCTCAAACCAAAGACGAGCGGCTCTGTGGTTTGCACTGGTAAATAGATGTCAGCATGAGCTGCAGAGAAAAAAAAAAAATGACACGTGGGCAAGTCTGAGCCAGAAAAGACTGAAAACCACTTTTTAAGTGGAGCGGTTGAGTTTTCAGTGGAACGACATGGGATTGCAGTTTGTAGCCTGGTCCTTCTCTTGCAAAAATTGATTTTGCAAAGCCACTTCTTCCAGTTTCTGGGGTGATTTGCCTGAACACAGAGCACAAGGTACAAAACTACATTAGAAATATGCCATAACCATTTGCTGGTTTTGAAGGCTGAAAAAAAAAAAATTCATGGTATCCAGTGTCACTTGACTGCTGATAATTTTGAAAAATCATAGAGTGAGCAAGGACCTGCCAGAGCCGTGTTTAACTCAGCTGACCTTTCTTGGCATTAAAATGCCTGGAGGACTTGTTCTGACCTTCGACTATGGAAATTTGCCTTTTGATCCTGACTTGAGATCTCCTTCATTCGTGTCTGACTTCTTTGTAGTTTCTCTTTGATCCATCTTCACATCTAATCTCGGCCAAGACCACCTGAGACAGAAGAGCTCTATGACACAAACAACCCTCCGTCTCTGAAAAACAAGTAACGGTTTGAGAAAACATCCTGTTTGTCTCGTGCTTTCGCTCTGCGACACCTCAGAGAGGGTTTCGCAAGGCAGATTTTGAAAACCCGTTGTGGTTTAGGATGTTGTCGTCTCCCTTCGGTGCGCGTGTGAGTAACGCAGCGCGTGCTGAACGAGCGGCACACTACCTACCACGCGTGTTCATCCCCCTGCTGACCCAGCTGCTCTTGAGTTGTGAGCAGAGAGGAGCGATCTGCATCCGAAAACGGGTGAATTCTCCTCGCCCTGGGCTTCTCGGCGGTGGTAACCAAAGCCGTGGGACGAAGAGAGCTGCCGGCTGCAGCGTCAGGGCTGCACTGAAAAGGGTCTGCTGCACGGAGGGGGATCTCCTTTGGCGCTGCTAATACAGTCCAGCAGCGCGAGGAGGCAAAGAGGACGTTAAATGATTTGCTCGGGTACACGGGATAGTAAATCATTGCTTTTAACCGCCCGTAGCTACGTGCGCGGGGGCGTTTTACTAAGAGCTGGATGGGAAACGGTGTTTTCTCCCTCTGATGGCGGAGCAAAGAAGGATGAAGTGTGCCAAGGAGTCGCAGGGGTGATGCTGTCAAAATCATCCGAGTCTTACTTAGGGAAATTTATGCTCCGAGTGTGTAAATCTCTTCTGGAAGTGGGACCCGGTGCTTTGAAGCTGCGCACACTTCAGATGTTACTGCCCCCCCGAGAGGCAGCGGGAGAGCGGAGAAGATGAAGCGTGGCAGAGCGCCGGCCGCCCGCGGGCTCTGAACACTTGCAGCAGGACGTCTCTCTCTCTCTCTCGCTCCCTGGAATGAAATATCCACCCAGGATTATTTACACGTGACGCCCTTCATGCCGTGGCTCCCCAGGGACGGCAGGGGATGCTTCTCCCGACACCGCGCTTTGCTCCTCGGGCGCCGCTGAGGGGTTACAGCCCGGCGACAGAACAGGCACACGAGGTTTCGGTGCAGGTTTCACACTTGTGCGTGCTGAGGAACTAGGCGGTTCTATTTTTGTCCCCGTTGAAGCTACTGCGGGGTTAATTTTCACAGCGAGAACTATAGCTTTTCCTTTCCGCCCAAAGATCCCCGGTATCATTGTCCTGCAAGTTGCAGAACCCCACGAGTGCTCAGAGGAGATATACCCCCCCGTCCCTCCCCTGCCGTACACCCCGCTGCGAAGGCAGCGTGCTTTAAACCCTCGTGCAGCAGACACTTATCTTTTCCAAAACTGACACCTGGCGTAACTCAGATACGTGAGTGTTTCGTACCTATGTTATATCCAACAGCATCTTAGACCCTGCTCGGTTTATCGCCCCTCTGTGCCAGCCAGCAGCCTGGGGCGATCCACCGCAGCGAGACTACACGCCGCCTGGAAAGCGATTGGGACCCACCTTGAAATTCTCTTGTTACCGTTTGTCTCTTTGGCTGGTGTTGGGAAGCAGAACCTTGAAAGCTGCCTTTTTTTTTTAGGCCTCTCTAGTTTCTTTCTCCGCTTCTTACGTATTTTCTTCATGCAGAATATAGCTGCTGCTTTTTTGGTTTCTCTTTTTACAGTCTCCCTTCATCTTTGAGCCTTGTTTGTTGGGGTTTTTTTCATTGCTGAACCCCCTCAAAGGCTGCAGCCTGTATCCAGATGAGACTGCAGCTCTGACTTATATAAGGTGTTAATTTTTTTTCAGTATCCTCCATCCTGCTCCTAATCCTTCCTAACATCTTGTTTGCAGCTGCATGCTCGCTTGACATCTTACCCAAGTACTCCACAGTGATGCCTGCCTTTCCGGAAAGATGCCTCGATCTAAACTCTAGAAGAGATTCGATCGCTTAAAAAAGATCCCCTCGGGAATACATCCCATTCGGTTTATTACTGCCGAGCCCTCGTTTCACGCTGCGTTGCGTGCTTAGCCTCATTTAAATCCCTCTGGTTTGTTGTCGTGAACATCAGGCACTTATTGTACTTGCCATCTTCTACCCAAAGTTCGCTTCCTAAAAAGAAACTTATTTCCTGCTCCGCGATGGCGTTAGCTGTGCCCCTAGGCAGGCAGCACCTCATTGAAACACCCTGGAAAATCCGTATAAACTGCCCGTTCCTCCGTCTCCCCGCCCTGTGGGCGATGGAGCTGCATCCCCGGAGCGCCCGGGCCGCAGTCGGGTACCGCCGTCCCTGGGCATGTCCCGGCTCTCTGCCGCCCGCGGCGCTTCCTGACGGAGCTCACGGCTACAAGTGGAGAGGACTCATCGACGAGTGCTTTGCTGTGTTCTCATGCCTGTTCCGGCTCCGTGCGAGGCGTCCCACGTCACCTGTGTTTGCCCTTAAGCATCTCGTATGTTTAACGTTTCTTTAACAATACATTTATTTAACTTTCTAGTCTTCCACCGCCGTCTCCACCGAAACCACCTCTGATCTTTCTCCACTCTTTCCCCTTCACCGTTTCGCTCCCCACCGCTCCCTGGCGACGTAGATGCGTTTGTATTATCAACAGCGCTGACAGATGTCCGCGGCCATTTATGCGCTACTTGGCTTGTGTTTTCCCTGAGGTCCCGGATTAAACGCTCAGTCAAAACTCTTGTGTTTCACGGGCCGGCACTCTCCTTCCACCTGGAGTCATCTCTTCTCTGCTGGTTTCCCTTTTGCCGGCGTTTACCCCGCGTGTCCGACCAGTATATCTAACGATGCTCTCGCTCCGGGACGCGGTTCTCCCGTACGCGTAGGCGCTCTCCGTGCGATGCCGGCGGTGCTTCGCACACGCGCCTGCTCGCGCCCGCAGCCGTCGCCTCGGCTGTTTGCCGTTAACTCCTCTAGGTGAGCGGAGGGAGCCGATCGAGGCAGTTTGTGTGCTGTGATGGTCTGGAGCAGCTGGAGGAAGAGAAGTCACCCGGTCCTGCAGACCTTCGCTGAGCCATGAAAGCCAAAGAGCAAAGAGAAGCTCCTGCCCGCACGACCAGCTGAGATCAGCGGCCGTGGCGTGTCCCGCCGAGATGTCGAGAGAGGCCGTTTCCACCCAAAAATATTGTTTGCAGTTCTATAAAAAGACCTGTGTTTTCAGAAAACACCAACCCTTTGGTGTTATACACAGAAATTATTATCATGTGGTTTATTATATACAGAAATTATCCTGTGGTTCCCTGGCAGGACCGGAGCAGCGCTGGGGTTGATCCTGACCTTCCCCGAATTCTCCCTTTTTTCCTTTACGCTTTTCCAGGCAGTTTCACACCTGGGGGCTGGGGGCTGGGATTTCTTCCCCGGCAGAGTCTCAGCCGGCGCTCGCATCTCGCCTTCTCTTCTAATGGAATCGTTGTTAAAAATAAGTAATTTTATTTCCCAGAAGATGCCCAGCGGCAGCATCCGTCGTTTTGTCCTAATTGCCTTCCGTCGGTGGGCAGGTCACAGCGGGGCTTGGTAAAGAAGAGCAAAGTACCGTGGTGGGACAGGATTTTGCAGTGAAAATTCAGTTTTTAGCCCAAATTCGAGTGGAAGTGGGACTTGTCTCTGCTTTTGCTGTCACCGGGGTCTTGCTCGGGGTCTTGCAGACCACCAGTGATCCCCACAAGGTATCTTCACTGCGTGATGCCCTTGTCTATGAAGGACTTTGTTGGATATCCAGGGTTGCACTGGACCGTCTCCATCCCGGACTCTTCCTTTGGGATCTCAGTTCCGCAGGAACATGGGGAAGCATCTCCCCAGCTGTGCTACTTGGTAAAACCTCGTTGGAGCAGTGTGATTTGGAAGGTCTTTTAGTGTGGTTTATTGCCTGATGCAGGCAGCTGATCTCTCCCTCTTTTGGTCAACGAATAAACCATCTTACCCCAGGGCAAGCCAGCAGCTGTCATCTCCCCTTTTTGCCGTTGCACCAACAAATGTGATGCTGATGGGCTGGAAACCAGACTGACGTTTCCTCCAACCTCTTCCTTGTTGGCGATTGACCAGGCAGAGGAGCGGCATCCAAGAGACTCGAGGTCCCAGCATGGCAGGCTGCCTGTGGAGCTGGTGACGGGGTTCGGCGTCGCGTCACCCAGCGGGGAAAGCCAAGGATGGGGTTTGTAATCCCCGTGCGGACTTGCAAAGAGGGTGGTGGGGGGGGGGGATTCTTCTTTGGATGCCATTCAAGAGCTGTCCTGCTCCCCCAGCAAAAGGTTTTGAGGCTGAAACCTCTTTTCACACGAAGGAAAGCAACACGTGATCCAGAATACTGTCATGGTGGGCTCTGGAAAAATGTGGTGGCGGAAGCGAAGCCCTTATCGAGTGGAAATGTTCTGCGGGGTGAAGATCAGAGCATCTTCTCCAGAGCCCACTATTGCAGGACAACGTTAGCTTCACCTGGATGTGTGTGTTTAGTTGATTCTCCTCATTCCAGCAGGAGCTGGGACCTAGAGACACTGAGATTCTTGCCGAAGGTCCCACAGCCCAAAATACATCAAGGACCTTCTGATTTTGACACCTAGCTCCTGCTTGTGGTCAAAATTCAGGTTAATGACATTCCTCTCCCCCGGTTTGGGCTGCTTATGTCAACAGAGTTGGACTCTTCACAGCGCCAGACCCTCTCTCTTCTTACCCGTAATTTGCTGAGGGCAGTGGGAGAGGAGAAGACAAGTCGTTAGCACGTACCCTTGGTGCAGACGCTTGATGCTAAACCTGCTCTCCAAGCACATGATGGCAGGAATCTCCGAGAGGCTCCTTTGCGTATGCGGCTCTGCTAAGACACGGTAAAAATAGCAAACTAAGCAGGGATTTTAGCCTCACCTCACTGAGGCAAGAGGAAATAAGAATTAAATACCTGGGACAACGTGAGGGCTTTGCGTGCTGCTGCCCTGCCGGTACCCGTCCAACCGACCATTCGTGTGGACGCCCTGAACGTCTTAATTATTTGGAAGCAGCGTAAAAATGTGGTTTACGGGCTGTGACGTGCCTTGAACAGTCTTGACGAAGGGAAAATGAAATGAAGCCTGCGCCGCGTGAAGGGCTCGCGCTGTGTCAGGGAAAATACTGTAACGGCTCGAGGAAGACAAGACCTGAGTGTATTCAGAGCATCGGGGCGGGGGGGGTGGAGTTGATGCCACTGAGTCTTTAAACCACTCCGTATTATACTGAAAAATGCTGGAAATTCAGGAATTTGAAGTGCGGGGGAAGTCGCAGGAGAGATTTCCCAGAGGCCAAGTCCCTGGATGTCTCTTCCCGCTGCTTACGGTACAAAGTTATTTGGGGTGACGAATAGCGGCTTTTATGGCCTTTGGCGAAGGGGAGGCGTCCTTGCCGGCCATCCCTGACCTTGGCCGGAGCGGAGGTGGACAGCCATCTGGCCGTGCTGTCCTGGTGTCCCCCACCGGCAGTGACCCCAAAACGGCCAAGGGAGAACCCGGTTCGGTGGCAGAAACTCCTGATCCCACTCGTGAGAGTCATTTTTAGCACCAAAGCTGGGTGAAAGGGTTAAAAAGTTTTCATCCCGTGCCCAGCCTGCCGCTGCCTCCGTTCAGGGCGCTCCGACCCCGGGAGGCTGCACAGCCTGTCCGTCCGTCCGTCCGTCCGTCTGCCTGGAGAGGGAATGAAAACACCCCCCCACCCTACCTGTGAGTCTTTTAGCTGTTTCATGCCGTACTTTTAATCTCTGAGCCCAGAACAAGGGATGTCGTCGGCACTATTCTAATTAGAGAGACGGGCGCGATTCCTCACAAGGTCATCGGGCGAGCGGGTGGCCGAGCTGGCCGCAGACCCCGGCTCTTTTCCAACCTGGCCTTCGCTTTGCCCGTGAAGCGATATCCCCCCATCCCCTGATCCCGATGCCAAAGTCTCCGGGTGCCCCTTTCCCTGCGTGGGAGACCTTCCGTGTGGGAGCAGGGCTCAACCGAGCCCGAAAGCTGGGCTTAGAGCTGGGGCTTGGCTTAACGCAGCGTTCTCGGGTCATCCTGACCCGAAAACACCTTTCCCCGCCTTGCGCCAAGGTCTGAGCAACGCTGCCGAGCGCGTCCCATCCCTCCTGCCTGACTCTTCTTTTCCCTTTTGCCTTTTGCAGTGAGAAACGCGCTCTGCAAGTCAGCGTCACCAACCCGGTCCAGTGCAGCCTGCACGGGCGGAAATGCACCGTCTCCGTGGAAACCAAGATTAACCAATCCCAACCGGATTTCACCAAGCATCGTTCCGGTTTCGTCCTCTGCGTGCCAGGGAATTAGCATCACCCCCACCCCTCCGCTTGGCGCAGCGAGCCCGGAGAGCGAGAGAGCGGAGGCGAGACGGACCGGGGCTTTGATCGTCCTCCCTCTGCCTTGGACTTTTCCAGGGGGGTGATTTAGAGCTGCTCGGCTGTGACGTGGTCATGCGCCTAGAAAGATCTCTAAAGCTAGAGATTTAGCAAACCCAGATTCAGGAGAGGGTTTTACTACCACATGCAACGAAGGCTTAAAATAGCCGGTGACCTGTATCCATCTTACAAACCAGGCCAGAATATCAGGAAAGTGCTTCTGAATTAGTCCCAAAAAAAAGCATTTATAGGTACTTCCACCCTTTCCTCCCATTCCCACATTGATTTTTTTTTTTTTAACCCCTCTCCGCTATTCCCTTCCGTGTTTCTTTTTTTTTTTTGTGGCTCATTTTTGCAATATTACGCAACCTCCACCGGAGGAACCAAAGATACCCGGCTCAGGGAGTCTGGTTCCGTAAGACCAAATCCCGATGGAACCGGAGCCGGGTTTGGAGAGGAGGGCTGGCTTCCCACGCCGCGGAGACACACTCCGCGCTCTTCCAGCCCGGCCGGCACGCACAGGGTTGGGATGGTACATGGACACGCACCTCGACTTACTGCTTTCCTGCCTGGAGTTCATCAACCCACCACGCACCTTGGCTGGCGACGGCTCCACCAGCAGAAAGGAGAGTGGGAGTCACAGTGCAGAGGGTTTATTTTTTTTAATCCTGCATTGCTTTTGCCTTAATTACCCTCTCCGGTGACCTAAAAAAACCGGTGGGTTCCCATTTGATCCAAATGGTCTCGCTGAATTTTTTTTTTTTTTTTATATGATCCACGTGGTAGTCCCAGCGATGAGGTTCGGGGACCCGCTGCCGGTGGGTTACTCTAGAAACACGTGGAGCTTGGGGAGCGAGGCCGCGGCTCCCTTGCTTTGCACTATTTAACACTAACTCCGAGCACGGCCGGCCGCGCCGGGAGAGGGCCAGCAGCACAAACCCAACCGTAGCCATCCAGGCCGGTCCCTTCGAAGCCTTTTCCCGGGTCATCCCGCCCGCGGGGGTTGGCTCTTGGGGCGTTGCGCTTGGCGTGGCTGGTGGCATCACGTTTCTCACGGCCCGGCGCCCGCGGCTGCCCGGCTCAGATAACCTTCAGCGTGGTGTTTACGGGAGGGTGGTATATACCAACGAGCTTTTTGTTTCCCCTGCGGATCGGGCTGCTGCTGCTGCTGCGGTTTTCCTGAGCGGAGGAGGCCGAGTGCCGTTGCGGGGCTGGTGGGATTACGTGTCCTGAGTCCTGGCACTGCTGGTCAGGTCAGGATTTCCAGCCCCTTGGATGCGGCGGCGGGGCCGGGGCAGGGGGGGGGTGTCTGCGGGTGACCCCCACCTCGGGGACGGGCACACGGGGAGCACGACCTCAGTTGAGCATTTTGGGAATCGCAAAGCCTGGAAGAGGCTCTTCACCTAACGACCCGTTAACGAAAGGCTCCCCAAAGCCACGGCCGTGGACACGGGGAGCAGGGCCAGGTCGCTGCAGCGGTCATAGCCCACCACCGAGACCCGGGGTGAGGGGGTACCCCCGGCTCCAGCTCCGGGCTGAGGCGGGACGAGCTGCATCCCTCCCGTGCTCTCTGCCGGGGAGGCCCCACGCCACGTTCCTCCCGCTCCCGTGGTCCCCGGCCTCGGCCCAGCCCCGCCAGCACCCCGGCGTCGCAGCCCGGCCCCGTGGCTCCGGGATGCCCGGTGGGCTCCTGCGCCGGAGAGCTCTGGCATCAGCTCTGCCCCGAGTCCTCGGGAAGAAACTCTTCCGAACGCTGGCAAACGCCCCTCGCCCACCGCTGGGGCCATCGGGAGCCCGGAGGTGACGTCCCACCCCCCGCGACAGCCCCTGACCTTGCCGAGCGCGTGCGGCCGGGCGGCTTGGGACCACCGAAGACCCTCCACCTCCTCGTTTAATCCCAGCGCCCGCTGCTCGGGAGGAGCGAAGCCAACGCCGAAGCCATGGGACGCCCCAGCTCCTGTTTGAAGCTCCGGAAGGGAAGAAAAAAACCAAAAAACCAAAAAAGTCCCCGTGGTTGCTGTGCCTTTCCAGTTGCACTTCTCGCTTTTTATAGCCGCTAGTCCAAACGTCTCCCCGCGCCCTCCCAGTAACACTAACCCGTAGGCAAGGTAGAGGCAGGAGTTTTAATCAGCACTTTTATACACTATCCCTCCAACGAAATGGTTGTAGCGAATCATGATGGACGGCAAGAAATCGCAGGTTTAGGAAATTTCTAATACTGAGATGGCAATATTGTATGTGATGAAATGTGTCTTTATAAAATATATTATCTGTTCCTGCTCTGGTTTTATATATATATATATATATAAAAAAAAATATATAAAATATATATATATTCCTGGGTTTTTTTCCCATAAATTAACTATTTCTAAATTGAATTTTGATTTTCAGCCTGGGGCGTTAATGCAATGAACCCTTCTTTTTTTTTTTTTTTTTTTTTAAATTGCTGATATTTTAATGTGTAAAAGAGCAGAAAAAAAAAAAACCAACCAAACCTACTATAATGGACCTGGGTTTTTGTTTACATAATTCACTGTAATAAATAAATAAAATAAAATTTAAAAAAAAAAAAAAACCAAACCAATTAGTTGCATCCCGCTACGGCGGTTCCAGTTTCTGACCGGCACGGCGGCTCGGGGCAGATGATGCTCACGATGTACGGCTGGAAAGTGGCGTTTTGGCGTCCCGATAACCCAACGGTTCACCTCTCGCGTGCCGGGGACGCTGCTGCTCCTCCTCGCCCTGCGACGCTCTCCCAGCGCCTCCGCCAGCCCCCAGCGAAGGGGTGACCCCCCGGCGCCGGTAACGCGATTAAACCCGGCGGCTGCGTTAAACCCCTCGTTCGTCAAAGCAAATCCAATTGCCCAGCGCCGCGCCGGGGGTGTCGGAGGTGCGGGATTGCAGAAACGACTCCGCCACGAACCGCTGCCGTGTAATGGATGGTCAGTGCATTTTTATTTAATCAGCACAGTACAAAAATAAATAAAAATAAGGGGAGGGGATTAAATTACAGGCACACTGAGCCCCATGACACAGTCGGTCAGGTTATAAACCACACATACTTACAAACACACTATACACACACATACAAAATGAGACAAATATAAATTAATAAGTAACAATACCCACCAATTTGGTCAACAAAGATCTACAGAAGAGATTGCACTAAAAAAACGTACGTACACATGTATCATTAGCAGGGTCCAATGTACAGCAATGAAGAGCTTCAAGTGAAAAATAAAATAAGAAAAATAAATGGCACGTTATTTCTCCCTCTCGTCTGCAAGTTTAACGCCCGATGGACCAGAACTAAACTAGAACTGTGCACACGGAGAAAAAGAAAGTTAAAAAACCAAAATAACTTATCAGTCCCCAGGCCTGATAAGGGAATACCAGCTCAAGACTGCGGTATCGGGGTGGTGTCGGGTCTTTGTGCATGGGTGTAATTTTTACAGCCATCTCTCGTTAAGGTTTTTTTTTTTCTTTTGATTATTATTTTTTTTCTGTGTTTTTTCCTTTTTTTTTTTTGAAGACACAAAATGCTCCTGTTTGCATGCGCAATACCACTGTAAAAGCAACAATGAAAGAATAAAGAAGGGTTTTTCTTTTTTTTTTTCCCCCCCCATAGGTTAGTAGTTTGTTTTTTGTTTTGTTTTTTTCGTTTTTTGTTCTAAAAGTATTCATATAGCAGCATGTAGATTCTTTCCTTGCTTGCACACTCAAGTAGATCCTTTACACAATACTCATGATCAGTGCACGATGGGAACAAGACATTTCACATTGATGTCATGATACAGTAGCGGTTATTCCCCTTAACCCAGACCCGCTCGGGAAATTCGAGTCTCTTCAAAGAAAATAAATAAAAGGGGAGGGAGGAGGCGGTCGGGGGGGGGGGGGGGGGGCCGGGGGTCCCCGGGCCGGGCCGCGTCTCTGTCCTGTCCCCGGCCGCTCCGGCGCCGGTAAGTCACGATCGGCCCCGCTCAGCCGCCTCCGGTGAAGCCTTTAGAGCAAATTTCTTTTTTTTTTTTTTTTTCTTCCTTTTTTTCGTTTTGTTTCGGTTGTTTTTCCTTCTTCCCCCCCCACCCCCCCCCACCCCCCCACCCCAACCTGGTCTTTGTCTCGGGGATGCGGTGACCGGTCCCGCACCCGGAGCTGCAGCCGCAGGAGCCGGGGCCGCCCCCGCCGCCAGCCCGCGGAGCCCCCGCTCCGTTCCGCTGCCCCAGCCGCGGGGGGCGGGAGGGGGGGGGGGGTTCGGTTGGGGGGGGTCCCGCTCTGCCCCCCTCCTCCACGATTTGCTGAGATCAATCCGGTGGCGGAGCCGCAGCATCCGCGGGATGGGGAGGGGGCGACGGCTGGAAACCGGCGGCCCGGGGAGGGGGGAACCGGGGGGGGGGGGGGGGTCTGCGCTGCGGTCCGGCGGCGGACGAGACACCCCCACACCCCACCCCCCCCTTCCTCCCATCCCCCGTCCCCCTCCGCCCAGGGCCGGAGCCGGCGGCAGCTCCCGCCTTTCCCCGCCTGGAAAAAGCCCCCGGGAAGCGGCTCGGAGCCGGGCCGGGGCGAGCGAAGCGTGTCCGGGCGGGACCGGCAGCATCCCCCGGTACCCGGCGGGGGGCGGGCGGGCGGGAGCTCACCGGTCGAGGCCGATGAGCAGCCGACCCTTCTCCTCGGCGCCGCTTTCCTTCTTGAGGTCGGCGAAGACCTGGGTGAAGTAGTGCGGGTCGGCGTTGACCTGCAGCATCTTGGGGCTCATGAGGTCGATGATGGAGAGGCAGCGGTCCCAGAAGGCCTCCTTACAGCTCTCCACCAGGAAGGGCTTGAGCGGGTAGGAGATCTCGTTGCCCATGTAGGAGTAGGAGAGGTACAGGCAGGTGAGCAGCACTGCCTGCAGTTCGTGGTCGCTGGCCACCTCGGCCGAGATGACATCCCGGCAGAGCATGTAGAGGAAGACCACGTTGGCCGGCGTGATGAAGCCCTGGTCCTGCCAGCCCTGCAGCAGCAGCGAGCGGTCCACGGAGCGCAGCCAGAGCACGGGGTCGGTGGGCGAGAGGTGCTTCAGCCGGTAGCAGCGGCGGCAGAGGAACTCGCCCAGGCAGCGCAGCAGCTCGCTGGTGGACGCCTGCACCACGACCCGGCGCGGGGTAGCGGCGGCGGCGGCGGGCGCGGCCGGCGGCGCCTTCTGCGCCGAGGCGAGGGCGGCGGCGGCGGCGGGGGGCGGCGGGGGGGCGAAGGTGGCGAGGTTGGCGCAGGAGAGCGACTTCTTCAGGTTCTCGTTGTTGAGGTGGGTCACGTTGCTCTGGTAGCCGCCGTTGGGCTGCACCTTCTTGGAGCTCTTCTTCTTGGCGGAGACGGCGGCGATGCGCTTCCAGGGCAGCACCGAGATCAGCGAGTGCCGCTTCAGGCCCTTCTCCTTCGCGTTCTTGCTGTTCTGCACCGCCGTGTAGTGCCCCACCGTGGCCGCCCCCTCCTCGAACAGCGGGGCCTTCCGGTAGCTCGGCGACAGCGACAGCACCGTGCCCATGGCGCCGGCCGACCGGCGGGCCCCGCCGCCCGCCCCGGCCCCCGGCCCCCGGCGCGGCCCCCCGCGCTCGCTGCCCCGCTCCGCCGCCGCCGCCGCCGCCGCCGCTCAGCGCCGCGCCTCGCCCCGCCCCGCCGCCGCGCGCGCTCCCGGCGGCGCAGTGCGCGCGCCCGCCGCCGCCCCGCCCCGCGCCGCCACGTGCGCCCGCCGCGCCGGCGGGAAAGGGGCGGGGCGGAACCGCCTCCCCCGCCCCTAGGCCACGCCCCCCTCCGCTGACCCCGCCCCCCGTGCGGCCCCGGTCCCGCGAAACGGCCCCGGCGGGACGCGCTGCCCCGCGATCGCGGTCCCCGGGCGGGGGGGGGGGGGGGGGCGGCACCGGGCCGGGAGGAGCCACCCGCGGTGCCGCCGGCTCGGGCACGGCGCGGGGTGAACGCACCGAGCTCTCGGCCAGGGGCCGGGGGAATTAAAAAATGGCAAACCCAAAGCAAAGCAGGTCAAAACCAAGCACTGGGGAACCCCCCCCCTCCGCCCGGCCCCCGGCCAGCCCCCGCTTCCCTCTGCCGGGTGCCCCCCCACCCACCCCCGGGGCCGGGCCCGGCGCTCGCCCCGAAGGGGCCCGACACGGAATTTTAACGGGTTTTGAGCAAAACGCCACCAGGCCCCGCGTGCCCACGGGAGGCCGAGCGGCAGCGCCCGCAGCACCGGGCCCCAGGCGGCCCCACGGGCACCACGCTGCCGGGCAAAGCCGCCACGGCCGCTCCCCCCCCCCCCCCCCCCCAGGCCCGGCTTAGGGGCCCCCCCTTCCCGCAGCAGCAGCCGCCGGAGCCCCGCCGGGCTTTGCGCAACCTGGAGCGACACTCAGAGGCGGCTCCGCCGCGGCACAGACCGCACCGGCGTCGCCTCCTCCCCCCGAGTGACGCTGCTGGAGATGACACAGGGTCTCATCCTGACACTGCGCTAATCAGGGTTTGGCTAATGACTTCCACTGAGCTCATTTACACCCCCCCCCGCAGCCACCACCGCTACAGCCGCGGCCGCCCGTCCCCTTCCCACCACGCAGAACTCTTCCAAAACCCCCAAAATCTCCCCGTTTCCTCCAGACGCAACCGCCCCCCTCGCAGCGCCCCGGGGCCGGCACCTGCCCAGGAAGGGGGGGACACACACACGCTGCAAAGGGTTGTCCCCAAAATTGCTGTCCCCAGTCGGTGCCACACGGGCACTTCGGCAGGCACCCGCCAAACTCGGGGTTTAAAGCACAGCGAACGTAAGGAAGAAACTCTCACGTTGGGTCAAAGCTCTGCTGAAGCTGCTGCTTCTAACGGGGCTGGGGCCAGGCACGGCCAGGTACTCACGGCCGCGCAGGTTCAGGCTGAAGACGCGTAGCAAAAATCACGGGAGAGTTTCCGATACGTCTTTTGTCTTCCCCCCCCCACCCCCATCCCACGCCTGAGCAATTTTCTCAGCACCTTGAGCTGGACGAGGGCAGCCTGCGCTGCGAAGCCGACGTGGGGCGCAGCAGTTTGAAACGAGGAGCAAGAGCAGCTCCCCGAGGCAGCTCAGGCCCGCGGCCCGGACGCCGTGAGGACAGACCTGCCCCAAAGCACCCGAGAATCCCCTTGTCCTTCCACGGGCCTCCAACCCAGCGTGGGAGCTGGCGCTTGAAGGGATGGTGAAAGGTCTCCTCTTCGTCCATCCTCTTCACAAACAGCTTTACGGGCTTTTCTGCATACGATCCGAAAGGGACCGCGCGAGTCCAGCCCGAGCGGCACCGCTGTTACCAAGAAATCCCTTTGTCCATTAAAAATATTACACGGACCCAGGCGGCGTGAAACTCGTCTTTGTGCAAAAGCCTGCTTTTTAAGTTAAGCCTTTTTGAAGTTTAAGCCAAAAGGGTTTAACAAGAAGCCCTACCATTTGAGACGGTTTTGGCCCTAATTTTAATACACTTGGAGGTGGAAGGCAGGCGCTCAGACGCCTCGGAAAATCCCGGCTTTCCGCAGGCGGTTTGACTGACTAACGTGCAATTAAACCTCCTTGATCCGGCGTCACCAGGGACCTGCTGCATCGCCCTCGCTCCAGGTCGGATCTGCCCGGCCTCCGGCACAGGGGTTTGGCTGCTCCCCCCATCGTCACCCATTCTGTCCCCATTGAGGGGTGACAGCCGGAGCTGGACACCGTTCTGGAGGACACACAGGACTTCACGGCCGTCTCCACCCTTCTCCACCTCAGCACCTCACGTGTGACCGTCGCCGCTGCGCACACAGGCTCCAGCTCTGCTGCCATCAATGAATTTCCCCTCATTCACCTTCGGTTAGCAACCTAAATCAGCAAATCACTCCACGGCTAAGCGTCCCCGGGGAAAACACCACTCAAGTGGCAGAACTGTGAACTGGCCAGAGCTGCTTTTGGGAAATATCTTAATAGGTTTTTCAAACTATAAATAGCTCTTAAGAAAACTAGACACACAGTTCCCCTGCCCTCCCAACCACGCGCAAGAGCAGGAGTTAAGTCCTTCACATTTTTCTGCCGACAAGGCCAGGTTTCTTCCCAAGGGCCCTGCACCACCTCGGCCAGCGGTGTCTGAGATGCACGACTCTCGGAGGTGAAAATTAAAGACGTTCTATCAGTTCAATTATGACTTAAAACTCCTCTCCAGCCTTAGGAGGAATCTATGGCCCGTGTACACAATGTGAGACTCTCCGATACAGCATCGGAGTACTTTCAAGGAAGGCTAGGGGTGCAAGAGGTCAGATGTAATTAATTTTTCACCGTAATAATAATGGTGGTAATAATAATAAATAATAATAATAATACTTAATTTGGTCGAACTCAAACTCGCTGTGCCAGGAACAGGTCACGATCCACAAATCTTCAGCGACGCTGTTTAAAACACGGTCCCTCACGTTCCGTTTCTCAGAAACATCATCACTGACGATGGTTTTCTGAGCTCCGGCCAGGCGTGCAGCTCGCGCCGCAAACCGCCCTTCCCTAAGCGAAGAGAGACACTGCACCAAAACTGCCCGTTCTCTGCCTTGGCAGCTGAAGACAGGAGACAGATTTTTGAAAAAAAAATTATTTTATTGGAACTCATCTGAACATCAGATATACCTGGTGTTGGTTAGCAAGAACCGTTTGTACATTTGATATTGATGGTGCCAAAAAACCCAAACAGTGACTGACTGGATGAGATGGAAATTTAAAAAGAAAAGGAAAAAGAAAATGTCAGAGAGGTTAAAGTGTGAACAGAAAGCAGAAAAATCAGCCAGTCTAAGATTCAGTGTGAAGGCAAAATATTTCCTGACAAAACAGAATCCTTTTACAAAATATAAATTTTGTAAGAAAAACGTGGAGAGGGAGAGAGAAAGAGAGACAGAGGGGAAAGGAAAAATAAAGATCAGCAGGACAGAGATGCAGAAGCTTACACTGCCCAAATGGCATTAAAACCTAGCTAGTAACCTCACCATAAAATGAAACATGCTGGAATACACCGTGCTCCACCCCCCACGTATATGACTTTGGAACAGGAACGAGGAAGCTCCCCAGCAAGCGCTGCACTAGGTTATCCCAGAAGGGCCAAGCTGTCTCACATCAGGTATCCAAAAAAAAAAAAAACCCCAAACACTAACGCAGCAGAGGTAAATAACGAGTCTGATCAGCGCCCAGGGCAGCGGCTCGCCTCCCCGCCGGATGAGGTTTGGATCCCGCAGGGAGGCGAGGACTCGGGGAACGCCTGCTCACCTGTTCTTCCTACCAATGCGGTGGGGGGGGAGGGATAAAACATTTAAAATCTAGTCTATTTTAAAACAATAGCATGCAATACAGGCCTCCAGGGGAAACCTGCGCTGTTCCCTTTATTAGAAACTGGCCTAATGGTCTAGACAGTGGCTGCAGCCGTCTCGAGGTTTTTGGCTGCGCAGGGTGGGTCTGGGCTGGCGCAGCACAATGACAATTCTGAAGCAGGTTCCTCGGGTGCGAAAACCTTCAGGAAAATCATTGTGGAGCTGCTTTCGAGGGGATCTGAGGCCTTAAGATTTAAAAATAAACCAGCAGTCTGTACATTTTGGGTTTTTTTTTTTTTCTTTTTGGTTCAGTACAAATGGAATAAACTTGGCTGCTTATACACCGTCAGTAAGTCTCAGATTTCAGAGCAGAGGGAGAGATGAAACAAACTTGTTTTGGGCACCTACTGGTAACAAAACTTTGTCCCTGCTTAACTCTCTGGCATCCCTCAGGAAGTGGAAAGCACATGTTTAGGTAGTGTAAGCCTTTTTCCTTTTATTTAGAATACCCTCTTTGTTTAAACAATATCCCCCCCCCCAGATACAAAGTTCGACCAGTAAAGATTACATGGAAACTGGAACACGCATCGTATGGAATACAAGATGCACTGGATGAGGAAGTTTAAAAACTTTCCGAGCGAAAAGTAGAACAAAGAAAAAAAAAAAGTCTCCTAACATTTTCCCAAAGGTTTCACTCTCCTGTCACACACACTCTCCAAATGACAGCTAGCAAATTCAACTCTGCAAAAAGAAAAACAGAGCCAGGTCAATCGAGAGGAGAGAAAAAACAAACCTCAAGGACACAAACCGCACCTTGGCCTGGGAGGGGCGATAGGTCCGGAGGAGCTGCGACCTCCGGCTCCTGCCCCCACTCACCTATGTTAGCTTCTTGGCTTTGTTGTAGAGCGAATCCACTACTTTACTCATATTCTGAATAGTCTCGAGGGCAGCTTCGTAAGTTTTGTCTACGGGGGGTTCGTCGAAGATGATCAGGACTCCCTCGCCTTGGTCAAGGATGCCTGTGGACACAAAGCTGCGGTTACCGGTGTAACGCTCGACAGATCCCATCTTCCAGACAGCAGGAATTCAGGGATCCACCCAGCAACGGCCAGTCGGCTGTGTTGGGTTTGGAAGGGGCTACGGTGTTGTACTAGATTGGCTGACTGATTTTTGTCAGGACACAAACAAAAGCGTCCTGGAGAGGGCCCGAAAAGACACCCAGGAGATGCTTATGCCGGCACATCCCCAAACAGCTACCTTCCTCCTGGAGGTCCCTGCGCCCAGCAGGATGGCTCAGCGCAACGCTGGAGCAAGTAAAAAAAAACCCCAAAAACCCATTTTATAATTAAATGTCCAGGTGCCAGATGGGCACTGCAGCTGGGTTCTGTAATTTCTGAGCTATTCTCTAACCAATATGTTTCTTTTAGCCATTCATCTTGCTCAGCTGGACCAAGGCGCCTTTCTAAACCGACGCTAGGGACAACGTGAACAAGAGCAGAGCTGTTTCCTTGAGGGCTTATTAGAGAAGCGGCCTCCTGTGGTCCCAGACAACCCCAAACCGATCAGTTGTGCTGTGGGGGTGCCCCCCACCCACCCACAAAATCCTCCGGACATAAATTATCCAGGAAAGGTGACCAGATACTCCAAGCTCCAAGGCAGGAGCACATCTTTGCTAGAAAACCCACCAGCGGGTCTCACAAACGTCCTTGGATGCAGCAAGTAAGGACTTAACAGCGGTTTCTGATTTGTGAGAAATTAAGCCTCGAGCTTAACGAAGGCAGATGGAAGGAGCAATAGGAACAGCCTTCACGACAAGAGGCAGAGTAACGAATAAACCCACCGCTCGCTACTCTTCCATAGCGCCTGTGAACGTACACGTCCACTTTCTGAAGCGGAGCAGAGCAGTCCAAGGAGGACGCTCAAGGCTCGAAGGTGCAGCAATAAAGAGGAGTTTACCCACAGCTTGCTTACGCACGACCTGGCCTCGGGGAGCAAGGTAGTCAGGACTGAAGGATGCAGAGACTCACCATGAAATTTCTTGTCCAAGATCATCTGTGACAGTTTCCTTTCTACCTCAGCCTGAAATTGAAGCAGAAAAATTAAAAGTCTCCCGGAACTATATAAAGAAATGCAAATTTTACTACTCCACACATGACAGCCCTGACAGGATATGAGCACTGCTTAAAAGCAGCTATTTTATCACGGAACACGATGTCAGGACAGATCTCTCCTTGCACGCTGCTTTGATACAACCATACGCTTTAGAAATTAAGCGGTAGCTTTTAATGACGAGAGCACCAGGATGCCTCGCCCTCCTGTTCCACAAAACACGGTGTATCATTTCATCCAGGCGTTACTCATTAGGCGAATTGGAGCATTCTAGTTTGGTTCAGCAAATATTTAGTCAAGCATTGCCGAAGCTTCGTTTAAGCCAGTTGGTACGGAGCTGATGTCCTGCCCAGCGCCAGGCAAGGCCTCACAGGAGTCAGCTCCTCTTCTGCTCTTTGGACAGAGGACACACGGCTGCAGTCAAACAACTGCAGTTCAGCTTTTACTCAAACTATGAAGTACGTGTTAAACACCAGGAACAGACTGCACAGACAGAAGAGGGGGACAGATGATGTAACGACCATAAAGGCTGAGCTCGGTACACTTCCAAACCTCTGGCCTTAATACAGGACAAAAGCACTTTGGGATGCAACCGGCTGGGACTACAGCGGATTTTCCTAAAACTTAATCTGTTTGGGATTATCTGTAAAGCAGCTATTGCAACAGTCAATGTGACATACGCATGCCTAATGAAACTTCACAGTGATTAGCTGGACCCTGTATCATAAGGGTGTAAAAGATTCCTCTGGGCACGCTCAGGAGGATTAAATGCAGGTCGATGGGGATGACTGAGCTGGTCACGATATAAACTGAGGAAAATCTGTCTCCACTAAAAACCAAGTGCTAACGCAGGGAGTAAAACCCGTGCGAAGGAAGGCGAAGTTAGAGCCAAGTCTAGTGCAGAGGAAGCCAGTCCGATGCCTCCTGGAAAGTGGCTGCGTTAAAGTTCTGACCTGTCAGGTTGAACAGCCTACATTTACTTCCAGTGGCAAACACCATTTGACCTCCATTCCTTCACCCTCTTAAGACGCACCCCTGATTTCCAGTTATGTTCTTACCTTTGAGAGCTTGATGAGGCCGGATATGTGTTCAATCTATAAGAGAGACCAACAGCGTTAAGTAAATCTTTAGCCGTACTTTTGACACGCAACGGGAGGCGTGGGGCTCTTCCAAGGAACAGCTCAAGGGCCTGTAAACGCTCTGGCCTAAAAACCTCCAATGGCTTTCTGCGCTTTGCCGCTTCGCGTCCTTCAGATTCCATATCCAATTTTAACTGAAGATGAATTAGACCCCTAAAGCCATTTCACTCTGAAACACGAAATAACATTTCTTCTCCAAGAGTACTGCAGCTTTACCCACTCCCTGTCAGAGCCCTTAACAGCCGAACACTGTTACCTTCAGCGCTAAAAGCACGTCTGCCTTTCAGCATGTGCAAGTGAAACAGGTGGAGAGGGCAATGACCCTGGAACTCAGATTTCCAAAGTTCCTCTCCTTATTTTTCAGCTGAACGTGATGAACCCCGAGCTCTGGAAGTGCCGAGCAGCTCTAAGGCGTATTCCAGATGGGATAAAATCCCTCACCCTGCAGCAGCAGGGGACAGAGGTACCAGCATGTTGGTGCGCTTGCTGGAAACATTTACCTGTACTCTGGAGAAGGGTTCGATGACTCTGATCAGATTCTGTTCCAATAAATTATCATAGAGCTTAGCCAAGTGAGTGTTTATGATGGGGTCGTCCCTGAGCTCCACCTTATAGTCTGTCAGCGCCTGCAGAAGACACAGTGGGAACAAATAATTCGGGGAGCAACAGGTCTCCTGTCTTCAAGGCCCTCTGAGTATGAAACAGTCTTCCCTCCCTGCCCAGCAAAGTATCAGTGGTTAACCCAAGCCCGTAACTTAGCTAAAAGGCCAGGAGGTGACGACAGCCTAGCAGCATTTCTAGCAGCGTGCAGCAAGCATCCTTCATCTTTACACCACTGGAGCGCTCTGGTTTACGCTCGGGAGACCGCATGGCAGGATTGTTTCCCGACAGGGGAATCCTCACTTATCTCTGTGGTGTTCTTGCTGAAGCCAGGAAGAATTTTAGGAAGACATACATCCCAGTGAACAGCACCAGAAGCACAGAAAACTGCTTCTGAGTTCGCTCTCCAAAAATAGGAAAAAACTAGTTTCAAGCATGCTGTGAAAACCAAACCAGCTGATTATTGTGGGGTATTTGCTTGATGCACTGTTGCTTTCTATGAATGTTTTTACGGTTGCCTGCTGTGGGATGCAGCAGCTTCTAGACCTTCCAAAACTGGCATTTCTGAATGTTTTTTCCAGCCAGGCCCCATTTTTGCTCTGTCTCCTGACTCACCTTTTCAAAATCTGCCAGTGATCGGTTCTTACTGGCCTGTGCCACACATTTTAGTGCTTCTGTCTGCAGAGAAAGAAAACGAGAGTAGGTTATTTTTCTGGATTGTCCTCTCAGTGCTATTACGCCAACTGTGCAGTATACTGAAAACATGCTTAAGCAGCAAAATGGGGATGTTCCTTTTGCTACAAAGCCATGTCAGTGTTACTGCCACACAGGCAGAGTAAGAACAGCTGCTAATAAGAACATGCAGAACAGCTGCAGAACACAGCATGAAATCAGCTTCACGGCCACAAAGAACTCAAGTTTTGCGAAGTTTGAGAATACCAGCTGCAGTTCCTATCAGGTTGCAGGTTGGAAGCAAGTTTGATGCCATTTTTTAAGGAAAGTGTATGTTTTGGCACTTGCTTAATGAACATGGCTGTTTTCAGCCCTTAAAGCTGTGTTTCTCCTCTTCGGCATGCCACACTGCCTCTGCTGAGCAATAGAAGCATGGCAGATGTCCTACAGATACGCTATCATGGGCAGCATCAGAAAACGTTTCTTGTCTACCCCACAGTTGCTGAAACAAAGCAAAGACTCAGACACAATCACCGTATTTACACTACACAGATCGTAACACCGCTAGAAGAACAGTTTCCAAGCGGTGAGAGGCACAAGTGCACGAGACAAGGACGACAGCCAGCCCGGTGGCCACCGTGCACAAGGCCCAGGCTTCTGCTACCATCTCTCCCACCAGGCTGTCCCCAAGGTCCCACTTTCTCTCTGCTCCCTAAGCTCAGTTTCCACAGTTGCTGTAGGAACTCGAGATCACTGCTGTCTCAGGAGGACAGTGCGGAGAACAGCTGAGATTTCTTCCACCGTACGCTGCCCTCATGCTCTGAAAAGGAGCTTCCAACCCAGCTGCCGCTCAGGGAAAGGGATGAAACAGGACCAGGGCTGCTCTTCGTGATCCAGCAGGGATAACGCAGGGATATCCCCGCTCCAGACTCTTTTCTACGCACTTACGCTCACTACTAAATACCTTCCCCAGTCCTCCCCGTGAGGTAGGCGAGTATTAGCTCCTGTGTCTCGTGGCTGATCAAAGCCACTGAGGGCATCGGTGTGTACGCCTGGCTCAGACCCTGGCACACTTGGCTTTTGGCCTCGTACTTCATATAAGCATCCCTGGAATTAATACGGGGGTGGCGTTCACAGACTGGCAAGTTAACATGTTAGAATAAACAGTTGATTTAACAACTCCCCAGCTGCTTGGCTTCCACCTCACAGTCATCTAGGTCTCAAGCTGCTCAGCTACACTGCTACAAATGGATTTTCAGGACTTGCTACCACACAAGTAAAAACAATGAATAACTTGCATTTAAATACATCAGATCTGCGGCTGCCGAGCAGTCGGTAAGGGTTGAGACATGAGTACCTTACAGCATTAGGTATTTAGCAGTTCATGAAGAAAGCAGGGAGGAGAAAGACAGAAAAAATGAAGCGAGCAGGCCAGATTCTCCGGTGGTGAAAAATCACTGTACTGCCTTTGAAAGCAACTGACTTATGGTAATCACTTATGGGAATTTAATCAGTTCTGGATCTCGTTCAGGACACTCAGAAGTGAAGGGTATTTTGGTATGAAAAGACAAAAGCATTTGACAAAAAGAACAATATTCTCAGAGATAACAGGAAGATAGAAAGGATTAAGTATCTATACCTGTCTTCCTGCATACCGCAGAGCAAGCTTTCCACTCACTAACGCTTGCACATCTTCTGGGCTAGAGAGGGGAGGGAAGGGAAGGGAAGAGAGCATTTATTCAACAACACAGTCAGCTTAAATCTAAGCGTGCCTCAGAAATTCCCAATTTATAGCAAATTACTACAGTTCAAATAACATTGTATCGGAAGCATCGATTAGGTCATAAATAAAGACAAACAGTAAAGCTTGTCTGCTTGAGTTTTCATTAGTTTAGTCTTATTAACGAAAAGCCTTTCCCATTTAAACGTAGAAGTGTTCTTCACCGAACCATTTGCCACGTACATGTTCAGCATGATTTTGCACAGCAACATGTATTTCAGTGCAGTGATGGCTTTTGGGTTGTCAATTGAATCATATCCCTCAAACGCCTCGTAAAAATATGAATAGGCCGTTTTCCAGTCCTTCTCTTCTGCTGCATGGATAATACCTGGTGAGAGGAACAAAGAGGCAGGCATCAGAGTTAATTCTGAACGCGACTGCAAGAGGACAGAACGATTTGTCTGCCCAGTGTTTTATCTGGTACTTCAATAAAGAGAATCCTTTCCTTATGTGTCCCCCTTCACCTTATCTCTAGCAGAACATCCATGCCCTCTTAAGGGGACATGTTAAGACAGACAAGTTTGGGGTGCTTCAGGTGAGTGCCTGTAATTTAGGTCAGGACCAACGTTACGGTTACACTAACGTGGTGTAATGCTGTAGTGCCTAGGGAGGTTACGGACCCTGCAGCACTGGAGGTTGTCAAAAAACAGGCTGAAAAAACATGTCGAACAATGTAATTATAGCTGATCCTGTCTTGAGGCAGCTGGGCAGACTGGTAGGTATCCTGAGGTCCCACCTCGCATCATTTTCTGTGATTCACTCAGGAAGGAACAAATACCAGTCAACTGATGCATCGTGACGAGTCCTAAACTCTTCCCTGCTCCTGAAGGGCTTTACCTGACTGCATGTCTAACGCTGCTTGCAGCTTAGGTGGACAGTAGATTGCGTTGGCTGTAGTCCGTGCAGAGGTTAAGGCTGCTCTTGCTTTTGGCAGATTGCTCAGGGCATGGTAAGTCTTACTTTCTAACAGCTGCACTTCCACCAGCAATGCCTTGTCGTCCATCTTTTTCAATTCCCGAAGAAGCTGGGAGCCTAGCAGCGAGGAAGAACAAGAACCTTTGTAACCAGCTCTGCATCTGCTACCAACACAAACCAAGTCTGTCCAGACGACACCCTTCTTCCCCCACAGCGGTGCTGGCTTTAAGGAAGGGAGGCTAGGCACACACAACCTGTTCTTCCAAGAAGGAACAAAGGAGAGGAAATAATATAGGTCAGTGTCAGTCCACAGCTGGAGAAGAATGAACCGGTTTTGTGTTAGAGGTGGAAGAGGGCAGTGAGAATACCTGGGTGTGCGGACAGCGTGTCTCTGCCACCTCATCGTGGGCAGCAGACACTCAGCAGAAAGTCAAGGAAGGGTCGTGCAGCTCAGATGGTCACTCTGATACCCCTTCCCCAGATGACAGTCTGATTTACCACTCACATTCAGAGCTCCGAGCAAACCTGAAGTACTGCCTGTTCCTGCATCATTCCCCTAGGGTGAGACCTGAGGATTTTCAAGCAACTCTTAAGAATACAGGATGAGGAAGGAATGTTTTAAGCACAAGACATCTACAGATCAAGTTCAGGAGGTAGGAACGGACAGTCTAAGAAATGCCTAGATAAACTGTCACATCAAAGCCTTGTGAGGCAAGAACCAACCTTAGAAGAAACGTCTCCCCTTCTTTCCCCCACCGTGAACTAAAGTGCTAACTTACGGCAAGTGGCGATGAGAACCTCAGCCTCACTTGCTGTGCTCAGAAGCTGAAAACCACAGCTGAAACTGCCTAACTAGGTGGAAGAGAATGGATTCTCTCGTCCCATAGAGACTCTCTGCCTGCACCTACTCCTCGCAGCCACAGACATAACCATGTCTTGGCCAGCCACGTAGAAATGCTAGCGCACAACACCAACATCTCGATAAAGCTTTCAGAGAGGCTGTCCCGTAGGTACAGGCCTTCACAACTCCCTAAGCTGTATCATCATCGTCCAAGTGATTAAGTTAATTAAGCATAGCTTTGGAGCATGGACTCTGATCAGTTTAAACCTGAGTTCACTACATATCCATCTGCAAACTAACCCTAACTTGATATGAATTCCATGTATCAGAGCACATAACTTTATATTCTGACCAGATACAAGTCACCTAGGTCACTCTGGACATGACACATGCTCTTGCCATCACACTGTTTAAGAAGTGACAGGTCGCTGGTGAGGCATCGCCACTGCCCGGGTGAGCGCTTCTGTCCGTGTCAGCGCAGTCATCCCTCAGCCCCGCTCACAGCCATGCCATGAGCTGGCGGAGCGGTCTGTACAAATATCCTTTAGCCAGCTTAAAGCTCATCTTACGTGACTGCAGTCATTTGCAAAATGAGCACTTGTAAAGCACCAAAGGGAGTTGGGCCATGTAAGATGACCTGCTTTACTCCGCTTTGTAGCGGAGTAGGAGAGTTCACATGGTTAATTACCATATCTCAGGTGGTGCAGAAGCAAATTCTTAAAGCTGTTACACTACTTCACAAGAGCTTGTCTAATTACATCCTTAGAGGTTTGCCGTTTCCTGGCATTACTACTGTTTTTATTGAGGCCGTATTTGAGCAAACCGAAGAGAGCTGGTTTCTCCCTTCAGCCTCTCTGACCACAGCAGTATACGCTACGTACGTTCCAGCAGGAGCCAAACCTGAGGGCCTTCAACTGGGTACAGCTCCTCTTCGCTTCCACAATTATTTGAAGTGAACAAATAGATCTCTAAAAGCTTTTATCACCAAGCTGTAGCAAAAGATGGCAGATCTGGTACAGCACTGAGAAATTAATGCCCAAGTCCTACAAGACTTATCAAAGAACGCGGTGTAGTCGATCATTTCCCTCATCAGCCTTCAAGACTAATTTCAAAGTGAAGAACTACTACCACCACCTAGTGGGAGACTTACCCAGCTGCAGCGCCTCTTGGTACCTCTTGGTATCGAAGTACAGAGAGACCAACCTCGCCTGGAGAACAGAAAAGGAACTGCTGTGAGGAAAGCCAGAGAAAGGTGGTACAGGTTTGTGTTGTAAAATTAAACTTCATATTCCTATCTGCACAGACATCCCTAAATTAGTTTGTATTCATTACATCATATGGTCCAATTCTGCAAGATCTATTATTTGGAATATTGGCCAGATCTAAACACAATGGGTAAAATCCTGCCTGTTCAAGGAGAGTCACTCACTTTAGTGTGACTGTTACCGCCTGTCTGTTGCACGTACAAAGATCTGGAAGCACACTACAAGTTCTCTGCTTTTATAGGTATTAAATCTGATAAAGGGAAGACGCTATTGCACAGGTAGGGATGCGTACCTCCAGAGCCTGGCGTAGGAAAGTCCTCTTCTCTGATTTGGCCCACTCAATACACTCTAAACACAGGTCAACCTTAAAGGGAGCAGAAAGAAATTTGTAAAGCCTTCTGCTGCCCCTCTTTAAAACAGCAGTATGGTTCAATCATTTCCTACAAAGCAACAAAACCACAAAGCCTGAATCTCCACCATGTAGGTTAAGAAAATTAATCAGTCCTGCCTGAACAGCAGCATTGCTAAACATCAAATTGGCTTTACTTTAAAATGAGCCCAGAGATTAGCCTTCATCATCAGTGCCCACCCCAAACGTCTCCGAATGACGCCTTTAATGTTACCAGGGTAAAGTGTAGTTCACCATTGATGAGAACTGCAGCTCGACAGCAAGGTGAAGCGACTTCTCTTCAACAAGGACTCACCGGTAACCGCACACGATACACTTTAGCCTCAGGTTGCATCGTGTTGACACCAGAGTTTAAAGTCACAGAAGTGTTGCACAACATTATGTAGAATAGCTAAGCTGTGCTACATATTTTCATATTCTGTTTCCCAGCTTAACTTCCTGCACTTTGTAACAACAGTCACAGTATTATACTACTTATAGTACAATATTGCAAGAGAAAGTAAAGTTCTCTTTAAGTAAAGAAGGCAAACTAAGGTTTAGTTTAAGCCTTAGCTGTCACGAAACAACCCCAACAGACCATCTACTTTGATTCTTCTTCTAATGCATTTGGCTTCCAATAACTTTTTCTGACCACCAGGGACAATCCTCCCACACTGGAATATGAAAATAAAGATTTGGCTTCCAAAGTTTCACCAGTAAAAATTACTGCTGAAATCCTAACAGCATTTCTTAACCAGCTGTGTTTTGTTTGAAATTAAAACATCTGGGTACACAAGAACTGATTCTGCCTTGGGGCAAGGAACGAACTAGAAGACTTTGAGGTCCCTTCCAGTGTGTTTTGCACCATTTCGTTCAGCCACAGAGAAAAATGTATTTTCCATTGCTCTAGAAAGAAAGGAAAATGAAGTGCACGTGCTTTAGGGCCTAAATATGTCAGACCACGTGTGTCCTTTAGCAGTATAAACCAACAGAGGTGTTGGGCTCCACTGTTCACATCGGAGCCAGGTGCCAGGAGCCAGTCAGTAAGTGACACTGGATGTTTTATCTATCGCTTCAGAGCAAAGGAACCCAAAGGCTTCTCACATTTTAGGACTGCTGAGATTCTCTTGATGAATAAAGCAGTTGTGTTCCACCCCAACTAGCAGAGGGTGTCGATTCAGTACTGGCCAATGATATACAATAAGTCATCCTGAGGTGCTAGGCTCAGGAATGCCTTTTCCCAAAATCCCTGGATCACGGCTCTTTCTGGAGCAGCTCTGTAGCTGTACCACACTGCAGGACTTGTCAGCTCCTCGTCACTGCTTATTAAATGGGGACATTTTATGAAAAGCCATTATGAAGTCGCAATTTACTGCGCAGTGATAGCTGGAGCATTAGGAGCTGGAGAAATCTCTAATTTCATTGCTTTAGTGGACTCCTGGGAGTCGTCTTAATATATTTTACACTGAGGAAGGAAATGTCCCTCTGAACATTTCTGAGGCACTGAAAGTATTCAGGATTACTGCATCAAGAACCTCACAGGTTTAGGTGTCATAATTCCTTAAGGTCTTGGGTTTGGCTTCTGAATATGCTTGAAAGTGAATGTTTTGACTAGCTGGGCCATATTTCCACTGCTATTACTCCAAGTTCTGCCCCTCCTGTCAAATGCCACCTTTTGGGACTGCATCCAAACATCATCATTTACATCAAGTTACCTTTAGAAAAAGTCTGAAGCCACTCATTTCCTCCTGACCCCTTTAGGGGTTCCCTTCTTACCGGCACATCCCACCCCACTTCCCTTAATCTCTTCTGTTAAAGAGGGGCAAAAGATTCCATCCAGCACCGCTTACGGTAACATGGCACGCAAGCCACAAGAACTGAAGAGCAAACAAAGAACATTTGCTAGGTCGCCTGAACCAAAGGATGATACTTCTGTGCTTATTTGGCTAATGAGAATGCCACCTGCCTCTCAACATGACCCAAGCTCTTCTAGGCTGTAATTTGTCAGTCGCTGCGCATACAGCGTTAAGCGGGCTTTGCGCTTAACCTGTCCCTCAGAGTCTTCCTGCCTCCTCTCTCCATCTAACTGCTTTGGTGTGTCAGTACAACCTACGCTACTGCAGATCAGCGCCGCTTCCAAGTTGCTCCTCATCATTTACAAGTTGCTTCTGTCCTTCTCCCATTCCCAAATAACTAACAAGTCATGTGAACACACACAAAAGAAAAAAGATAAACAACCATATTCTAGGGAGCTAATGAGAATGGAGTAAATCCTAACTGTGGGCTATCTTAGACTGAATGGGTTTTCTAGTGGAGAAGTTAATCTACTGGGAGTACTTTACACCTGGTAACCGCAAAACTTTTTCCACTCCAACTTCAGGAGTAACTTTCACCGCACTTTGTCCTCATGCAACGCAGCTTCACGTCTCCAGATGAAAGATGCTAAGTAATACTCACGCTCTAATCCCCGCGACTCCTGAGCAGACCTCGAACACTCACACCTCAAGCTCTGTGCCATCACACGCTGTCCCCACCTTCCCACCAGACCGAGCTCCCTGGAACAGCTGTAGCATCTCTTGTATCCCCAACGCTAATCACACTACAAAACGCTACCAATGCTGTGCATCTAACAGCAACAGAAATCTAAGAAAAACGCCCAGGGTGAGAGTTACTCCTAACCTGCAGCAGGATGAGGCTTGCAGAAAAACATGGTTATGACTGAATTAAATTATCTAATGTTTTATTAATTTAATATCTCCAAATGCATTAAATGAACGTTTCCTGACATGAATAATTCTTCAGTGTGAAGCAAAGTAGGTCAGATAATGGCGTTACAGGCTTTTGAGGAACAGACTATTGCTAAAATTTAAATCTCACCTCCTGTCCTGTTGCTGCCTCCATATCAAGGAACAGATCAAGCAGAGATCGGACTAAGCGGGCTGCCTTTGCTTTGCTGATGGAGTTCAAGAAGGGTCGAACATACTTCAGAAGTCCTCCCAGCTCTGCATACAAGAAAAACCAAATCATGAAACGCACAGCCAAAAATTACGCCGCAGTTGGAACACCTGACATGTCTATACCGAGCAGTATTTATTACACCAAACATTTTATAAGCAGTCTCTCAACATCATTTACAGGAAAAGAGCGATAAACGTCACCTGAAGGAATGCCTTGCAGTAAACACGGGGACTGGGAAAGGTGACTGTTGGGCTCCAGCCTCACCCGCACAGCAAACGTTTCCTGTTACTTCAGTTCACCCAATTATAACACCATTTGTAACTACGCTTGCCTCAGGCACGTTTTAAAAATATAAGCATCTGCTAAATGCTTTGAGATTTTTCTATAAAACGGGCAACGGAGTTTATAGGTTAAGTACGTTTTTATTAACTCGCACTTTGACATTTTAATCTGCCATACCTAGAAAGTCAGATACACCCCACGCTCCACTACTGAAAAAAATCAGATATTCTTAACACTTCAACTACCCACTTTACCTAATTAGATCTTACCTTACTTAACTAGATTTCTGTTTCTACTAGTCTCCTTACTAGTTTACAGTTATAAAGCTAGTCTCAAGCTAACAAAGGAAAAGTCTTTCTGTGTGAAGACACTAGAAATGTCATTCTACAGAGCGAAGCAACGCAGCAGTCAACGTGACTGCAGTTTCAGGACTCGACATTTGCGGAAGCAGAAGGGAGTTACGTGTTGGAATTGCACAGCACAAGTGAAAAGCCTTCTCCCGCGATAAACAATGCTCAGCCGGTGGCCAGGTTGCAGCGATGCCTGTTTACAGTCGGGGGAAGATGACACTTCGAGCAGACTAGCGCCGTGCCAGTGCAGGGTTCGGTGCTGACTCATGAAGTAGTGGGGTCGTGCACTGAAATCACAGCTTCTTTGCCCCAGAATTTTAAGTCTCACTCAAACACCAGCTTGATCTTGCACTACCATGTTTACACAGTTTGATAGTAAAACAAAACCAAAACCGAGTATTTCAGAAATCTTCAATATACTCTATACCAAACTGGTATCAGAATCAAAACTAAAATAAGAGACTAATCGAATTTTATTTTAATTAGTACATGGAGCAGAATTTCAGTTTGGGAGGATTCCAATAAAAATATTTGAAACCAAGGCTTCTTTCATATTTCATTTAGCAGTAATGCAAAAAAATTGTTATTTCTTACACTCTTAAGAAGTGAAACTCACAGTGTGTTCCAATTCAATTGCTCATGGTGATGTACTGACATTTTCAAATACCTGAAAGCGCAGTGTTAGAACAAATCTCAAGTATGGTCTGAGCCCTTAGAGAAGCCGTATTTTCCAAACGGCAGTGCAACAAATTGTGACTCTTTCTACAATGAACCGCTCTGACTTTGTACAGGGAACAAAACAAGATGCTAAGATTGCATAAAAGTTTTACTTCCTCTCTGCCTGAAAATAAATAGGCAGGTTTTTCTAGAATTGAGGTACAGCTACTTTAGCATCTAAGACTGAGCCCCACTGACAGTTTCAATCAGCGCCCAGCTTTTCCTCAACAAGGAACTGTTACCTACTGCCCTATGGCAGACGATGACTTTGCCTCACACCACCTTCGTTCTGAGGACCACTTAATCTGCAGGACCACTCACGGATGCAAATCCCAAACATTTTAATCAAACACTTTGGTTTCACATACAATAAACAAACCACAGCTGCTTCCAACACATCAGTTTTGTGCAGAGCTGCCCTCAAGCATCCCTACTCTCCATGCAAGCTGAGAAACATGGGCTCCAGATCACCTTGTTGGGCTTGGACGAGAAGCAGCACTAAAGCTGGAGTTGCCCAGCAGCTGGTGCTCTTCCCTGATGCAACTAACACAAGCACCTGAAAACACCGCACTTAACACCAGGAACAAGTCTGCTTCTCAGCAGGTCACAGGACTGTATCCTTAGCTTTGAGCTCTGTAACTAACAATTTGCCAGTCCGTCTTACCAAGGCAGCAAGACTCTCTCCGAGATCCATCAACTCACTTCATACTGCACGTTGCTGCTTCTCAGGATCAACTGAATCCTGTTTTTAATGCACAACACACTCTTCCACATGGGAAAGGAACTTTAGAAGAAAAGAAAGGAAAAAAAAAAAATCACAGGAAATACACTGCAGCACTTCTCTTTCCATTGACTTGCTCAAGAGTTGCCTGAGAATTCACTAGAACGTAGACTCAAACTCAACAGCTAGAATATATCTGTGTATTTTGCAAACTACACATTTAGACATGCAAGCTCAAAGTTCCCATAGAAATTTCTCTTTCCTACCAATGTAACTGCCAACTATTTTTAGGATTTTTTTTTTTTTTTAAAGTAAATGCAATGCTTGGTAAAGGGGTGTGATTGACAGCTCTGGAGAAGTGATGAGCAGCAGCTCTGGAAAATGAGGTCTGCTGCTCATCCTCAGAGAAAGCACTTCCACAAGCTCACGTGCCATGCACCTGAGTTCCTGATCCGAGCTATTCCAATCCTATAGTTTTAAGCAGTGCTATAAAAATCTAGAACTGTCCTAAAAATAAATAAATAAATAAACCTACCAGTTTAATCCTTAATCTCTATCAAGTAGATAAAGAGGGTTATTTGCATTATTGTTATTTTTTTTAAAACAAAGGCCATAGTTCACTAGAGGTTAGCCCTCTAAAAACTACAGATTCATTTTACGCTCTCAGCCAGTCAGCAGCACAGCAGTTGTAACTTCCAAACCCCACCAAACTGCCCCTGATTTTTTCCCAAGGCTGCAGCTCACAGACCCTTTTATCTCTGGGAACTTAGCACTTGAAAGTAGCCAACAAGCCACTGCAATACCTCGAATCTGTCAAAGAAACTCCACTAGTAAAACTAAAACATGTGCCGTGAGAGCTACGACGATGAGATCTATTTCATTTGGGCCAGAAAATGCACACTATCTGTAATTTCCTCGTTAGGTTAAGCAGCACCAGACTCGCTCTCCTTGGACATGAAGTTCCGTGTGCCTGCCTGGTGCTAGAATCTTTGTGAACAGTTGTACCTGGTGAAGATGCTGCTGACCCTGACTGCTTGTCACTCCTACTAGTCTACTTCTCCCTAGAAAGCAGGCAGAAAGGGAAGGTGACAGTGTCATTCCCACAGGACTGGCACAACTCTAACCTGTGGTATCCCCTTTCTTCGCCCCCCAGCTTCATCACAGGTCTCCAGAAAACACAACCTGGTGACCTCACTCCGATCTACACGTACAAAACTGGCTGCTTACTGTTGCCAAATTAATTTTCTTCTGTTCAGAATATAGCTGCTCTGCAGTTTAGTGTTCCCTTTAATTAATTTCAAATACACTTCACATTTGCTCCTTCATAAACCTGCCTTTGATGAGTTAACACCGTCATTTTCAGTTACTTAGCCTTCCCCTTAAAATACCTATTAGCTAGCCACCCTCTGAGAATACACTGAAGTTCTTTATACTCTGTAAGACTTTGGCTTAAAAACTCAAAACTACTCCAAGCTCTGCAGCAGTAAGGTGGCCATCATGCACCTAAACAACTCTTCTCTCGGGCTTCTGCACACCAGCAGCACATCCACACGTTTACTCAAAGAGACTCTTCTGATGATTTCCCCCCTTTTTAGCCCAAACACACACGTATTCCTTGGTGCAGGAGCCAAGCCGTGTTTCATTATCTCTACAGAGGCAAACACCAAAGTGCAAAGGGCACCCGTGCAGCACAAGCACCTGTACCTGTGTTAATTGACTTGAGGTCCTTTAATATTCAATTAGAGAAACAGGCACTTGTACAGCAAGCTTTGTTTGTCCTGCTCTAAATTCTTACTGTAGGAAGAGATGAAACGTGTGCTGGAAGGGCTTATTTTTCTCCACTGACTGTAAAACCAGTCCACACCAGGGAATCAGACTGGACATCTGAAGTTAGGTGAGATGAATGGCACCTTTGTTTCCAGCACTGCTCTGAGCGCAAGTAATCTACTTTGTCACAGCTCTGTTCAATCGCAAATCACAGCGGGACCAGTGTCGACAACACTGAAACACGGGTAGATCAGTTAAATGACCAAATCAAAATAGATGTTTACAAAGACGGGACGGTAGGACACCAAGTATGTGTTTCAGAACAAGTATAAAACCATGATCTCGATCAGTCGCTACTCAAGATCTCACGCTGTTTTCCATGAACTGCTCTAACGCTGGGTCTGGCATCCCAGTTGAGTTTCAGTTTGATGAAACCTTCCGCTGGCCTGTTTTCCCCAAACAGTTTCAGGCTGCTAAAAGCACACACGCTTCGCTTCACACTCTGAATTATTGCTGTGCAAAGTTTGAAAACAGTAGGGCTATACCACAGCCAACTGTCTGCCACGGACAGGATGCTCTTCGTACGGATGTGGAGTATCAGCTCCTAAAATACTTGAGGTGAAAGATGCTCCAAAAAAGGCAAGAGTATTCTCCAGCAAAAGAAACTAAACTGCCAAGAACAGAACAACAAACATGCTGCCTTAAGCTTTCCAGGAAACAGAAGACATGAAGAGATTCAACTCAAAAATCGCTGAACAGAGAACTTTACTCCATTTCTGTCCTTTCACGTAGTCACAACAGAAGGACAGACAAGCCTCGCTCTTGAGAGGAGATGGACAGGGATTTTCTGACATAAAGTGTTTCAGCAGATAAATCAATTAATTGAGAAAGAAGCTGCTGGTGAGAAAGGACTTTTGGAGACAAATTTTCCAATTCAAAACAAAGCTC
The DNA here is from genome assembly GCF_011004875.1 of Balearica regulorum gibbericeps. Lineage (NCBI taxonomy): Eukaryota > Metazoa > Chordata > Aves > Gruiformes > Gruidae > Balearica > Balearica regulorum. The sequence continues at coordinate 2,475,197 of NC_046207.1, forward strand.
TGAGATTATTAAAAACAAAACAAGAGACACTTCTCATCTCAAACGTGACAACAAAACTTTAGTTGCTCGTACTAAAATGGCCACACATCAAAAGGTCATAAACTGAACTGTCCAGTGCATCAGCAATCTTTTGGAACATGGGGCCAAGCAACACGAGATTAATATTTTATGTCATTTATCTAGGTTTTTTTTAGTTTCCGTCCTGTCTCAGAGAGAACATTTCCTGCCAAAATCTGGTTTTACTCCTATTTCATGAAATAAGGAGCTAAAAATCTGGTTTTACTCCTATTTCACGTAATAAGGAGCTAAGATTCATCTGAGTGTCTCTTACCGATACCTCAGTCACTTATTTCAGGCTCACCTTCTGCCTGCCCAGTCTTGGCCAAAAGCGACCCCAGTTCCAGGATGCTCTGCTCTTTGACTTGCACCGCTTCTTCATCATTTTCCTGGACATCGCGTTTCACTAGAAAAGAGTGGAAAAGTTACCTTTAATGGTATTTCAGTGAGAAAGTAATCGTTACTAGTCAGCTCCTGGAAAGGCACCAAAAAAAAAAAAAGTAACCATTCTAACAGGGAATCGTGAATTCTGTTTGGCCTGTGAGATCTGGAAAGCAGATTACATGGAAAGTTTAAATGCATAGTTTATGAAGAGCACTTCAGCTATACTTCACAAAGAATTTAATCCAGCTGATAGATACAACTGCACGCTCCAACTTAACTATAATTTAAGTTTTGAGGTAGTTTCATTAAGCTTGTCCAGCTGTTTTATTTAAAAAGTTTCATTTAAATAACACCACCACACAACAGACCCTCTCCGACTGAAGCCACAAAACCAAATAAAAGAAATTTAACGTTATTTCCGGCATTTGGATTTCTGATGTTGCCGTTCTGCATATCAAGTTGCGATCCTGTGGTCAAAACACAGCGCAAGAACAACATCGGCTCCGTGAGCCGGGTACGCCTGTCCTCTTCGCTCAGGAACCCTGCGGGAGTCAGCGCTCCTTCCCACACCGAACTCCGACAATCTAATCATCGCTCTGTGTACCAACGTGAGTAACTCTTGCTCTGAAGTACGCGGAAGGGCCAAATGACACACGGCAGCACCAAACCTGTGTTTACGCAACATCAATTTCATATAAGTTATCCACAAGGCAATACACTTCCTTCCCTGCCACCTGCTAAATGTTCAGCTCCATCATCCCCCGCACAGGTGAGTTTGTCCAACTTCTACACAAACAAAACCAAAACGCGCTGCCCAGCTCCACAGAGGGAACTGAAACCCTCCGCGCTGCCCCCTGAGTGCAGCCTGCAGCCTTCAGTCCCCAAAATTTAATACGCGTGGTGTCAAAAGCAAAGTAACTTTGCTCACAAGCAGTAAAGTATCGCAGCAACGCTCTCCAGACTGCTCCAGCTTACACCAACTGGCAACACGAGCTGTGAGTCCTGACTGAGCCTGACAACAACAGAAAGTTGTAGATGTGTTGACAGGCTTGAGGACACCAACTACTAATTAACCAGAGAAACACCGAGAGGGGCAAGCAACTTTTAAAGACCATGCAGCAATTTCAAGGTCCAACACGGACACCAGGAAACTTTTGGTCAGCGGGCTGACAGCAGGTCACAGCATCTTTTCAGAAATCACCACACATCGCAAGGATCGAGAATTACTGTTATATACATCGGTTTCTGAGGCACCCCCTTGTCCCCACCCCGTACACCCCGACCCCAAATAAAGGGGAATATCCGCCCTATGCCTACACACCACTCCATAGCACCAACGGTTCCTTGGCACCGATAACTGTCCAGCACAGCCCAACAAGGCAACTGCTGCAAACAGCACCTGTCTTGAAACGAGAAGTTAAAACTCCAGACAAAACACACACACAAACTCCTCAAAACTTTCTGCGTAGCGCTTCAAAGGTAATTTAAATACCGGGTGTATTTTAGAGCGGTAAGAGGAAATGTCGCTGCCAGCTGAGCTTTCCCACCCTTCAGCACACCGAGGACCCGCCGCAGGCCGCCAGCACAACACCCAGACGCTGTCACACCCCGGCCGAGGAAGCCCCGCAGCAAACAGCCGGTACAGGCAGGCTCCTGCCCGCCCCGCTGCCCGCCACGGCCCCTGCACACGCCGCTCCACGGGCCTCAAGGCAGGCGGGTCCACAGGGCGCTGCCTCTGCCTGCACCCCGCGGGAACACCGCGTTGACCGGGGCAGGAGAAGCCGGGCCGAGCCGCGGGGCTCCGCTGACAGACTCCCCGAGCGGGACTCCCGCCCGCTTCACCCCGGCAGCTCCCGGCCGCTCGGCCCCGCGGGGCCCTCACCGGCGGCGGGCAGCGGCCCGGCCCCGTCCCGTCGGCCCGGGGTGCGGGTGGAAGACCCGCGTCGGTGGAGCGGGCCGAGCCGGGGCCGGTACAGCGGGCCCAGGCCTCGCTCCCGTCCGGCTCGCACGGTGAGTCAGCAGCCGGCGGCGGCGACAGGCGGGAGGCGGCGGCGGACGGCCGAGGCCGGTCGGCGGGGCCGGGGGCGGTCGGCGGCGCCTCACCTATGGAGTGGAGGATGCCGATGGAGGCCTCGCGGTCGGTGGAGAGCAGGGACTGGGCGCGCTGGAACTCCAGCACCGCCGCCGCCGCCATCTTACCGCTCCCTCACTCCCTCCTCACCGCCAGCCCGGAAGCGGCTTGTGGCGGTCACGCCCCTTCCGGCCCCGCGGCATGATGGGACTCGTAGTCCCGACGCGGAGGGCGCGCGGGGGGCGGGGCTGAGGAAAGGGGCGGAGCTGGGAAAATGGGCGGGGTTAAGGGGAGGGGGTGTGGTCTGGGGAAGTGGGCGTGGCCTAGGGGAGGGGGCGTGGTCTGGGGAAGGGGCCGCGGGAAGGCACGTGGCGAGCGTGGGGACCTTCCGCGGGGTCCCGGGCACGGCGTGGGGCAGCCGGGAGACCCGCGGGGGCTGCGGGGGGGTTTGTCCCACCCGAGGCACCCCCACACCCGCGGCTCCAACGTGCCCCCTCCCAGCGCTGGGGGGCGGCTGGAGCGTGTGTGTGTGTGTGCGCGCGCGCGTCTGTCCGTCCGTCCCCCGGCGTGACCCCACCGTCGGCCACGTCCTCCCGGCAGCTCCCCGGGACGTGTCACCACCAAAGGAGGACGCCGACCCCCTCCGGCCACCGGGTCCGGCCCTCGCAGGCAGCACACGGCGGGAGAGGCCGTCGACGGCGCGTTCTCCCCCCCGTTCACGCCCCCCTTCCCGGGAGCGCTGCCGGGCCGGGCTGTGGGGGCACCGGGGCTCAACCCTCCGTTCGGCAGGAAGCAGCACCCCACCCCCCCAAATCCCTGCGGAGCTCCCCAAAACCCACCCGCGGCCGACCCCATCCCCGCACCTTGGTCCCCAACGAGCTGGGACGAGCATCCCCGCGGACCAGCCGCCTTTCCGCCGCTGGAAAAAACAAATTTAATGCCTCGAAGGTTCATTTTTATATCAAAATGGGGAATAAAACCAGCCCCCCAGGCTGGCGGGGAGGATGCGGCCCCTGGCGTGCCATGGCTCCGGGGAAATCCCAGCACGGCGGAGCCACCCGGGAGGTGACAGCCCTGGGGACAGGCTGTGGCTTGGCACGGGGAGGTGGCACCGAAGCGGTGAGCTGAGCTTTGCACCAGCTGCACGTCCACTGGATGGCAAATGGGGGGGGACGGGGACATTGGGGGGCACCGGGGACCTCAACCGAGACACCTCGGTGGGTTGGAAGGAGTAAATCCTGCCCGAGGCCGGTCGGCGGTGGGCAGAGATGGGGATTTTTATTTTTTCTGTGAAAATATGAGCTGGGTAAGGCCGGGGACGGGGTGAAATCGGTGGAAATGGGTCTGGGGTTTCGGTAGGGGTTATGGCCGGAGCCGCTTCTGGTTCCCGGCTGTGCCGGAGGGTGGTTGGGGGGTCACTCGGCCCCGTGTTTCCCCATCGAGGGGGGTCAGTGGGTGTCTGCGCAGCCGTTCAACCCTTCAGCTCCGTCTCCCGGCGGTGGGAAAAGCCCGGCGAGGAGACAGCGAGAACCACAACCATGGGGGGGGGGGGGCTGGCACTGAGACCCGACCTGCCGCACAACTCATCACACCAATGGCAGCCAGATCCCGCAGCGCCGGGACGGATCCGGCCTTGGGTCCCCACACATCGCCGCTTAAAAACCCTCCAAAATGGAGAGATGGGGCATTTGGGAGATAAAAACCCCAGCGGCGTCAAAGGGGGAATGGAGCGGGGATTTGCGGAGCGGGTGAGACCAGGGGCTGCGGTGGAGCTGCCGGCTCGGGGTGTCGTGGGCAAAGCGCCGGGGCTGGGGACCCCCCGCGTGTGCCATGCAGCATCCCGGCCAGCCGGTGAGCCCACTGCCTCTTAAACCAGACCCCGGATTTAATTAATCTCAAAAAAAGAGCATGAAATGGGATTTGAACCACGCTTTGCCCAAAAAAACCCCAAAAAACATGAACCTCAGTGGGTGTGGGCAGGTGGGGGGGGGTGGCGCAGGCAAAGGCACGGTGCCACCGCGCTGCCTGTGATCCATCCCTCCTTCCCTCCCTCCATCCCTCCATCCTTCCCTCCCTCCATCCCTCCATCCCTCCCTCCATCCTTCCCTCCATCTCTCCATCCCTCCATCCTTCCCTCCCTCCTTCCCTCCATCCCTCCATCTCTCCATCTCTCCATCCCTCCCTCCATCCCTCCACCCCTCCCTCCCTCCATCCCTCCCTCCATCCTTCCCTCCATCCCTCCATCTCTCCATCTCTCCATCCCTCCTTCCCTCCATCCCTCCATCCTTCCCTCCCTCCATCCCTCCATCCCTCCCTCCATCCTTCCCTCCTTCAATCCCTCCATCCCTCCCTCCCTCCATCCCTCCCTCCTTCCCTCCATCCCTCCATCCCTCCCTCCCTCCCTCCCTCCCTCCATCCCTCCCTCCCTCCCTCCATCTCTCCATCTCTCCATCCCTCCCTCCCTCCATCCCTCCATCCCTCCATCTCTCCATCTCTCCATCTCTCCATCCCTCCCTCCTTCCCTCCATCCCTCCCTCCATCCATCTCTCCCTCCCTCCCTCCCTCCCCCGGTGCCTCTCCCCGCACCCCAGGCCAAGGCAGGACAAGGCAGGCGGCGCTTGGCCGTGCTGGAGGCTGGTTTCCTCCCCTGCCTCCACCCTGCTGATGGTCGGGACGGGGACGGGGACGGGGACGAGGACGAGGACGAGGACGAGGATGAGGATGAGGAGGAGGATAACAATAATGACAATAATGACAATAATGACAATAACGACAATAACGACAATAACAATAATGACAATAACGACAACAATAGGTGGTTTGGGCCAAGGGAATATTTTGTTCAACCCGAATCGGCTGTTTTGGGGTGCAAGCGGTGGAACCAGGGTGTGTGGAAGTAGGGGTGCAGGGGCCGCGCGTGGCACGGGCACCGCCTTCGCACGCTGTGCGCGTGCACACGGGGGGGGCCCGGGGGGAGGGCGCGTGCGTGGTACGTGCGCACGCAACACGGGGAGCGTGCGCGGGGGTGCGCATCCGGGGGGGGGGTGTGCACGTGCACGGGGGCACATTACACACGCGTGGGGTTTGCACGTGCGTCTGGGGATCGTGCACGTGTGCGTGAGCGTGCGTGGTACAGGTGCATAAGGGTGCTGATGTGCACGCGCGTGTGCGTGCATGGCGTGGGCGTGCACCCAGGTGGGGCTGGGGGGGGGTGCACACAGCCAACACGTGTGCACACACGTGTACATGGTGCGTGCAGCGTGTGCGCCCCATGCTGCATGTGCACGGGCGTGTGCACGCGCAAGTGTGTGATTTGCACGTGTCGCGCACGTGGGCACACGTGCAGTGTGCGCGCACGCACGTGCGTGCATGGGCGTGGTGTACATGCATCGATTTGTGCATGTGCATGCACACACGTGTGTGGCGTGTGCGTGCACGTGCGTGTGCTTTGCGTGTGGGTAGGGGGCACGCCAGCGTGCTCCGGGTGTGCACCGCTCTGCACACCGTGTGTGTGCGCACAGATGGAGCTCCTATACGTCCGGGGGGGTGCGAACGTGCGGGGCGCGTGTGTGCACCCAAGCCTGCCGTGTGTGCACACGTGTGTGTTTTTAAGCACGCGTGGCTGCGAGGTGGTCGGTGGGTGTGAGCGTGAGCCGGGGTGTCCTCCTGGTGCCTGGGGGGGGGGAGCCGTGTGTGCGTGTGAGTGTGCGTTGGGTGCACACGTGTGTGCACGTGCTGCGCGTACCCGTACCGCGTGTGCACGGAGTGTGCCACGTGGTGTGCGGGATGCGTGTGCGCACCCATGTGCACGCGTGTGCACAGTGCCTGGGCACGCTCCTGTGCCTGCACGACACGCGGGTGCACCCATGGGTGACACGGCGATACCCCGGGGGCCGCACGGGGACGATGGTGACACCCGCCCCGGGGTGACCTGCGGTTCCCTCCCCAGAGCTCCTTGGTGGTCCCCCATGGGCACGTCCCCACTGTCGCCCCCAGCCCCAGCAGGAGCCGCCCCGCAGCCCGACCCCGGGGACGTAGCGGAGCCCCCACGTTTGGGGCAGGGCCGCGGCGCCGTCGTGGTGGAGCTCCGCGGTGGAGCTTGGCTGGGCCCCGGCCCGGTGGCCCCGGTCCCGGCCTGGTGTCCTGCTGCAGCTGGCTGGCTCCGGGAGAGCGTTTGATGGTGCCCGGACCCCGGCGTGAAGGTCCTGGGGAGCTGCCGCCACCGGAGGAACCTCTTCATCGTGGAGGGGCTCCGTCATCAGGGAAACCTCCATCGTGAGGAACCTCCACTGGGGGGAAACCTCCACCAAGGGGAAAAACTCCAGTGTAGGGTGAACCGCCATGGCGGGGGGAAGACGTCACGGTGGGGAACCTCCATCACCAGGGAAACTTCCGTCACGGGGGGACATCTGTCGTGGGGGTACCTTAATTTTGGGACAACCTCCATCTTGGGAGAACCTCCATCATGAGAGAACCTCCATCATGAGAGAACCTCCACCATGGTGGAAACCTTCATCGTGGAGGAACCTCCATCTTGAGAGAACCTCCATCATGAGAGAACCTCCACCATGGGGGAAACCTTCATCGTGGAGGAACCTCCCTCAGGGAAACCTCCACTGGGGGGGGAATTTTCATCGTGGGGGAAACCTCCACCATGGGGAAACCTTAATTTTGAGGGAACCTCCATCACGGGGAAGTCATCCATCATGGCGGAAACTCTCCATCATGGGGGAACCTTCGTCACAGGCTAAACCTTCGTTGTGGGGGAAGCTCCATCATGGGGAAATCATCCATCACAGTGGAGACCCTCCATCATGGGGAACCTTTGTCACAGGGGAACCTCCATCATGGGGAACCCCTGTGTCATGGGGGAAACCGCCATCGCGGGGGCACCTCCAGTGCGCGTGTGTGCTTACACGCGTGTGTATCCATGCTTGGGTGTGTGTGTCCACGCTTCCGTGTGCTGCTCCCTACTTGTGCACGCCCACGCCTGCGCTGTGCCCACGCCTGTGCACACACCCGTGTTCGGGCGGGCGGGTGCACGCCTACACGCGGGCACCCGCATGGCGCGCACACGTGTGTGCACGTGCATGCCCCCGTGTGCTCACGCGTGTGTGCACGGCCGCTCTGTTCGCTCCCCCCCCCGCACCAGGCCCCGGTTTGCGGGTGTCCCCGGGGCACACCGTGCCGCCGCCCCGGCACACGGCTCAGGCCCCCCCATGCGCACACGCGTGTGCGTCCCCACGGGGGAGCTCAGGGGCCACGGTGACCCCTAGGAAGTCCGAACACACGCGTGGCCACTTGCGCACACACGCGTGGCCATGCACACGCGTGGCCATCCCATGTGCAGCCCATGTTATACGTGTGCGGCCTCCCCACGCCCTCGGGGTCTTCCCTGCTGCACAGACCCATTTGCACACCCACTCACAAGCACGTCTGTGGTGTATGCATCCCCTCCTTGCATGTGCGTGTACACATCCACGCATTTCTCAAGCATACGCGCACCTCACACACCTACGCACGCTCACGCACCCCGTGCACGCACAGCCCTTGCACCCCAGCCCCACCGCACGCTCACACGTGCTCCATTATGTGCACACACGCAGACTGATGTGCTCCCCTTTCACTCACACTTGCTCTTTGTTGCATGCGGCTCCTTACACACCCACGGTCCCCGTTGCACACACACTGCCCTTTGCACTCCCCTTGCACGCACACTCACCCTTTCATTCACCCCCCTTGCACACTCAAGTGCCTCCCCCTTGCATGCACACTCCTGTTGCACACACATCCCATTGCACACACACATTCCCCTGGCATGGACACAGTCTCCTGTGCACACCCCATCCGTGTGCACACACGTACTCCTCTTGCACACCTTCCTTGCACAGACACTCTCCCCCTTGTACCCCTCAAAGCGCGCACCCTCTTTGCACGCCCCTACGCGCCTCACTCCCCTTCGCACACCTTCCATGGGCACGCACCCACAAATCCCCCCTTGCACACGCGCTCCCCCCCCATCCCCACTCCGCTGCGCACCCCCCCTTCCTCACACTCCCCCCCTTTGCACCCCCCCCTTGCACGCTCCCTCGCACACACACACAGTCCCCCTTCCACCCCCCCTTGCGCGAACACCCCCCCTCCACGCACCCCCTTTGCACGCCCTCCCCGCACACCCCTTTACGCGAACACACCCCCTCCTTGCACACGCACCCCCTTGCACACCCCGTTGCACACACACACCCCCCCCCTCGCCCACCCCCACCCCCCTTCCGCACCCCCCCCTTTTCCTTGCAAGGGGGGGCACACACACACACCCCCACACCCCCCCCCCTTGCACACGCACGTGTGTGTGTGTCCCCCCTCCCCTTGCACACGCACACTCCCCCCATCCCCACGCCCCGGGCCGGCTCAGCCAGCGCTGCCCGCCCGTAATGGGCTCCAGCTGCAAAAACATTCCCCGCATTCACAGGCCACGCTGCCTCCGGAGCTGCACCCCCCCCCCCCACAACGGGCCAGGCCGGATTCCTCCCCCACCCCCCCACAGCTCCCCACCCCCCTTTTGGGGGGGGGGGAGCTGTGGGGGGGTGGGGGAGGAATCCGGCCTGGCCGAGGCCTGCTGCACCGGAACCCTGTGGCCATGGGGTAGCCCCACAGCAGGGTCCCTGTGGGGTGGAAGTGGAGGGGGGGGGGTCTCTGCGTGCGTCCATCTCATCTTCTCCAGGGGTTACATCGGGATGGGGTTCCATGTCCGTCCTGTCCCGAGTCCATCCTTGCGCCTCCCCCCCTGCCCCCCGTTCATCATCCAAGAGGGATGCGGAGATGTTGGGCCGTTGTCGAGGACGTACACCGGGATACGGAGAGGGACCCCGCGCCCAACCGTCCCGTGTCCATCCATCCCATGTGTGGGGCGCTGGGATGGAGACGGGGTGCCACATCTGCGTGTCCCGTGTTCTCAAGGAAAAGATGCTGGGAATCCCATCTGCTCATCCCAAGTTCTCCAGGAGATGCTGGGATGGAGAGGTGGCCCCAACGTCCTCCGCTCCCGCACCCGTCAGGCGTGACCCCCAGCACGCAGACGGGGTCCCACGTCATTCCGGTGGGGCGGTGGGACGGAGACGTGTCCCGCATCCGCCCATCCCACATCGTCAGGGCAAGGTGGTGGGATGGAGACGGGATCTTCCATCTGCCTTGGGAATCCCAACCCTCGTTAGGGACATCCCTAATTGCCGGGGGGGGGTGTGTGTGGGTGCATCCTGCTTCCTCGCAGCTTCGTCTCCTTTAAGAGCGGCGCAGCGAGGAGCCGAATTTAGCCGGCGCGGCCGCCTGTCCTCGCTGGCGTCCGGCCAGGGCTCTGCCGGCCTCGGTGAGATCCCGCTCCAACACCCGCGGCCGGGGGTGACATCGGGGCTGGGGGGGGGCCGGGAACACCCAGGGGGACGTGCTCTGCTCGTGGCACCCATGGGTGCTGGCCCCCGTGGCCTCGGGTCCCTGCTGGCTTCTCCTCGTGGAGGTTAAGGCACATCAAGCCAGGAGCAGGCAGCTGCCTGCGAGTTGGGGACAGCCAGCGACGTCCCCACAGAGGCCCTGGGACCTGTCAGCCGTTACGGGCTCAGAGAAATGACCGGTGGGGACGCAGGACGTGTCACCCCGAGCTGTCCCTCACCACCTCCCTGCTCCCCGTCACCTCCCTCTGCCACCCCCCCGCGTCACTGCTGGGGACACAGGACGAGAGGTGGCGAGGGGGGACGGGGGGACAGGGGGAGGGGGACCCCACCGCCCCGAGGGACTTGTCACCGGGGCCGAGCTGGTGGGACCGGTCCCACGGGACAGAGGGGGGAGTCCCCGGGGGACAGAGGACGGGACAGGGGGCCTGGGGGCCGTGGGGACAGGAGACCTTGTGGCCGGCCCGTGGCCAGGGGACAGGAGCGACCGTGACCTGAGAGACAGGCGCACCGGGACAGCCGGTGCTGGGGACATCCCGTGACCTCTCCTTCTCCCAGTGAGACCAGTTCCTCTCCCCAGCATCCCCCTCCCTGCACTGGTTTCAGCCCCAGGGCTGTCTCCTTGCCCGGCCAGAGCCCAGCGCCATCACCCTATGGCTGACCCGACCGCGGCCGCTCCTCCTGGGGACGTCCCCGTCCCGTTCCCACCGGCACCAGCCCCGTGAGCCTCCCTGGGCACTGGTGTGATGAGTTGTGGGTGCTCTGGGGCTGGGCAGGGCGGGCGTTTGCCGGGGCAGGAGGGGCCGGGGTGCACTTTAATTGACTTCTGCCGCGTTGGGCAGCTGTGAAAACAGAGCGGGGCTCATTAGGGGACATCAAAGGACCCCCACCACGGCCGGGCGCGGGGACGCAGCGGGACCCGCCACCGGCGTTTGCTCCCTCTTTGCTTGGCTTAACAGAGGAAGAGGAGGATGGGAGGGCTGGGGCTCAGGCGTGTGCAGCGAGGAGGTCCCTGTCCCCCGTCCCCCGTCCCTGGGGTTAGCTGGACCTGGGGGGGACACGTTCCCTGGGTTAGCCAGACCAGGGTGACCTGTCCCCAGGGTGACCTGGACCCGTCACCAGGGTGAGCTGGACCCATCACCAAGGTGAGGGGACCCAGGGTGACCCGTCCCCAGGGTGACCCATCCCCAGGGTGACCCATCCCCAGGGAGATCCATCCTCGGGGTGACCTGTGCCCGGGGCCAGCCTGCCCCAGGGTGAGCCCTCCCTGGGGTGACAGATGGGGGACGGAGGGGACACACGCTGACCGTTGCTTGCAGACACCCTCCAGCTCCTTCCCCGCTCGGGCTGCAAATGGCTCCAGGAGGCAAAACCCTCCAAAAGTCCCCAAAAAAAGACCCTGGGCCGAGCCACACGGCTGCTGCGGGGGCAGGATCCGGCCCAACTCCCCCAGTTCCAGCTCAACCCCCCCCCAGACACCGCGGGACCCCGCGGGGACGGGGGACGCGGACACAGACCCCCCCAGGTGGGTCCCAGCAGCACCCATGGGGGTGCTCAGCACCCACAAAACCCAGCCGCTGGGCGCAGCCTCTGTAATCCCAGCTCTGTTTTCCAAAGCCGGGACGCTGAAGGCTTTAAAAAAAAAAAAAAAAAAAATTAAAAAAAAAAAAAATCATCTCCCAGCTCCTGCATTCCTGGGTGGAGAGTTTACATTCCCCCCGTCCCCCGGCGATCCGCGCTTCGCCTCTGGAAAACAAAGCGGCCTCGGGTGGGATCTGCCTTTCGGGGAGCGGGACCCTCCGACCCGACAATGGGAACCGGGCGATGGGCAGCACCCCCCGGGGCAAAGCACCCGGCACCAGGGCTGGATACGGCCCTGGGATCCCCCGCGGGAAGGGTGCACCCACCCGTGTGACGGCACCTTTGGGTGCACGGAATCGGAGGGTGCTTGGGGGTGTGTGGGGGGGGGGATGTCGTGTGTGCGTGTCCCCCGTCCCCGTCCCCTTGGCCGAAGCTCGTCCCGCCGATGGCATCACCAGCGCGGCTTCCCCCCGCCGGGGAGGGAGGCAAAGACATCGGCGGCGATAAAATCCATCGGCCCCTTTGAATTCCCAGTTCGAGAGCCACCGAAAGTGGGGAGGGGGTACGGGGGGGGGGTGGGGGGGGGCAGCCCAGCCCGGCCCTCAAACCGCTGCTCCAAACCGGGGCGGGGGGGAGAAGCGTGGATACGTTTCCCCCCTCTTCTCTCCCCCCTTCCAAGTCATCGTTGGAAAATTAAACCGGATCCAAAGAGTTTTTCCTTTCCAAAATGTGCGGGAGAGGCGCTGCCTTAACCCTTTCGGCTCCCGCTTTTCCCTTCCACGGAGAATTGGGATTTTTAAAGGAGTTTTGGGATCGGCCCGAGGTTTTGCTGAGGAAAAGGGAACGGCTCAACCGCCCCCCAACCCCCTTTTGTGCTCAGAGGATCCAAAAATCCCCCCAAACGATGAGGAACGAGAAGCTTCGGCGCTTCCCGGGGTCGGTTTTGGGGCACCCGTGGGGTCAGCGCTTCCCCGGCCGGGTCTCCCTCTCCATTTTGGGAAGAGTAATTTTTTTATTTTTTTTTTTCCCCCAATTCCAATGAAATCCAGCTGATTAAATCCATCCTTCCCCTCCCCGAGCTCCGCGCCAGCCCCCCTCCAGCTCAAACTCCCCGCAGCCCATCTCCAGCATCCCCCAAATCCCGACAAGCCGAACCGGAGCCGGGATCCGCTTTTCTCTGGAGACTCGGGATCGGGGCCCACGCGCAACCAAAAAAAAACCCCCACCCCTAATCCTATAGAAAATGTGAGTTATTTCCTCCGGGGGGGGGGGACAGAAGACCCCCCCCCCCCCAATCGCTGCAAACCAAAAAATCCCTATTTTGGGGGGTTAAATAGATATTTTTTTCCCCTGCAAAGCGCTTTGTTCCAGCCGGAGGGAGACGCTGGCTCATCCCCGGGGCACGATGGAAGCGGAGGGTCGTGCTGCTGCCCCCCACCCTCCGGCAGCACCCATGGGACCCCCCCCACCCTCATTTCAATCTTGATTTTTTTTTTTGTTTGAGGGGGGAAAAAACAGCCCTGAGGAATAAATGAACATTTTTGCTTTACTGATTTGTACTCGCAAAGGACTGGTTTAAAAAGTAATTTGGGAGGAAAAGTCTGCGGCCAAGCGGGGGGCTGGGGAGGGGGGGGAGGTACAGGCAGGGTGGTGCAGGCAGGGGGCAGGCAGAGACCCCAGCCCCGGCTGGCCGGGGGGGACACAGCCCCGTCACAGCATCCCTGGGGAGCGAGCAGGGGGGGGGGTTAATAAAAAAAAAAAAAAATCAACTTTCTTGGGGAGTTTCCAAAAAAAGAGAGGGAGAAAAATGGGATTTTTATTGGGTGTCCGTGTCCCCCCCCTTTTACCAGGGAGCGGGCAGGGAGCGGGCAGGGAGCGGGCAGGGAGCGGGCAGGGAGCCGGCTGTTCCCAGAGCCCGGCCCCGCAGAGGGGGGACCCAACCCGGGCAGCGGCGAGGGAGAGCGAGGATCCTCGCCAGGCTCGGCAGCTTTTTTCCTCCTTTCCCCCCTCTTTTTTCTCCTTTTTTTCTTTTTTCTCCTTCCCCCCTTTTTTCTCTTTTATTTTCCTCCCTTTTTTCTCCTTTTTCTCCCTTCCTTTTCCTCCTCTCCTTTTTCTCCCCTCCCTTTTCACCTCTTTTCCCCTCCTTTTTCTCCATTTTTTCCTCCTTTTCTCCATTTTTTCCTTTTTTTGTGTTTTAAATAGAAATATATAATTAAATTTACAAATGCTATTTACAGGTTTAATTACAAAAAAAAAAAAAAAATTTTTTTTTTTTTTTTCAAAGAGAAAGAGAGACACCCCTTAGACGTTAATAAATCTAAAAATAAAAAATATATAATAAAACCCCCCGAAAAAAAACGCAAGCCGAAGGGCGGCGGCGGCGGCCTGGCTGGGGTGGGGGGGGGTCACACCGTCGTCTCGCCCTGCTTGCTGTTGGTAAGTCGCGTGTAGAACTTCCTCCACGAGTGCAGGGTTTTACCCGACCATATCCAAAAGCCGGAGGTGATGCCCACGATGAGAGTCATGAGATACTTGATCATGTAGACGGTGAAATCGGGGGTCATGCGGGGGGTGAAGTGGAGCGGGCAGGGGATGGCCAAGCTCTTGCAGTTCTGGCTGATCCAACTGCGCTCCCAATGCTCGCGGAAAGCCTGCTCGTAGAAATAGCAAGCGATGACGATGGTGGCCGGGACGGTGTAGAGGACGCTGAAGACCCCGATACGAACCATCAACCGCTCCAGCTTCTCCGTCTTGGTCCCGCCATGTTTCATGATGGTGCGGATGCGGAAGAGGGAGACGAAGCCGGCCAGAAGGAAGGAGGTACCGATGAAGAGGTAGACGAAGAGCGGGGCCAACACGAAGCCCCGCAGAGGGTCGATGTTGTTGAGGCCCACAAAGCAGACGCCACTCAGCAGGTCCCCGTCGATCTGTCCCATGGCCAGGATGGTGATGGTCTTGACGGCCGGCACGGCCCAGGCGGCCAAGTGGAAGTACTGGGAGTTGGCCTCGATGGCCTCGTGGCCCCACTTCATGCCGGCGGCCAGGAACCAGGTGAGGGAAAGGATGACCCACCAGATCGAGCTGGCCATGCTGAAGAAGTAGAGCATCATGAAGAGGATGGTGCAACCTTCCTTCTTGGTGCCCTGTACCACCGTGCGGTAGCCGTCCTCCTGGAAACGCTCGTTGCAGACCACCCTCTCCTCCAGCACGAAGCCGGCGATGTAGGCCACCGACACCATGGTGTAGCACCCCGAGAGGAAGATGATGGGTCGCTCGGGGTAGCGGAAACGCTGCATGTCCACCAGGTAGGTGGTGACGGTGAAGAAGGTGGAGGCACAACACAAGACGGACCAGATGAGGATCCAGATACGGGCGAAACGGATCTCATCCTCGTTGAAGAACATGTGGCCGTCGGGACGGGTGGGCTCGCAGGGCGCCGCGCAGTCCTTCTCGCCCAAGAACTTGTAGTTGAGGTAGCTGGGCACCTTCAGCGCCCGCGGGCAGTGGAAGGGGTGGTCGAGGGTGGCATAACGAGGGGCGCCCGGGGTGCCCTGGCCGGCCAACGGCGTGGCGCTGGTGAGCAACGCCGGCGAACCGCCGTCTTCCGAATGGTTCTGCCCCACGCAGATCTGCTCGGCGCCGTGCCGGGGGAAATTCTCGCAACGTAATCGCTCCGGCCACTGGAAACCGAACTTATTCATGAGGGCTTCGCAGCCCTGGCGCGCTCGCTCGCAGATGGAGCGGCACGGCGGGATGGCCTGCTCCAACACCGTGCAGACCGGCGCGTACATGGAGCAGAGGAAGAACTTGAGCTCCAACGAGCACTGGACCTTCACCAAGGGGTAGAACTGGTGGACCTCCAACCCCGCGTCCTCCTGGTTGGTGTGACCCAGCAGGTTGGGCATGATGGTCTGGTTGTAGGCGATGTCGGTGCAGAGCGGGATGGAGATGGGTTGGCAGAAGCCGTGGTCGGGGATGGAGATGCCCTTCTCGCCGTGCAGCTGGCTCCGGCACGGCACCGGCAGGCTCAGCCCCGCCAGCAGCCAGGCCAGGACGGGCAGCACGCTGGGGGGGCCCATGGTGCCCCGAGCTGCTGCGCCCCGGATTTCCCGTGCCCGGCGCCCAGCCAGCCAGCCGGTCCTCCTGTCTGGATCCGCCGCCCCCCCCCGGTGCTGCCCGGACGGCTCCCGGTATCCCGCTCTACCGTGCGCGGCGGGACGGTCCCCGGTGCTCGGACGTGGCGCTCCCGCTGCCCGGACCAGACGTTCCCGGTGCTCCGCAGCGCTGCTCCCGCTGCCCACACTCGGTGCTCCCGGTGCTCCCGGTGCTTTCGCGGCGCAGCTCCCCGTGCCCGCTCCCGCAGCCCCGGGCGGGCGGTGGCGCTGGCGGGGTGCCGGGAAGGGGGGGGGGGAGGGAAGGGGGGAAAGAGGGGAGGAACGCTGCCCGGGGGAGGGGATACGGGGCGGTACCGGGGGGTACCGGGGGGTACCGGGGGTGCCGGGGGAGCGCAGCGGCCGCACCGGACGCTCCCGCCGCCTTTGTGCGGGGCAGCGCCGCGTCCCCGCCGGGCGGAGCGGCCCCCCCGAGCCCCGCCCCCCGCAGGGCCCCGCCCCCCCGTCCCGCCAATCACATTCAAACGGCGCGGCCGCCCCGCCCCCCCCGAGCCCCGCCCCCCGCCCCCGGGGGGTCACCGGGCCGGGGACCGGGAGGAGCGGGGGGCCCCCCCCCCCCCCCCCCCCCCCCCCGTCCGCAAAGTTTTTCCGCGCCGTGAAAAGTCCCCCCGCGGCGTGGGGTCGGGACGGGACCACGGTGAAAAGTCCCTGCCCGCCCCCCCCATGTCCTCTGCGCTGCCCGGGTTCCCCTGCGCCACCTCGGGTCCCCCGCGTCCCCCCACCCGTGGGGCCGCTCCCCCAGCCTCGGACCCACATCCCCCGCTGACACGCCGCTGCGGGTGCCCCGCTGTCCCCAGGTCCCCTTCAGGGTGCACCGGGGCAGGATTACCCCCCGCCCCCCCCCCGGATCCCGGCCGCCCCCCCGGAACAGGCATGCCGCGGCCCCGACACCCCTTGGTCCCCGGGTGTCACCCAGGCAGCGCCACCCCTCGTGGGGTGCCCACGGCCACCCTGGGGTGCTGCATCCTGCGGCCCCACCAGGCCACTGCCGGGTCGGGGGGGGCCGCGCCGTCCCCGCATCGTGGGGGACCCCCCCCCCCCGCGCCCTGTCCCGCACCGTGGCCCCGCACCTCCCACCCCAGCCGTGGGGAAGGGCACCTCTGTCCCCAAAACTGGGGGGGGGCCGGGACATACCGGGGAGGGAGCGGGGATACACCGGGGGGATCCGGGATGGGGGGGGGACACGACACACCGGGACACACCGGGGGGTCCGGGACATGCTGGGGGGAGCTGGGGGGGATCGGGGGGGGGGGACCGGGACGGATCGGGGGGGGGGGGGGCTGGGACCCACCGGAGACTCTCGTCGGGGGGAAAGAAACTGCGGGCAATCCCCCCAGATTGGGGCAGCGGGATGGGGGGGGGGGGCCCTTCCCAAAGCACCGTCCCAGGGAAGGGGCGGGGGGGGGGGCCATGGGGGGGGAACCTGGCGGGCAGCCCAGCGCCCCCATCCCGCTCCTTTCTGGGGGGGGCGAGGGGCTTTCTGCTGGCTGCCTGCCCCCTCCCTCCCTCCCTCCCTCGCTTTCTCTCCCTTTCCTGTAACTTAAGCTTTTGTTGTGAGCAGGAGAAACCCGGGCTGCCGTGAAAAGAGGGCCCCACCGCCTTTCAGAGCGTAATTGAAACCATTGCGCGGCTCCTGGCCGAGGGGGAAGGGCAGGGGGGGCTCCAGAAATCAAAGCTGAGGTTGGGGGGGGACACACGATGCGCACCCGCTCCCGGCACCCGCGCCCCCCCCTCCTCCCCATCGGCTCTCGCAGCCCGGACGTGCCGGTTGTCACCGCGACTGGGGGCTCCCCGACTTGCGAAGGGCTCGGGGATGGAAGGGAGAGGTCCCCGCGGACGAGGCCGGGACGGCGGTGCCGTGCAGTGAGCTGCGGGTGCCAGCGGCTGGGCGCCCACCCGTACCCCGTACCCCGTACCCCGGCTGGGGCACCCAGGGGTGCTGCCTTTGGGGACCGTGCCGAGCCCACGGCCGCCATGCTCCGAGGAGGGCGGCTGGGCACGACCGAAGCTTGGCGGCCGCCCAGCGAGTCCCCGGCCGGGGAGGCTGCTGGCGAAGGGCCTGGCAGGGCGCCGGCTGCGGGGGCCGGAGCTGAGGCCGGATCCTGGCGAGCGGCAGCCTCCCGGCCCGTTCCCGGCTCCCCGTTTGCAGTGGCTCCTCCGGCCGCAGCTCCCCTCGGCCCCACGGGTGCAGGGTCTGGCTTGGGTGACTCCCCTCGGTGTCCCCAGCCTCGGTGGCCTTCATCCCAGCCCCGCCAGCTGGGGACGGGGACAGGGACAGAGGGGCTGCGGGGGTGTCTGCGCAGCCACGTGGGTCTTGGCTTCCTAAAAGCTTTGGATTTTGGCTTCTTTCCGGGGTGGGGGGATATCACTTCCAGAGGGGGTGTCAGGGGCTGTCCCCATGCTCCCCATCCTCCTGGGTGCTGTGGGGTGCTGGTGGCTCAGGACGGGGGGTCCCCAGGGACACACAGGGACATGCTCCTACCTGGAGTGGGTGCCCAACCCTCCTGGGGAGGGGGGGAAACCTGGAGCAGACCTGCCAGCCAGCCCTGGGAGGGACCTCTCGGTGGGCTGGGGGTGTCAGGGGACACCCCAGGGAGGCAGCCGGTGGGGTCCTGCCCGCTCAGGGTTGTCCCCTTGCAGGGGACATGCAGGGTGGCCAGGGAATCCCTTTGGTCCCCTTCGTCCCCGTCACCAGGCTCCCAGCCCCGGTGCCCAGGCGCTGCCAGGGGCGTGCTGGGTGGGAGAGGGTCCTGCCCCCTCCCCGAAAGCTTTCCTGTGGGGGTCTGGGGTTGGTGTCCTGGGGAGAGGGGACCCTGTGAGGACAGGGACACATCCTGACACCCAGCAGGGAGGGTGGGTGCTGCCAGCAGGCCGGGCTGGGCGTTACTGGGAGTACGGGGCCAAGTCCAGCTCCCCCCGGGGCTCCCTCTCACAGCCCCCCCCAGGAGCTGCTCGGGGTGGGGGGAACCCAGGAGTCCAGATCCCCCCACTGCTCCACTCTCACTTCATCCCAGTACAGCACTGGGGGATGCTGGTGGGCACCCGGTGCTGCCAGTCGCCTGCCCCCAGCCCCCCAGGGGCCCCAGGTCGCTGCCTGCCAGGGGATGGATGGCCCATGGGTGCCGCCACCTCCAGAGGGGCCGGCGGCTCCGATGTCCCTGTTGGAGCAGGACACGGTCCCCGTGCACCCCTCCAGTGCCACAGGGTGTCAGGGTGCTTGTGGGGTCCCCCCTGCACCCAGAAGGGCCAGGGGTGGGGGAGACAGGTCCTGGCCCTGGATCCCCGGCAGCACCCCAAGCGGTGCCCAGCACCCCCGGCCCAGCCGTGGGCAGCTCTGGCCCCTCTCCGAGCTCCTCCCCGGGGACAGGAGCCTGCAGACCCGCGGGTGACGCTGGGGCTGGCACGGCCGCTAGCACTGGCCCCGCACACTGCCCCACTCTTGGGCCGGTGGCCAGCACCGCTCAGGAGGGCGATATTTTTTGGAGGGGGCTCTGGCAGCACCAGCTCCCACCACCCCCGTGCCTGGGGGCTGGGCATGGAGAAGGGTGAAGCAGAAATCGGGGGGGGGAGGGGGTGGAGCGGCTGCGCCAGGCGATGCCAGGCAGGACGGGGACCCCCGGGGGTCCCCCAGGAGCTCAGAGGAAGGGCCCCCCTGGCCCCCGCCCTCAGCTTTGTTTCACACTTAAGAGCCTCTAATTAAAACCAGCCACAAAAGCCCTGGCTGGCGGCAGGCTCAAGGTGCCAGCGGAGGACGGGGGTCCGTCACCAAGGGAACAGAGAGGGATGCGGGGCCCCCAGAACGGGCACCGCGGGGCCCCCCTGCACCCCCGTGCGTGAGCGGGCACATGTGCGCGTACACACGCACACACACGCGCGCGTGCACACGCACACGCAGCGCCGGGCAGGAGGGGTGAGCATGGGGATGTGGCAGCGGGACTGGGGGGTCGAGGGGTGCTGGGGGGTGACGGTGTTGGGGGTGCTTGTGTGACAGGTCTGCTGGCACGTGTGCGCGCGTGTGTTTGCGTGCCTGCGCCCACGCACGCTGACCTGTGGGGTAGGGAGGGCAGGAACCAGTGCCTGCTGTTCTCAGGCCTGGTTTGTACTGGTCTAAACTGGTCTAATGGCTCCAAGGGGTGGGAGGGGTCTGTGAGCAGCACTGGCCAGGTGGGCTGGGGGTGGGGTGTGAGCCGAGCCCTGGGGTACCTGTGGGGTGAGCCGTGGGGTGAGCCGAGCCCTGGGGTACCTGTGGGGTGAGCCGTGGGGTGAGCTCAGCCCTGGGGTACCTGTGGGGTGAGCTGTGGGGTGAGCCGAGCTCTGGGGTACCTGTGGGGTGAGCTGTGGGGTGAGCTCAGCCCTGGGGTACCTGTGGGGTGAGCCGTGGGGTGCCCCAGCACCGGGGCAGTCCTTGCTGCTGGTGCGGCCACCACCGGCAGACACCGGGCAGCGTGTTAACCGTACCCCCGCACCTGGAGGGTCGCCGGGCTGGGACCAGAGGGCTGATGGTGACCCCAGGAGCGGGTGCAAGGAGCCGGGGGGGGACAGACCCCCACCGAGGGGAAGGTCTGACTGCCCGGACACCCAGAGATGCCGCAGCGTCTCCCCGACCTCCACTCGGTGCCGGTGGGGGACAAACCCCACCCCGAGCCGGGCCGGCAGGACGCTGGCCCGCGCCAGCCGGGGCGGCGCGCGAGGGGAAGCTGGCTTAAGCGCACCTTGACCTTCCTGGCAGGGGAGGGATCCCTTCAGCTTGTCCGACACGTCTCCTGCCAGCGCCCGGTATTGAAAGCGCGACGAGCTCGCGCGCGGAGGAGCCGGCATGAAAAGGCAGCTTAGGCATCTCCTGCTGCGAGAGATGGATTAGGGGCTTCGGGGAGGGCCGGGGGGACAGCGAGAGGCACAGCCACCGTGGCGTGCTGGGGCCAGGCTCCATGCCGGAGGCCGCTGGGCAAGAGCGGGCACGGCCGGGCACGGTGCCGCCGGCCACCACCTCGCTGCATCGTGGTGAGAGACGGGGGCAGCGGGCCAGGCCCGGCGGGGCGGGATGCTGGGGGCTCCCCTGAACGGAACACGGGAAGCGAGAGGGACCGTCCCGGCTCGGAGGGGGACGGGCGGGCAGGGGCTGGGGCACCCGGGGCTGGCAGCCCCACTCCTCCTCGCGGCCCCGACCCCCCCCGGCGGGACCCCAAGGCATCCGCCGCCCGGTCCCTCAGCTGTCGCTGTCAGGAGGACGCGGTATTTTTAGAGGCACCCGGGGACTGGCAGGTCAAGCGGTGACAATTTTTGCCCATGGAAGCGGGCGGTGCGAGGTGGGGGTGGCGGGAGGCTTTGCGACCCCACCAGCCCCCAGGAGTTTGCCCTTTTGCTCTGATTTGGGGTCGGAAATGTCCCACTGGGGAGGGAAGCCCCCGGCGCTGGCAACGGGTCCCCGTCGGGTGCGGGGTCTGCGTTCGCAAGGCGGTGACAGCAAAGTCCCCCCCAGGGCTGTTCCCGGTGTGTGGGGTGGGGGCGGACGTCCCTGGTGGCCCCCACGGTGGGGGTGCCCTGCGGGAGGGATGGGGTGTCCCCGTGGCCGTCCCTCCCCGTCCCGGGAACAGCTGTGCCCCTGGCCATGGTGGGGGGACCCTGCCAGCACCGGGCATGTGACAGGAGGTGACAGAGCCGGCTGCTATTTATACCCGGCCCTTGTCAGGGCTGGGTGTGGGGACGCAGGCGAGCCCACGCCACGGGCCCAGGGTGGTCCTCAGGGTCCCTTGGGTGCCCATCTGCCCCCCAGTACCACCCAAATCCTCTCTTGTAGGCTGGGGGGGACCCTGCAGGGGGGCCATGAGGCCCATTCCTGCCCCCACAGTGTCTCACGGCCACTCCAACTGTCCCCAGCCCACCGGGGACGCTGAGCCACCCCTGTGCCCAAAGCAGGCACAGCCTGTGCCCGACAAGGACGTTGAGCTGTCCCTGTGCCCGAGGGTGGCACTGAACTGTCACCGTGCCTGACAGTGGCACGAAGCTGTGCCCAGCAAGGTCACTGAGCTGTCCCCATGCCCCATGGAGGCACAGAGCTGTGCCCAACAGGGACATCGAGCTGTCCCTGTGCCCAGTGGGGACACAGAGCTGTGCCCGATGGGCCATCCAGAGGGACCTGGAGAGGAGGGCCCGTGTGAACCGCACGAAGTTCAACAAGGCCAAGGTCAAGGTCCTGCACATGGGTCAGGGCAATCCCAAGCATAACTCCAGGCTGGGTGAAGAATGGATGGAGAGCAGCCCTGAGGAGAAGGACTGGGGGGTGTTGGGGGACAAGAAGCTCGACATGAGCCAGCAACGTGCACTCACAGCCCAGAAAGCCACCCGTGTCCTGGGCTGCATCACCAGCAGCGTGACCAGCAGGTCGAAGGAGGGCATTGTGCCCCTCTGCTCCACTCTGGTGAGACCCCCCTGCAGTACTGCATCCAGCTCGGGGGTCCCCAGCACAAGAAGGACATGGAGCTGTTGGAGCCAGGCCAGAGGAGGCCACGGAGATGATGGGAGGGCTGGAGCACCTCTGCTCTGGAGACCTCAGGCTGAGAGAGGTGGGGTTTTTCAACCTGGAGAAGAGAAGGCTCCAGGGAGACCTTCGAGCCCCTTCCAGTCCCTGAAGGGGCTCCAGGAAAGCTGGAGAGGGGCTGGTGACAAGGGCAGGGAGTGACAGGCCAAGGGGAATGGCCTGAAGCTGCAGGAGGGGAGATGGAGATGGGAGGGGAGGCAGAAATCCTTCCCCATGAGGGTGCTGAGGCCCTGGCACAGGGTGCCCAGAGAAGCTGTGGCTGCCCCTGGCTCCCTGGCAGTGTTCAAGGCCAGGCTGGATGGGGCTTTGGGCAACCTGGGCTAGTGGAGGGTGTCCCTGCCCATGGCAGGGGTGGCACTGGATGGGCTGTGAGGTCCCTTCCCACCCAAACCTGTGATTCCATGATCCTATGGCATTGACCTGTCTCCATGCCCG
Source organism: Balearica regulorum gibbericeps (assembly GCF_011004875.1). Lineage (NCBI taxonomy): Eukaryota > Metazoa > Chordata > Aves > Gruiformes > Gruidae > Balearica > Balearica regulorum. The sequence goes on from NC_046207.1 coordinate 2,497,880, forward strand.
ACGGGGATACTGAGCTGTCCCTGTGCCCAAGGGTGACACTGAACCATCCCCATGCCTGACACTGGTATGAAGTTGCACCCAACAAGGACACTGAGCTGTCCCCGTGCCCCACGGGGACACTGAGCTGTCCCCACGCCCAGCCACTCCAGGTGAGGGGGTACTGGGGGCGCAGAGCGGGCAGGTTTGTCCCCCAGCAGGCACAGGTCCCCGTCGGGGACACGTCCTCAGCAGGCACAGGCCCTCGCTGTGAGCGGAAGCCGACGGGGGGCTGTTCCTTGTGGGCCCCCACCGGCTCCCTGCTCTGTGGCAAGCGGCGGGGGCCGGGGGGCCGCAGCCCCCGCACAAAGCTGCTTTACATGAGAAGAGGGGCCCAGGCGGCTGCAGCGCTGGCCTCCGCCTCCCGGCCCCCGGCCTGCAGAAAGGGGCCTCCTCCGTTCCCGGTTCCCAGCCTCCTCCTGCTCGCACACGTGCTCACACTCACAGCCATAGGTACACGCCGCACACGTACACGCTCGGGGTCTGGGGTCCCCTGGCCTGGGGACACTGTTCTCCTCGAGCACCTCAGGCAGAGAAGCCTGAGCCCTCCCAGGGCTGCCCCCCAAAGCGGGGTCAGCGCCTGCCCCAGGTCCCCGCTGCCACAGCTGGGCTCCACTCACCCCCATAGCACGGAGGGAAACTGAGGCAGGGGCTGAGGGGCCTCAGGCAGCACCAAGGAGGGCACCCAGCCCCAGGGTGGGGGCCACCCTCCTCCCCAGCTCAGCACCCCTGGGGTGCCAGATCTCCCTCACCCCAAAGCCCAAGCAGGCAGGGCTGGGTGCCCCCCACCCATCGGTAATGATGAGCACCCACTGTCTTCATGCACCCAGCAGGGTGGGGGGGCACATCAAGAAGGGGCGTAAACCATCAGCACCCCCGGGTCCTGCTGGGGGAGCTCCCACCCTCCCCAGGGGGTGCTGGCACACATGCTCCCTGCCCCGGGGCTTGTCCCACCTGGCTTAAAACGGCTCCATCTCCCTGTAGGGCCACGTCCAGCTCAGCACCCCACGGTGGGTGGGGGGCCCAAGGTGTGGGTGGGGGTCCCACTGCCCACCTGGGTGGAGTAGGAGCTCCCTCTCGTGGGTACAGCCCTGGTGCTGAGCAGGGCCCAGGGTGCCCACCCAGGACCCACAGGTGGGGTGGCTGCAGGACACACGTGTCCCTGCGACTGAGCCACCCACAGAGCCACTCCACTCGGTTGTGGGTAGGCTCCTGCGGCAGGGGTCCTGGGTCCACCCTGCCCCCCTGGACCCATCTGGGTGCTTCAGGAGGACGAGGCAGGGACAGTCCCCTCCTGGAAGGAGGAAGGCTGCTGCTCCCCTCTGTGCCTCAGCTTCTCCACCCTCATGGGGCTAAGCTGCAGGGCAGTCCTTGGGGCACAAGGAGCCACAGGGAAGTCAGCAGGGAGAGAGACTGCGACCTGTGGAGGAGAGGCAGAGGCCTGGCAGCTCCGAACCAGCAGCCGCCCCTCACCCAGACGGGTGGGACCACAGCCTTGATGCAGGATGAGATGGGTGACCCCCGGCGCTGAGGTGTTTGGGGGGGTGCAGATTAAGGCACAGACAGGCATGGCATCATTAGGACCTTTTTAGGGCAATGAGAAGCAAATTCAAGCACGTTTCTGCCCAGCAAAAGCTCTCACAGCCGCTCTGCGATGCAGAGGTCCCAGCTCTCAACCACAAGATCCTCCTCAGCACACAGGGCTGCTGGTCCCTGGAGAGAGCCAAGATTAGGGGGACTTCCCAGGGGGATTTCTGCAGGGCTGCTGAGGTGGGACAGCAGGACGAGGGCAGCATCCCTCTTAGCAAGTTAGAGGGAGCTCCACGCAGGAGTTCTGGCAGCACAGCCCAGCCTGGCACACTGCAGTAATAGATCAAGTCAGCCCTGCTACGAGCTACGCTGCATAGCACAAAGCACGACCACCGCTTCGGCCTCCCCTGCATCCGACCCACAGCCTTGCTGCGCAGGGCTCACCGTCACAGGCATTCACCTCATCGACAGGTTTGGTGGCGCACATGGAGGCACGGTCTGGTGAACACGCTTCAGACAGGCCTGTTTCTGAACTCCTGTCTCATCACCCTGCCTCGATGAGGCGGCAGAGGGCAGCACGCAAGCAGGATCCAGGCAGCGAGGCTTCTGGTGAAAGAAAAGGAATGAATGGGGAGACAGATGGAATCCGGTTTTCCTGCTGTCAGGGCCGGCGGAGAGACGGCGACACACGCCGCCATGCTCAGAGACAGCTGGTAACAGCTGTGATGGTGGATGGAAAAGCAGGGCCTCATCTGCCACGGCCCCTGTGCTCAAAGGCCTGTGGGCTGCTGTGAGACAGAGACCCCAGGCATCGTGTGTGCAGGCCCCGGGGCACTGCTCCTCTGCCACCACATACGGGGACCTGGCTATGCTTGCACAAGCCAGGCACGCGTCTCCCTGCTCAGGGGTGATGAAAAGCCCCTGCAGCCTGGCTGAAGGCCTGGGGTGGGAGCAGGGCTACAAGCATGGCTCTGCCTGGCCCCTGGCACCGTGCTTCGCCTCAGGGTTGGCTCCGAGCACCATGATCCAGCTCAGACTTTGCACTGGGCAACACGGCCTACCTCAGGGCTGGCCCCAGGCCCCGTCAGCCGCCTCAGGGCTGAGCCCCGGCCCCAGGCTAGCGGGGCCAGGGCCCTCCCCCCCGCCCCCCCCAGCCCCGCTCCCGCCCGGGCCCCTCAGGCTCTGCGCACGCGCCCCCTCGGCAACCAACGTGACCCGCGGCGCACGCCAGGGGGCGGTGGCGATCCCGTGTTTCTATTGGTTCGTACCGCCATCACTCAAAAGGCTGAGGCAACTCTATTGGCTAGGGTCGGGAGTGCGGGAAGGCTGAAGTGGGGATCGCGCCCGCCCCTGTCCTGCGGGTCGCGTTCTCACCGCCTGACTCTGCGCATGCTCACAGCGGCACGCGGGGACGCCGGGCGCCCCGTGCTACAGCAGCTCGCGCCCTCGTTGGATGTCAGGGTGCACGCGCAGGCGGGGAGTCGCGCATGCGCAGTGCGCGCTCCGTTCCGAACCGCAGCGGGGCTCGGGGGGGGGGGGGGGAACACACGGACACACACGACCCGCCGCGGCGGGGGCGGCTTAACGGTACAGCCGGCGGTGCCTGCTGCCCTCCGGTGCTCCGGCAGCCCCCTGGTCAGCGGGCTGGCTCTCGCTTGCAGCCTCGTCCGGCCCCCCCAGCAGCGAGCCGCTCCCGTGCCGCCGCCAGGACGTCCGCGGGCCGCGCACGTGACCTGCCGCGCCGCGCATGCGCAGAGAGAGCCGGGGCGGCGGGGGCGGGGCGGGCGCGCTGCCGCGGCGCGGGCGGCGCTGAGGGAAGGCGGCCGGAGGCGCGGGGCCGAGCCGGGCCGGGCCGGGTTGGGCTGAGCTGAGCTGAGCTGAGCGAGGAGGCGGCGGCGCAAAATGGCGGACAGGTTCTCCCGCTTCAACGAGGACAGGGACTTCCAGGTAACGGCCGCGCCGCGGGGGCGGGCGGGCTGTAACTCTACCCCGGGTGGCCGCGGCCCCCTCAGGCCGGGGAGGGCCGCTCCCCCCCCCCCCCCCCCCCCCCCCCCCCCGCCTCTCCTCACCCCGCCGGGGCTTTGTGCGTGGGCCCGGTGCTCCGCGGCGGCCGGTAACGACACAAAGACGCGAGCGCGGGGGGCCGGGGCGGGCTGTCAAGGTGACCCGCGGGAGGGGGCCGGCCCGGGGAGGGGGACAGCGGCCGGCCGTGGCGTAAGGGCGGCGGGGCTGAGCGTTCCCCGCGGAGGGGGCTGGCGGGGGCTCCCCTCCCCGCTGAGGTAACCCTCACCCGCGGGAGCGTGGGGCTTAGTGTTTGTTTGGTTTTGGTTGGGGTGGTTTTTTGTTTTGTTGTTTTTTTGGTTTTTTTTTTTTTTTTTTTTTCCGGTCGTTTTTACGGTCTGTTAGGCCGGAGGCGGGGCGGGAGCGGCAGCCCGGAGGGATGCGGGTCGGGCCGCCGCCTCACCGCGGGGCTCCCCGGCTGGGGGCTGCCCCCACCCCGGCCAAGGCATCCCCGGCTCTCCGGCTGCCCCCAGGTGTGCCCGCACCCCCTTTGTGCAAAACACCTTTTCCTCCTCTTATCCCCCCCCAAGAAAGCGTTAGTATTTCGACGTAATTAACGCCACTGTTGCTGTTTTAAAGGGGATTTAAATAAGCAATGGAAAAATTAACGTTGACTCGTTAAGCTTAAACAATGACATTTTGTTTTCTGACTTCAGCCCGCGAGAGTCTTGATGTTAGAAAGAAAAACAAAAGGAGTGAGAATAAATGCAGCTGGAGAGCAGCTATTGATGAGCTTTTATGTGTCGTCCTTGTTTCAGGAGCCCGAAGTTGGAATAGTGCTTTTCACCCAAACTCATGCTTTTCAGCTAAAGATCTGGGAGGTTTTTTTATAGTTGCGGAGCTTGCGTAATTCTACTTCGTGTAGCATTAAGGTGCAGTCTTGAAAGCAGTCAGGATGTCCAGTCGTAATTAATTTGTGTTTTTCCTTCTGGATGTTTTAGGGGATGCATGCTTCATAAGTTGTTATTAAACCGTGTTAGAAACACCCGAGAAAATATATATCAGTGTGGTTGACTGCACTGTTTGCATTACCTTATCTGTGGACTGTAGGCATGGCTTCCTAACGCACCCTTAAACACGGGGACTGATTTGCATCGTTCACTTCATTACGTGAAGAAATGAGTCTTAATTAATATTGAAATGGTCTGATTTAGTTTTCGAAGTTCCTGTTTCAGGAAGCGGAGTGAGCCAGATCTTGGGTTTGAAAATACGTTCCTTGTCATAGTTTGCTTTGGGAGGACAGAGAGATGGGGAACCTAAAACAAGTCGGGTACTGCAGGATATACCCAAGAAACATTTAAGCTCTGCAGTCGTGTATTACACAACTTGTTCACATGTGCTTTTTGCTCAGTGTCCTTGTTCTTGTCCCTTTGTGGGGCAACCCCTACGTAAAAAAAATAATTGTAGCAGCAAAACCTGTTACTGTGTCATTGCTCTGGTCATGCACGGAGAATTTGTAGTGATGTCAGAGAGGAAACAGGGCTCCATTACCCAATGCCGAAATCTTAAAAGCTGCCGAGCGCGCTCAGAAACAATTGCCTGGTTACAATCCTGTTTTTCCTTGACTTTAAAAAAGGGCGCTGTTTTTAATTGGGACTTTATCTGTGCCAAATAGCAGGTTTTCGTTGTCTTTTTCCATAGACTAGAGTAAAAAATATAAAGGTGGGGCTTGTTTTTATAGTAGGGTAACTCCTCTCTTCTTCCTGAAAATTTGCCAGTGAGAAGACCTTTTATTTTGTGCGTTAAAGCCTCCTTTGAGGGAAAAGTGGAATCGGTCCTCTGGGAAGAACAATTTGGAGTTGGTTAGGGCTTGCAGAGGACTCAACATGAAAACGATGAGCTATGAAAAAGCTAATTAGAGGGAGACTGGGCCCAAGTATTTTGGCCAAGGTCGCACTGAATTGGTGGGAGCTCAAGTGCCTGTACATGTACCCCTGACAGTTGGTCAGTCTGATGGAGGAAGGCTTTTTGAACCTTATTTTTCCTTCTTCTTCATCAAAATCGTTTTCAGAGAAGGTTTTTTTACTTTTTTCCCTCTATATATTTAGACAAAGGTCACTTGAGATACAACACCGATGTGGAATAAAGGAAGTGGCTCGCTCTGCAGGTCCGCTGTGAAAGCTGCGCTATGACTGTTGCTAAGCATAGGTAAAAATACGCCTGCCTTTAGCATGCAGCTTTTGAGCATCTCTATAAAATACCGGTCTCCAAACTACAGCAAAAATAAGATGCGCTGTTAGTGCGAAGTCACAAATTCATATGTAGGCTCCCTTTGTGGGAGTGTTTCTGTCTGTGTTAACAATGCCGTTTCCGTGCAATTTCTAGCAGTTTTAATTCTAAACTTCAGCAGGTGAAATTTCTGTCACTTGACCAAGTATGACTAGAAACGTGACCCCCCCGTTGCTGCTAGTCTGTTGAGACCCAAGCAGGCACGACGAAAGGGAGACGGTGCTCTAAAATTACCCGGCTTGAAGCGGGCACGGATGCGGCCTGGTGAGGGGGAGGAAGGCTGCAGAGATCCCTTGAATTTCATTCTTGGGTGATCTACTTGCGATCTTCTTGATGAAGTAAAAGGATGTGTTACCATCTCAAGAGAGGAAGAGCAACAAAAGGTCAGGAGTAAAGCGTACGGGTCAAAGAAACCTTTTAGCTGTTTGGTAGAAAGGCAAATGCCTTGGGATTAGTGATGTGGCTAATAGAAGATAGTTACTGGATGAAAAAAACCCTGCATTTTGTATGTCTCTTTATTGTTATCCGCCTTCCTTCTGGAAAGAAGCTGGAAAGATTCTGGGTTTGGGAGGATTAGTTTGGCAAGAGTATGAGGTGAGCATTGATGTGGGCAGAGGAGGGGTGAGGTTAGCAACATGGTATTAGCAGAGGTGATATTCAGGTTTCTGAGCTTCTGGTATGCTGGAGTGAAGTGGATTAAAGGTGAGAGAGCTGCTGAGAGCTATTCTTTCCTCCCCTGTGCCTGACTAAAGGAAGCTCGGTGCAGTTGGGGAAGGCAGGGATGGAAACGTACAGCACTGGAGGGAAATGGGTTCAGGAAAGAAAGGACCTAAACCAGCTGAGAAGGAGGAGGTATGAATGGTCTGAAGTGCATAACAAGATGATGGGGGGAGAAAAATTGTTGGGCCAAGGGATAAACCGAGGATTGGAGAAATAAGAGGGAGTGGGTAACTGAAGCCAAAGCAATGCGATGGGTATGAAGAAAGCTGCAGAGGGAATGGAGGAGTAACTGTGGAAGAGAGTAGCGAGTATAAAGATAAGAAGGTCAGACATCCTTAAGGGTAAAGATCATGGTATGGAGGGGGAGGAGAAAGATTACGTACTCTGAAATTATTCAGTCCTCTCTATGATAGGGTGGAAAGAACCTCAAAGCTAAGGATGGTTTGAAAGTTGAAATGGCATCGAAGATATTGCTGCAGCGAGGTGATTAAGCAGCTTTTGGTTTTTTGATTTGTTTTTGGGTTTGTTTTTCAATAGGATTGTCTGGCTTTTGCTGTGCTGTGTAGCTTTAGAAGCTCTGCTCCTTTTGCTGTATGCTCCCAAACCTTAGAAGAATTCAAGGGAAAGCCCCTGTTTTTGACTGTATATTGCAGGTGCTGAACTTGAGGGCAGCTCCAGTGAAAGGCATTTAGCTTTCCTCTGTCCAGTAATACTTGATCTTTCCCTGAGCAGGGCAGCACAGCAGTTTGTTCGGGAGACTTTAGGCAGTGAAATGAATTACTGAAGGAGGAAGGATATTACTGATCTTCCTTCTCTTTCCTCTCTCTAGGCTTTGAAATGGTAAGTTCAATCTGCTGGATGGCTTACCCAAGTAAATCCCAACCTTCTTCCCTTTTCCATTACAGGAGGGGTTATTTTTGAGTGTGCCACTGACAAGCTTAGTCCTTTGGTTAAAAGATCGTCCTACTTATCTGTCGCAGGGATGTCTGTCACTTGTCTGCCTCTGCCGTCTCCTTGATTGACTGGCTTCCCCACGGCAGAGACAAACTTGTGAACCATTGTAACTTCAAGTAATTATGAACGAAAGCTGTCGACTACACTAACAGTATTTTAGAAGCATTACTGAAAGCTGTGTGAATACATGAGACTGCTGCAATAACTAAATATATTTTTTAGTGTGATTTTTGTAATTGCAATAATTTTATTCTTTAGATTAACTATACTGAACTCAAAGAATGAATACCGTGGATGTCTCCATATTGCTGAGATCCAGTGGAGCTCCCAGTTACTTGCAGATGTTGAGAAAATGTTTTCTTGCTATATCTTTCTCCTTTTCATTGTTGAAGCAGAAATATTACCAGCCATATGTGTATATGTGTACAATAATTTCCTCTTCCTACGTACATTGCACTTACTTGCATCATTAGCCAGACGGAACACAAACTGTTCTGTCTCTTGTTTTTTTAGTTTGTTGCATCGAATAACACTTCTATCAAGCAGAAATGCCTGGTTTTTTAAACTGGGTTGAAATGTGGCCAATCTGAACCTCGGTTCTCATATTCTTGCTTATGCCAAGAAGATGGGCCGAGGTTTCCCCCCGCCCCCAAAGGCTTTGAAGAGCTAACTGAGCATGTTGCTGTTATGGCTGGTCTGTGCTTCTAGTCCTGCCACTTCCAGCAAGTTGAGCTGAATGCTGATGGCATGGGGATTTTATGCTTTTTAATTGGCAGAATGTTAGGGATAAGTTTTGTTCCCAAGCAGCTTAGACAGTCCGGCTTACCGGACATCTGGGCCGACAGTGTGGAGTTTTAAAATCTGTCCTTTTAATGAGTGCCTGTTGTCAGTGGCTTCAACTTCAATTCATTTCTTAGGGGCTGCCTAAGGCAAACGTGTTTGATTTTTATGTCCTTCAGCAGGCCGTGACTACTATGTGGCGAAGTACGTTGATGGCTTTTCTCTGTGCTGCAAGGAAATAAATAGGGTCATTTTCTTTTGCTAACTTTTACTAATTGGGAGAAGAAAAAGTTAATGTGGGGGAATGAGGGAAAGAATAGGATTGGAGCCTCTGCAAAATATCCTGAGCTTCCAACCAATGCAAGATCCTGGTGCGTGAATTTGTATTTCACAAATGTAGTTGAGAGCAGTCCAGGGGTTAGCCCTTTCCATGACATGTTTTCTAATTTAAGAATTAATCTTAGATTTTCTAAAATTTATGAGTATTGTTTAGAGATCCTCATTTATCAATAGATTAGGGTTAAATTTCTGGTGTGGGCACAGCACAGGAAGGACACTGCTCTTACCTCCTTGGCAATCCGTGCTGACCTCTCAATTGAGCAAAAGTAGGAACATCAGAACTGTGACTGATTTTTGCTTGCTTGTGTGAGCAAGGAAGGGAGAAGTAAACTAGGAGAAAATGCATTTAAAAGTAGATTGAAGAGCATTGGTTCCATTTTTAGAATATCACAGGAGAATCTGAACTTAAGTGTGAATTTTTGGAACTTGTGGTTAAATTAATTTTATACAGACCTTCTTTCCTGTCTTGGTTGTACCTTTCCCTACTCTGTTTTGTCACTTCTTGCAGTGATGTCCTCTATTGCCGTGGTTAACCGGATAAGAAAGGAAACACTTGATTCCACAGTCCCACAAACCATGTCTAAGCTATCTCAGCTTCTTCTGAGTCACCCCCTCCAAAACAAACCCAAACCCTCCTAACTAGTCTCCTAACACCCACTACAGGGGGATGTCGAGCTTTAGGAGTTCATCTGATCAAAAAGCACTGTTGCGGTACTTGGCCAACATTTCCTCAGTTCATATATGCTTTTTTTTCCTACCATACGGTTTTAAACCTGTAGTAATTATTGGTACTTTCCACCTTCAAGCAGCTCTATGAGCAGTTAATTCATTTGAGATTTTAGCTGTTCACAGTTTTAAAGCCAGAAGTTGATATTGGAATATCTGCTTTAAATATCCAGTTATCACCCGTCAGTTTCCATCATTTGACCCAGTTTTGAGTCCAGGAGTTAGTGTTTGGCTTGCAGTATCTCTTTCTCTTGAGGACAGCTGGTGATGGTGAACGTTTTCCTTTGTAGATTGTTCTGGTAGTTTGGCCACTGAAAGATGTGTATTCCTTTATCTTCCTTCTAGATTTTTCTATTTTCAGCTTTTAGCTGTTGTTTCTTGTTATGTCCTTTTCTACTATGCCAAAGCACACATTAGTACGCTGCCTTTCTTATGTGAGGGCATATATAACATTTCTGTCTTAGTCCTAACCTCTTTTGAGAGCCATACCGGTCTGATCTCTGAATTCTGTTATTGTAGGACATTTTGCCATTCCGTTTGCATTGTTATGGCTTTCTGCATCTTAAAATTTTCCATGTTTGTGACTAGAAGGCTTGCATAGAGAGGAGTCTAGAATAGACTCCATCTGTATAATATACAGAGATAAACATCTTCTTTACTACTTTATTCTTATTTGCTGTTCCTCATTTTTATCCTTTTTGCTACTGTATTGCATGCAGAGGTTTTAACTTGGATTTCTCCTGCCTGCCCGGGTGCAGCCCTGTGCTGCAGGTGTGTTTGTACAGGGCTCTGAAACAGGCTTTGTGTTAGACTGCTGTTGCACAGGTCAGATTGCTCTGTACAAACACGTTGTCCACATTGTTGCTTACTGTTTGTTGGGCTTCATGATCTGCAAACCAAGTTGGCAGTTGCTCTATTTCCCCTCTGTTGATAAAAATGTTGAATGGTACTGAGTCTCGTGGAATGAGTTATGAGTTTGAATCCAGTTAATCTGCTCCTGAGTGAGGTTTTCTGTGATGTTTTGCTTTAAAAACAATCCTTTACCAAGACAAACACCGTATTAAGAAAAAAAGAAACAAAAAAGACCGTACTACGAAAGCTTGGAAGTTTGTGGTGATAAATAAATTATACCCTAGATATTAAATGACTAGCCACCCTATCCTGTCATGGTATTTTCTGTGTGTCTCTTGTTTGAAAGTCCTTGTTAGTCATGAAGATGCAGGTGCTGGAAGCTGCAGCATCTTTCTGCATCAAGATATGTTAAAAAATGGCGAGGAGAAAATTGGGTGAGTGAGACCAGTGCTAATACTCTTCGGTACGGTTGCTGGAAGCGTTGAACTGAACAGCATCTCTCGTGTGCTGGAACAGATTTATAGCTGGCCTTGGTAGCGGCAGAAGGAATCTGAAAGACATTAAATTGTTCTTGTTTGGTGCCAAAGTATGCAAAGCATAGCGAAGCAGGGACCTGCCTCTGGCTTCCACTCCTTTTTGTACAAGCTGTTTATCTCTCAACTGTAGAACATGTTTTTAATTGGACAGCTCTAACTAGGTATTTATATGCACACTTTCCTGGTTTAAAGCTCTTGACCTATGAGTAGTCTTGAATGTGTCCTAGTGCGTGTCTTTTTCAGCGTTTTTGGACTTAACAGAATTTTGCCATCAAAATTAACTTCTAGTTTGGTAAACAAAAGGTGCCATCAACTTCTCAACATGTAATTACAAGGTGCTTCTTTCAAAACTTGCCAATTTAAATTCATATCCAAATCTTAAGTGATTGCTTTTGTTGTATTGACTTGAGAGGATTTTCATTTTAAGTACTCTCAAAATAATTGATGTGTGTGTTTGCCTACAATGAGGTTTTGCTGCGGCTTTTACAAGATGTTGACTGTAAATATTAAGCTATTTCAGAGGGTGCGAAGATGCCAGTGTCCATACTTTCCTGCTTGTATTGCTTATTTACAGGAAAGGGACTGGGAAAGCGATTTATAACATGCGGAAGGCTATGAGAACGCTGGCTGTTGTTTGTGAATGCTTTACTTCTGTGTTGCTAGGAAAGGATAACTGCATTTTTTTGTGTCTTCACAGTCTCTACAGGGAACAACAGGAAAAAGGATGATTTTGTTCTGGGAAGCATTAACAAAGGCTTTCCAGGTACCAGTACAGCTTTTTATAGTTTTGAGAAACCACGTGGCCTTTAAAATTGTCCAAGAAAGCTTCCAGTGCGAGCAGGGTGGGATGGAGTCATCTTCTAGGTGCGTGTTGGTCTTAAAAATGTATTTTCTTCTGGGTGCATAATGAATATTCAAGAAACACTCCTAAGCTATGCTTTCTTGGAGTTGTTTTTGAATTCTCTGGATGGATTTCTAAACATCAACACGGTTGTCTGCATCAATTACGTTTTGGAGTCGTCAGGTCCTGCTTAGCTTGAAAGGGCAGCATAAATTACTGTCTGAAATTGGGAGTCAGTGTACATAGGATCTTGTATGGATCTTGCAGAGAAATTATAAACCCGTTACGTTTTGATTGTGTCTAATAAACAGCTGAGTAGGTACGGTAAGCTGGAGCTGGTTTTAACACCTTCCCTTTCCCATCTGCGTTGGCTAAAATTTACTGGCGAGGTTGGCAGATGACGTAGTTGATAGAGCCTCACAAATAAACAAAATAAAAGATAGTACTAGCAGACCTTGTCACTTAAAGCTTTCATATTTGATCCTTGCCTGGAGTTGTTTTCTCTTCTCAGGTCTCTGCCCCGCGTGTAACCCTATAGCTGCACCGGGTGGTATGTGACACCTTCAGGCGGTGTGAGGAGGGGTGGGCCAGTCCAGCTCAGGGCTCTGCAAGACTGGCAGGTCTGGTAACAGCTGACCAAGCCGGAAAGATTTTTAAAAGGAGAACTAGATGCATAATGCAACACAAAATGAGGTGAATGTTGGTTGTGGTTTGTTGAAATTCCAAGTCTTTGGGTTAGGCAAGAGTCTGGTGCTCTGTCGGGTCCTTGCAGAGGAATTGCTGTGTCTGTCTTGCTTGGCCGTTGCGCTGGTGCTGGACTAGCAAAGTTCGTGCGGGTGTCCTGGATCCGGAAGGCTTGCAAGAATTGTGCTAGGAACAGTTCAGCTGTCTCTGGGAAAAGCCAATAGACGTTAAGGTGCCTTGTCCTCCTGGAAGGTCTGGAAGCGGCTCAAGCTCCTCCTGTAAAAAATAAAATTTTAAATTTAATAGGATATTTGCTTCTGGAATCACTGAGTCTTTTTTTCCTTATCCGTGAAGGTGCCATGTGCAAGCAGGCAGTGAGGATTTTGGAGAGGTGACATTTGCTCACTTGTGTTTAGATGCTGCCTGAGCTTCCTGTGCTCAACCGTTGAGACCTTGCATCTGTGCTGACCCATCCCGGGACGGCTGCAGGAAATGCCAGCTGTACTTTCCAGCCATGGGAGCAGAGACCGGAGGGTACTGCAAAATATTCTGTGATTTGTAGCTAATGCAGTCTGCCATGGCTTTATCTATACTAGAAAATGGCCTTTTTTGTGGGTACTCATTTCTCTTTTTAGATATTCTCAGTGTCTCAGCTGCTGTTTTACAGCCTAATGCCTTCAGAGCTTTCAGGAATGGGGAGTGGGCTTGGTTAAGTGTTTTGAAGTGGCACTTTTGTGGGTAACAGCCTTGAATTTTATGGCTTAATATTTCGGGGAGTTTAAGGTTTATTGATTGAACTGACAGATAAATAGAATATGCACAAGTGGTGCTGATTTGCATTAGTATTTTAAAAATCCATTTTCTAAAGTAAATGCAATAGAAGTGTGGTTTTTTTTGAGTCTTTTCCTGATACTCCACCAGTGTAAAACTAATTTTTGAATACCTAAAGAGCACACTGTGCTTTTTTCAAGTGCATTTAAGAAATAATGATGGTGAGTAGAGTGAGGCTTTTCCGCAAAATTACTTTCTTTAGATTGTTATCTGCATGGCCATGGGAACGAGTGTTTCTGTGCACCTTCCTAGGCTGGTCCTGAAATTATGGACATAAATAGATTGTTGCTGAGATGTCAAAGCAGAAACTACATTCTGCATGTTCCCTCCCCAGTCATTGCTGGGTTTAGTGCTCTTAGGCATAGGTGTGTGGTTTTATGCTGGAGTCTTTTCTTATTTTACTTGGATCACACCGTTGAAGGCATCATGCCTGTGACTTGTGGAGCAGGCAGCGTTTTCCCCAGGTATTGTCATTCTAGGCTCTTCGTATCTGACTTCTGTTGTTTTTTGTAACTTACATCATCTTCTTTAATAGTAGTGTTCGTGTAACTGAGCTCTCTTGTTGAGCAGTAACTGAAAGGACAGCTGAATGAAGGCGTTCTGAAAGAAAACCATGGCTTTCACGTCTCCATTATACTGCTCTTTTGTTGTAGTTTTCTCCCATCTCCGCATGAGAGCCATGTTCCAGGGTTTGGCCTAGCAACTGAAATGTAGACTGCCACATTTACTTTTCTTTTGAAATAATACACGGATAACTTAGGGCTGTTCATGAAAGAAACCACTAATTCCTGTCAGGAATGTGCACTATATGGAATGTATTCTGCACACTGACATCTTAATATCCTCTCTGTTTGGACAGATTGTAAAGAGCAGTCCAGTAATTAATATCCAGGGAGGTCTAATAGCCTTGAAGCAGTTGAAGTGACTCATCATTCCTTCCTCATTGTGTCGATGATGCTGTAGGTGCCTTTAGAAAATGCAGTGCTCGGAAGTTGGGTCTGGTTTTGGATACACCCTTTCGGAAGGGTGAGAGGGAAGGAGAAAGCATATTTTTCTTGTGCCTTGTAGTTGTGAAGATGCTTTTTTTTCCCCTCTGGTAGTATCTGTGTGTCCTTAGATGCTTTGTCTTTACCCACCTTCATGAAAAGGTGCTTCATGTAGGAGAGAGAATTAATTCTGTGCTACTAAACTTACTCTGATAGATGGGCTTAAATCAACAAATTTATTTCACTTTGAGTCATTTTTTGGCAACAATTCTTGTGGCTAAAGATTTTTGGGATGGAAGTATGATTAGGTTCTTAATTAAATAGCTAAGGGGAAAGAGTACTGCTGTTTGTTTCTTACTTACAAGGTCCCAAACATTGTAGCAGTATAATTAAAAAAATTGTTTCAGAAAATGCAGTGACTCCACTATGTTTAATCTTGGGCAAAATGGCATTTGTCGGGCCAGAGCTCTGAAGTATTTACAGCCCAAATAAGGGAGAAGAAAGGTCTAAAATCCCTCATGGCGGCAGCTTTTGTTAGTTGATTTTTCAAATGCTCTCTTCATAACTTGGCAGTTAAGCGTGCGAGGGCTCCAAGATGTAAGGTTTGGCGAAAAGCTTTGTGCAAAGATCAAATAGTGGGAAAGTGGAGGAGAGAGGAGAGGACATGTGACTGTGAGTAACCCAAATGGGTAGTTAGCCAAAGTTCAGATGATGCTACACAAAAAATTACAGGATGCAAACATAGTGGCTCCTGGAGATGAATGCAACAAGGAAGCTAAATGGTGTGTGTGTGTGTGTGCTGTATAATAAGGGATATTTAGATGTGGAAGGCTTGTCCTTGCTTCTCATCCAAGTAGTAAAATATATTGAATTCCAGTTTGCTTGTAGTGAAGCACCTAGCATCGGAGCACTTGCGGTAGCACAAAGTGATAGCAATAAATGATGCTTAAGTGGAAGCCTCTCATCTTATTTGCTCTGCTATTTTAGGATGGAGGTAGCATCTGTAAGAAAGTGATATAAGCGGTGCAATGCGTCTTGTTTTACAAAGCAGAAGTGAGGAAGCCTGATACAGGCAGCTTTAAAATGGAGGGGCAGAGGATGAGAGGGAGAAGGGCACTGCATGCAGCCCTGAAATGCTTGTCCACTGGGGTAGGCGGAAACTTTTGTCATTAGCTAACAGGGCCAGGATTTTACTGTATCTCTGTAGTAGTCATACAGGGAAGAAGGTTTGGGGATAGGTTTGGAATAGTGCTGGTTTTAATGCAGCTGTTATTTTCTGGCCTGATACCCATTTTGTAGGGATTGAATTCTTTTTTTTTCACTTAAAGGTTTCCTCTGAAGAGGGAAGCATCCCTCAAGTCTGCAGAAGACACAGATCAAAATCATATTAAAACATGGTCTGTGCTTATGGTTCATGTTTGTCAGAAATGTAGTTTATTCTCAACAGATTCAACATTTGGGGTTTAATTAATTGTTAGATTTAAATGTTAAAGTATTTTGTCTTCCTCTGATTCATTGTCTTGAGATACAGCAAAACAGAAATGTTACATGGATCCATTTGATATGCCAGGTTAAAGGATTGGAAAAGAAGGAAAACAGATGGAATTCCCCCCAACTTGTTCCTTAGCCATCTCCAGGGATGAGGAAGCAAAGGGACAGGCTGTGCTGCCTCCAGCCCTGCAGAGTCCCGGCTCCAGAAGGCCTGTGATGGCCACGGTGGCAGACAACATCACCTTAACAAGCTGTTTGTCGTGGTCCTAGAAGCGAGAGCCATTTTTCTCCTTGCTTGTTAGGCTGAACGTGCTCATAAATTTGACCTCACTATGACTGTTGGATTATCTTCCTGCTTTCTTCCAGGGTGAGCTACTTTTGAATGCAAGGAAAATGCTTCCTTTATCATTTAAGTATTGATAAAGAAAGAACAGTCTCTGAGTCTTAATTGCAGCTCAGTTTGGACACTTTGTTATTCTGATCCCTTAAATTACCAAGCCTCTAACAGTTAACTTCCTGATACAGCGAGCAGTCTGTCAGCATCCCACCAGGGCTTGTTCTGCTGTGCTGGGGTGGCATTTGCATACCCAGGAGTTCAAGGTGGGGGGAAGCACCCGGCCTGTTTTGAAAACTCTAGTATTAGTATTGCTGATATTTGTAAAAACAAGCAACTTATCCCCACTCCCGTTACCAGTAACAAAAACCCCAATGTAGATATCAAGTAGATAATAAAACCCGAAGCGTATAAATATATAAAACAAACTCCAAAATACATAAAGTGCGTAATAGTGGGATCACTAGAACTTAGAGCAAATGACTTTATTTGCTTTCTGACTTCTTTGCATTTGGCTGTGACATGGTGAGTGTTCACTCTTTTGCATAGTTTCTGGGAGGAGACGTTTTTAAGCACAGAAGAATCGAGTTGTAAAGCCTCAAATCAGCAAGGCGTGCTTTCAAATGGGAATTGACCCTCGCCTTTGTAAAAACCATTTAAAATGTCTTGGCAGGCAGCGTGCTGAAGATGGTGAGTAGGCAGAAATACTTTGCCAGCTCCAGGTAATTTAGTTGGAATATTCTGAGCTATCTGCAGGCAGCAAATCGCATTGTGAAATTAGGTGAGGGGGAAGTATGTTTTTGCTGAGAATGTTTCAGGTGTTTGTTAATTAAATGCTGTATGGGTTTAATTTTTATAGATGAAGTTTTAGTAATGTCTTTTTGCTAGTATTCAGCGGTGCAAATTCATTAACAGCGTGTGTGCTCTTGACTGCTTTTGTTCTCTTGGGCACTGCTTTTTGGGCAGCTGGGCCATGTCCTTTGTGCTATTGAGGCAGGTTTTATGTTGTCTTGTCCCTACTGGGCTCCCTGACTTCACAGCACACACGTGTAACAGTCTGTGCATCTACACTGTGCCCGTCTCCAAGAATTACTAGCTTTTTTTAAGCAGCTCAGTGACTGCATGTGCATGGTAAGTTTGCCTTCAGCTTGTTCCTTGAAGGCTGTCCAAAAAAAATGGATGGGAGTGGATTGCTGCCTGCAGATTAAGCCCCAAATTTGCTCTGGAGAGGCCGTGGGAAAGACGACTCCTGGGAGCAGAGCATGGCCTGGGTGAATTATCGCTTTGGACGGCAGATGATGTATAGGCTGGCAGTTGGGGCACCAGCATCAA
Source organism: Balearica regulorum gibbericeps (assembly GCF_011004875.1). Classification (NCBI taxonomy): domain Eukaryota; kingdom Metazoa; phylum Chordata; class Aves; order Gruiformes; family Gruidae; genus Balearica; species Balearica regulorum. The sequence goes on from NC_046207.1 coordinate 2,515,142, forward strand.
AGCAAGTTCTCTTGGCAACACGTTTTTGTCAAGATGGTCTCTTGTAGATTTGCATACGAACATTCGTTCCAGAGGATTTTTGGAGGCTGGTGTCTGGCTTGTAAAATTCCAACAGGCAGTCCGTTGCAACTATTTGCTCTTTCGTGTGCTGGCTTTCATTAAAATTCTTGCAGAAGGAGAAGGTGGTGTTGGTAGAAAGGAAGAGAGTGACAACATGTTTCTCTTGGCAGCGGTGCTAGGTGTTCCTGCTCAAAGTAATTGCGGAGCTGGGATGCAAATAAAAACTGCCAGGTGTTTGGTGTTTGCTGAGCAGCCAGAAGGATTTCAGTGGCACTGCGGGGTATGGGAAAGGAATAGGGGGTGGCAGCCGAAGCCTTAGCACCTCCTGGGGTTTCACAGGGCTGTGACACTGAGGCAGTGCCCAGGGAATGTAGAAAAGCCTGCTGAAACGACCCCCTTCATTGGGTTTTGTGCTAACCTTGGCTGCAGGCAGCTCTCCTGTTTGCTTTTGGGTCTGCAGCTGGAAAAGTCAGATTTTTTTTTTTCCTTTCCAGGTCTGTGCTAGCGATGGCAGATGTTAGTGCTACACCATGGACCTACTGAATGGCCAAAAATGGTTCACCATGTTTGCAATTTCAGGAATTTGAGGTTTCAGAAACCTCTGAAATTACAGCAGAGCTACAACAGAGATGGTTTGTTGTTTGTTTTATTTCTTCCCCTGAAGTGGCCATTTGCACCGATGGTGTTCCAGCACCAACGGTTACTCTGGAGGACAGAGCCTGCCATTTGCTTTCCTAGCTCATGAACCCTGTATGCTTCATGTCTTGGCAAAAGCATAGGAAGATTGGATTTTGCCGTAGCGGATGCTTGAGGAGGGTTGCTCAGCTGTAGTCTCTACTCCAGTGGCTGTCGTTTGTGAGTTGTACTGTGCTTACATGGCACCGTTGGGTAGGAGAGAGGTTGCCCTCTTCAGAAAATAAGCAATCTAGAGGTGTGTATGATGTATATTGATGGAGGCCGGGCACAGTACATCATAATAACAATTCTATTTCATTTCCTGTCTACTTTAATTATGAAAATAATTTAGTCTGTAGGACTAAATATGTTTCATGGAGTTACTCCGAGAGCGTGAGGAAGTGAGGTGCTTGGATTTATCATTCTTTGTAGCATTTTCTTTGCTGTGTGATTATCTGCACACTTTGAGTGTACTCCCCTGTGTATCTCTTGGTCCATCTCTCTCTTTCCTCAAACAAGTCCCTCTGTCCTGTCACTCTTTGTGGAGCAATTTCAGGTACTTTGCTCTCAAATGCTTTAAGCTGGTGCTTCTGGAATAAGCAATTCTGTGTGAAAATCCCGACGTTCTTTGTGCCACCATATGTGCTTCTGTGGCCGCGCGGTCAGGTGGCGCGGGGGACTAACTAACAGCTTTTTTGTGTGTTGGAGGATCACTTCCACTAACAGTTCACTGTGCGGCTGCCTAGATTCAAGGATTCATGGTGCTCCACACCATGAACAAGCGATGTGGGCACGGGGAGAGGTTTCCTTTGGGTTTGTGGGTTTTTGTTGACTTAAGGTGTGTGAAATCACATGTATGCCTCAAGCAATTTGGATTTCCTGTTGCAAGGAAAGCCTTCCTCTTTTTTTAAAAGAGAAAAGACAACAAAAAAACCCCTTTATGGTGGTGATGGGGTCAATTCCTCCTTATTCTTGTCTTGTGTGGTTTTAAGGTCAGCACTGGTGGCCAGCATTTTCATAGACTTTCTAAAGAAAAAAAAAACAACCCCAAAGTATTGTCATTGTAAATATTTGATATCTTGCCAACTTCCATAGTTTATGATAATCATAAATTGGCTTAGTTTTTAGAATTTTTTTTTGTTCTTACAAGCTCGAGTCAGTGTGTAGGCTATATTTAATAAGTTCATTTGTTTTGCTAGCAAATCTATGTAAAATATAACACCGTGTACAAACCTGAATCGTGAAACTAGTCTGTTGGAAATGTGCTGTCTGCCGTAGAGCTAACAGTTGTCTTCTTTTACAGGGCAATCACTTTGATCAATATGAAGAAGGGCACCTGGAGATAGAGCAAGCATCTCTAGACAAGCCTATAGAATCGGTAAGATACATACTTATCAGCATCATAAACCCACCAAAAATTAGGCCGTGATCAGATGGTACTCAATGTGAATGCAGTCAAATTTGATAGGAGTGGGCATCTTTTTGTCAGTACAGGGTTGATTTTTTTGGTGGTTAATTGCATGCTGAAATTAAGTGGGCCTGGGATATAATCTTTAAGTAGTTCTTCTAAAACTGTAGGTGACTTTGTAGTTCAACGTGGTATTTCAGAAATTATTTAAAATAATACATTCATTCGTAGATATTTATTTTGTTAAGTTTTTATACTTTTAGTTGAATAATCAGTTTAATTCATATGTGAACCTGATGGAATAGTGTAGTAGAATTTATTTTGATCCTTTTTTAGTTTATATTTTTGGAAAACTACTGGTGTGGTAAAGAAAAGTGTTAGAATGACATCTGGCAGTACGGAAACACGTTTGCATTAAAGTTAGTATAGCAGTCCTTCCCCATGAATCTGAAACTGCACTGTGAGTTTCTTTGAAGTATTGCTTTACTTTGAGTGTGGAGAGTACAGCCGTAAGATGGGGAAGAATTAAGTTTTGTTTAGTTTTACCTTTTTAAGCTTTTTGGAGCTTTTAAATTTTTCTCTTTGCAAAGCATCTTCTTCTAGTCTTAGGCACAGTAGCTTGTTCAGCCTAAACTGGACCTAAGTTTAGGACCTAACTTAGCTTTAGCTAAGTTTCATTTGCAGTTTCAGTATGAGAGCAAGAAAACTTGCAGTGAATAATCAAGGGCCACTTAGTGGTGTTCTGATTAAGACTAGATTTTTGTTAAGAAAGTACTTCTCAAGTATTTTTTTCCCCTATTAATAATTTAAGTTCTCCTAAAAGTTTCTTCGTGTTAGTCTGCACTTAGAAGAAACTTAGTCTTAGCAAAAGATCAATATATATTTTTCATTCATGTGTAGGTTGGTGTTGTGTGTGTTTGTGTGCGTGTTAGATGTTTACAAAAAATTTACACAACTTGGGGTGTTCGACATTTTTCTTCCGCAGCAGTTGGCCCATATTAGCTAAGCAGCCATGATCTGGTTTGTATTGCACGGTCTGCCTTTTTTAATTTCTTCTCTAGGGTTTCCTTTCCCCCTTCTTATTTCTGTTCTTCTGGTCCAGTGAACACTGCATATAGTACCTACTGTCTTAATGTGCTGGCATGATGCTAGATTTAGGCATGGCAGTAATTGATGACGCATGAGATAATGCTGCAGAGATGGGAATTCGTATTCGTTCTCCTGAATACTTCAATCTTACATTGTGATACGGGGATTTTAATTAAAATGCCAAGCTTGTTTCCTTATGTAAATATAATGAGAAATACTTGTTGGTAGCCTATTTTGTGCCACGCTGGAAATCAGCATTTCAAAATAATTCAAATACTACTTACAGACTAGACTGATTATCTGATTTCTAAAAGTGTTTTCCCAAACAGAGGGCTAGAAGTGGTCACAGACTACATCTCTTTGGTGTTCTTAAGGGAGCGATGCCTACAGAATTGTGTAAAGCTTGAACTAGTACACTGGACCCGATGACATGGGCACACAGGCTGACAGTTCAGCTTGGATTGTCTGCGGATGTAACACTTCATTGCAGTTTGATTAATGTTCAACTGCGGCAGAAAAATTAAATTCAATTACGACTTTAATATTTTATTCATATATATATATATGTCACCATCCAAATATCAGGACCTTATTAATCTTTACAGCTTTTTGGTAGGTTTTAATATGTGCAGTTCAGCCTTACGGTTAAATTTGAAAACAGTTTGATGGAGAGGACAAGAGAATAGCTTACCTCTTTGGGAGGAGAAAGAGTTAAAATCTTCAATTGTTCTTACTTTAAAATGCAGTTTGCTTCACTCTTTTGTCTGTCATAAGAGAAACAAGCATTTGAGGTGGAAGACCCTTACGCTAGGACATTAAACTCTTGGAAGGAGTCACAGAACTGAGTAAATGTATGTTCTGCATCGCCATAGCAGCTGTGCTCTGTGAGCACACTTGAGCTGGCTTTACCTGCTAGTCCCAGAATTTAAAAGCTGTGACTGTTGCATGGGGTGTTTGGGGTTTTTTTGTCTCATGAACAAGCCTGGTGGCAGAAAGAAACTGGTCACTTTGAAGGTTAATCTTCACATCATCTTCATTAAGTACATTGTTGAGTCTTAGAAGAAAATCTGTAGCTGGGAAGCATAAATAATTTTGTCAAGTTTCCTGTGAACATGATTTTGCTTCCACACTATTAATGACCCGTGTGCTTTTTAAATTGGCAAATTACACACATTAAAAGAAGGAATGTTTTTCTTGTCGCAGGTTAGTGGTGTACCTTTCCTGCAGCATTTTTCACAAGGAAAGAGGTGTCCAGACTGCTTTTTCTGCCGCCTTGTATTTTGTGCTGTTTGCTCACCTAGGAGTGGGTAACATCCTTGAACTGCAATTGAGAGGGAAGGAGTAAGGACAAGTATATAATTTGCAAATACCACACATCTAAATATTTGCAGTATTAACATTTATTCACAAATTGTTTTATAATCCTTAACCAGTTCTCTGTTAGCAATTCAACTGACCTTTTAAAAAGGAATCTGCTCAGAGTAATGAGTAAGAGCCTATGTTTCACATTATGGAAATAGTTTAGATGACAAAGGTCTCTGTGCGAGGAGGAGTGTTTATAACAATACCAGATCGAAGCACTTTCCAGTTAAAAGTTTTTAAAGTTTGGTTACTCTTCAGACTGAAGAGACCATTAAGTATATTCTCTTAAATGTGCTCCTTGCATCTTCTCACCTCTTAGTAATATGAAAATGCTTTAAAGACTAAAGGTAGCTTGCATTTGGAAATCCCAAGGGGCAGAGGGTTTCGCTTGAAGCATGTTTGACAATCACCGCTGAAGTGAGATCCATCTCTGCAGCATTATCTGTTGAGAGGTGCTGACTGTACTGCTACAGCATGCAACTCAAAGGTGGCTGGAAAAATAGGTTTGGGAGTCTACAGATCATTACAATGTTGAAATGTGTCCTCAATTAGCCTACTAGTATTTTTTTGTTCCTGTGGAAATCCTGCTTTGTACAGCTTGTTTAGGCCAAAGATGTCTGGACTGAAACATGCGACTATAACCAAAGTACATTTATGGAAAATAGAGCTGACGTGAGCTAGTGGATGTACGTAGCCTAAATGAGAAGCCAGCTATTTTCCATTACTAAATTGAAGAAAATATTTCATATCAATGGGCTCTTCATAGCTGCAAATACTGATATTTTTTTTTCCCCCCACAAGTAACTTTTTTTTTTTTTGTTCTGGTTTGAAAGATGCTGCAACTACACTGGCTGTTCACGTCAGTGGAACCACTGGTGTCTGGTGTCCTTGAAAAATCAGAGCACTTAACCCTTTTTTTTAAATTCAAGAAGCTGCATGCATTTGTTTTAAAATATTTTAAGTGCACTGAGTTCAGGTACTCACATGGGAAGTCACGAAGTATTGCAGCTTTAATAGAATCCAGATTTTCGTCACGCTAATTCCTTATTTCTACTTGTTTACTGAATCTTGTTGCTGTGGATTTATGGTTTTCTTTGTCCCAGCAGTAGAGATCAAGTAGGAGATAGCAATACACCCTTAAAGCCTACACAAGCCAGCAGCCCTTCCCCATGCAGGCAGTACGCAGAGTGTAAGGGAGTCGAACCAAGCTGTCGCCATTGCAGGTTGGAGGCGAGACTGCGTATCCCCACTTATTCTAGAGCTTGTTAGTTTGTCCTTGTCATAACTAACAAATGTCCTCCCCCCGCCCGCCCAGTTCTGCTCAGTTACACAAGGAGTTTCCTTGAACTACACAAGGTTTCAGGCTTCAGTTGGTAGTTGTTTGATGATCGTGGGCTATTGTAGATGACTGTACGAGCTGAAGCTGGGTTTTGTCGCACTGTATATCTGTACAGATCTGTGGACTCCACTAGTTCCAAAGTGTAATTTGATGAGGCTGCTGATTTGACATTTAGCAGTAGCCATATGTGGACAGCGCTATAAATAATGTGCTTCTTGAAGCTGAATGGTGTAGCATTACTATTTGGCTTTTCTCTCTAGTCTTCATTGTGTCATCTGTAGTGAGCTATAGGTTTTGTTTTGGGAATCTTTTCAACCTCTTGTTTGCATGGGTTCACCCAGTAGCATCCGATCCTTGCTTATAGATTCCTCAATACACAGTCAGCACAGCTTACAATCCACTCAAGAGACGTATGGTTCCTGCCGATGCCGAGAGATGAATGATGTGAACATGATATGTGGGGTGGCATGGGGATCTTAGGGAAAACCTGTATGGGGCAAAACTAGCATTTTGGTTTATCTGTAATGCAGCTCAATCCACCAACTGCAGATTATATCCCACATACAGCATCATCAAAACCTTTCAGTTCTTGTACACATCTTTTCATTGTATGCATTTTTTTTTTTTTTTTTCTATTGGCCAGGACCTTTGCCAGAAATTTGTGCTGGGAATATCCTGATCAGGAACCACTGATACCAATGGAAAGCAATCGAGGGCACAGGGAATTGGGGAGGCCAAGTTCAGCTGCTGGAGAAGGTCACTTTGGATGAGATTTTCCAAAGTAGCTTAGCTGACTCTTGTGACAGTTTGAAGTCAAGACCTTTACATTTCCTACATGCTTTTGGAAAAGTTACACTTCATCTGTAATGCAAAATTCCCCATCTGTAAATAGAAATGATCGCTGCTGAACAGCTCCACAGTGGTGAGAGTAATGCCGGGAGGTGTAAATTGTTCCATCAAGAGCCTGCCGAGCTACTCTGTCCTACACTGAGCATCCCGCAGTCTGGTGTCCAGCGCTGTCTCTGTCACTGTCTTCCCAGACAGATAGCGCTGCTCTTGTGAGTGGTAATGGAGAGCTCACTTGCTCACTCAGACACGTACTGGGAGATTTACTGTGGCTGTAACGCAAGGAGCTCCAAACCGATAGTGTAAGAAAGTGAGGAGACTCGTGCCAGCTCTCTGCTGAGAAATGGGGGGATTTCCTCGTTGGGCTGTTGGCGTTTGTGTATCGCTGCAACTCTTCCGATAATTTAGTCAAAAGGGAATGACAGTTCTTGACATTGACAGGAAGTTTGGTGTTAGAAAAGATGTCCTTTTTTTTTTTTTAATGTGAAACGCTTTTACAGAACTTTCACTTAAAAATGCAATTGTTTTAGAAAAAAAAAAAGCTACCAGCTGTTGCAACATTTGCTGCCCCATGTCAAATTTTGGTTTTAATATCCCCAGCTCCTCCCCAGGCTGCCAGGCTTTTTAGAATGGCTCTCATGTGGGAGTCTTGCAAGCCTGGCCTTCCATAATTTAATTTTTAGGGCAGTGTTTATGCTAAAGAGCAGTCCTGCCAGTCTGCCTCTGTTGAGAGGTCTGCGATAGTGATTTGAAATGGAGGAGGAAGGTGGAATGGGGCTAGAAATGAGCAGACTAATGACTAGGTCCCAGCTCAGATGTTAGTATTAAACTCTTAGGGTTGTTTTTCTCCCTATTCAGTGAAACAGAAGATGCTCCATTTCAATTCAGGAATATTTAAAATTAGGAAGTAGTTTCACTGCTTAAGCAAATAAATGGAAGTGATCGGGGGGGGGGGGAAACCACCCCCTTCCTGGGAACCGAGACAGGAGAATATTCAGGCGTAATTCCAATTTATGTCAAACAACTTGCAACCATCCTCTTGAGTGGCTTTGTAAAAGTGGTGCTAATGTGTATAACCCTTCTAAATTTTTCTTTTTTCCCTTTAACATTTGTTTACCCCTTCACTGTGTCAGTCACAACACACCGCTCTTGAATCTCCCAGCTGGTCTTGACTTGTTGAATTTATTTTATGCTTTCACTCTTCTTTAATAAATACATTACTTGCAAGCAGTGAATTGAAAACAAAGCAAAAGAAAAACTACCATTAGTGATTGGACAGTTTCTTACTTTGTGTTACATTTAACTGTTCTTTTGACAGCCCAGTTTTTAAAGCCAGGTTCGTATGGAAATGCTTTCACTCCACTTGCACTGCTTTTGGAAATAGCATACTGCTTCATCTGTCTGTTTATTTTAGTGCATTCATAACACAACACAGTCAGCACAATGTCTCATCTCCACTTAGCAAAAGATTGCAAAGTACTCCTTGTCCTTTTTTTGAAAATGCAGCCATTTTTGTCAGCACCGGCTTTTAAAATCGGATTCAATAATCCTTTGTCAGATCCAGTTGCAATGCTAATGGTAGAACAATTAATGCCTTATCCACAAAACCTTTGAACTTCGGGCCCCCCTTTGCATGAAGGACTGTGCAGTTGTTGTGGCCGTTACAGAAACGGTCCGCAGCAGACTTGTTGGCAGGTAAGTTTCCCTGCGCTTTGGAAGCGATAGTCTTCTCCATGGTGTTTGTGGTTGGAATCCATATTTGTTCATTTTTCCTTTTTTTTTTTTTGCATATACTGATTTAAGCTTTTGTAACCAGACATTTCCTTACTTTTCCCTTTTTTTGTTTTGTTTTGTTTTTTTAATGTAGCCCTAATTATGTCCTGGGGGAGAGCCGGTAGTGTGGGAAAGGCGTGTGCTGTTGCCTTGAAAAATACAGCGAGATGAAATGTCTTGCTTTACTGGTATATCAGAAAAAAAAAAAAATTATACTTGATAGAATCTTTTTGAGGAAAAATGTATCCATGCAGCCAATATCTTTGGGAAGATTGTGTCTTTCAAGCAGATTCACCGAAGTTCTGCAAACCGTGTGGTCATTTTCTTCAGTGTGGAGTGAGTGAAAAAAACCCCCACTGCTATTCTGATTTCAGTTGACAACTTGGTTATTTAATTAAAGAAACCTGCAGCATATATATCTGTTTTCTTTTTAAGATTCCACGTACCACTCAATGTTACGGATTCATGGCCTGTTATAATTCAGGATATTTCTGTGATATCTTGAGTTGTGGTTTGCCTTAGGACAATTAATAATCTACAAATACATACGTGATTTTTATTTTTTTATGACGAGAAGGTGAACGTGGCCCTAACTCAGAGTCCTTCTTTGAGGAGCTGACAGTTGGTCACTGCTAGTGAACTGATCAGTAAGGGATAAACTGTCAGCTTTAGATGGTTACAAGGGTGCCGTTAGCACTCTTGTTCTTTGGGGGAAGAAATCTTGCATAAAACCGTAATAAACTCCGCACAGAGCCCTGCTCACCCCTGTTTTCAAACGCTGACACTTAATTGCTGCGTCAGTACTTTTCCACTTATTCCAAAATAGCTTTTTTTTTTTTAGGAAGATGAGACATTATGCTTATTGTTTCCCCTACATGCACTAATGGTTCCTTGCTGTTAACTTATTGCTAGGCCTGTTTCATTCTAACATCTTAGTATTTTTGTTAGTTTACATGTGAAATGCATCACCCAGTCTGTGCTTGAGCTCATTTTATTTAATTGATTTTATTTTTTTTGTTTTACTAACCTCACTGTTTTTTCAGTTTAATATTGGCTGCATGCTAGTTTATATATATATATACATATATAAAAAAACCCAATCAAGTCTAGCCTGGATTTTGCTATGATTGTGTTTTGGTTTCTAGTGGTGGGGCAGTCTTGCACTTACAACTTACTCAGTATTATAAAAGCCTGACACACAAACAAAATGACTAAACACATTGTAGATTTTCTTTACAAAAAAATCTGAAGTGGTGCTGTCTAGGTGATGGATATGATTGTATAAATAGCTTGATTTTATGCTTTTTACTGTCAATTTTTATTGGTACACTTTATTTTCTCCCACATTGCTTTTTTTTTTTTTTTAATTTATTTTAAACGTGATGCACAAAAGTTGCCCAGCACACCATCAGAAAGTGACCATCCCCGATACCTTGTCCCCCTGGAAAAATTCTAGTCAACGATTTTTGACATTTGTCTTTCCCTTTTATTGGGCATATATTGCCTTTTCAGTAGCATTTTTTTGCATGCATATATATGTAGAAAATTTCTTGCTCATCACATGTTTAAATGTCAGCGGGAAGGGAAGAATATATTATTGGAATATTTTTGGTTTGTTTTCTCTGTTCTGTCTGTCAGGATAATATTGGACACCGCTTACTCCAGAAACATGGGTGGAAGCTGGGCCAGGGATTGGGAAAGTCACTGCAGGGTAAGTCCAGTAGCTTGTGTCTGAACCGTTCAACACCAGCTTCAGTCTTTAACAAAATTGTTTCTGCTTTTTGTTCCTAGATTAGATTTTCTTTCCATTATTAATATAACCAAACAAATGCACTGTTGAGTTTCATATTTAGCAATTTGCAAGTGGAAGCTGCTGCCTCACTTACTGGTACAGGTTAGACATGATGTGTGTGTGTCGTGTACGTGTAAGAATCACCGTGTTTGGCCTTTTGGAGGGAGGTCAGTTAACTGCCTACTTACTAACAGGTAGTTGTGCAGCTTCTAAACCTATAATGATATTCTGCTGGCTGGATGCTTTGATATTAAAATAATTAAAAATAAAGCTAGTTACGATGATCTGTGTGCATGATTCACAGTGGTGTCAGAAGCCATTAGAAGGCGAGTAAAAGGGCCCACTGAAGACTGAAAGTGGTGGCAGAGGTTCTCATGGATGGGAGAGGCTCACTCCTAGTTTCTCCAGAGGGCTTTCACAGCTTTGACTTATTTCTGTTACCCAGCAGTCTATTTGTCAGAGATTTAGCAAACCTCCTTCAAACGCCGTAGCGCTAGTTGAACCAACGCACCTGCTCCTCGTTCTGTCGAGCCTAAATTCTTCCTGTGACACTAAACTCCATGATTTAAATTGAGCCAGCGCTGCCCAGTTCACGTGGGTGGCTTTAGCCATTTCCCTGGCCAGTCATTCCCGTTCTGCCTACCAGTTGCTCCTTATCAACTGCCTGTGTATCCGGTGTCTGCCCGCGATGCTGGGAGTGAGGTGCTCAGTATTTACAGCAGGCACGAGACCGTGTCCCCAGGCAGTTTCTGTAGCAACCTCTTAAAGTGTTTGAAACTCAAGCGTGCCCTGAGTTCCTCCGAGTAACTTACTCGTGTTCCCATACCCTTAGTCTGAAGACCTGGGAGCTCGTAATTGGACTTCCATGGCCCTACAGTGAGCCCGTTAGAGAGATAAGTATTTCTGTGCTGTGGACTGTCGAGAGGTAACGAGTTCTCTGAACTCTGGGAATGCATATTAATTTTCTGGACTAAGGCACTCTAACTTCTCAGACAGGGCTGCATTGGTGGTTAATGCTTCTTGCTTCCTCTAACATGGTTTCATTGGAAATCCTCTGGTTAATGCATGGCACTCTTACAGTCCTCTTGTGTCCCGTGCTGGTGCCAAAGCTCAGGACGTGGTTGTAGTTGTCACCTCTTGGGCTTCTGCTTTGGCATGGCGTTCACTGGATGTGTAATTTGGTCTATTTTCTCTTTTGGGTGCCCCGTATTGCTCTGTGCGTCACCAGTGTGGAAACACGGAGACTTGAAGGAAGCTAAAGCCCTCTCCCAGCCCCAGCCGGATTCAGAGCACAGCCCCGAGGGGCCCTGTGCCGTGTGGTGTTGCAGGCACTGACGTGACGGAGTAAACTGCAGATTGCTGTACAGTCTTGAGTTTGGGGCAAGAGGGTGGTGTCACTGTGTCCTGAGGATGAGAGCGCCAGGGCTGCCCGTGGGGTTCGTCAGGCATTTGCATTTTGATACTCGTCCAGATTTAGATTTTCCCTCTGTGCATTTTGAAGCATTGAATCTCTACCATATCTCTTGTGCATTATTGAAGCTCTGGTGATTTGAACTGCCTGGAAGCTACAGACAAATCACGGGTACGGGGCTGCGAGGGTTTTCCTGCGCCTCCTGTATTTTAACAGAAATGCAGGAGTACAAATAGCCCGTCTAGTTTAACTCAGGTAGGTGCTGAAACCTTCCTAATGTAGGCTTTGCGGAGCATGCAGAAATTGTATAGTGCCTTTCCCCTCCGGGAAGGAAAGCAGTGCCCTGTCCATCTGACAGACAAACAGCTTCGCTGCCGAGGATGCAGAGGAGTGCTGCTGCTCCAGTTCTGCCTGACATGAAGCTGTCATGGGCACATCCTCTTAGTTACGAGCAGCTAGAGCCTGTGCCAGTGGCATCGACGATGATCATGTTGGGAGTGTTTAATTCATTATCCAGTGACCTTTTTACATGAATCTCCGATCGTCCCAAAATCCAAATATAAACTGCCAGGAAGGAAACATTTGCATCCAATTTTAATCTTATTCTAGGAGTTTTGAAGAGTGAAGTCACTTGCTGTGCACTGAGAAGAATGGAAGAGCAAAACAAAAAGAGTTCTTCCTCTCTTCCACACTCCCTTCTCACTCAGAAAAGACCATTTCAAAAGAGATTTCAAAAGAGATTTAAGAATCACAAATGCAGAGCATCTCTGGTGTTAACTCTACTTGCTTTGTGCTGTGCTTAAGCCTAAATCTTAACCAGCCTATGATTAAGAGGTACAGCAGAAGCAAAAACACTTCAAGTAGTCTTTGACTGTGGTATCTGACCTCCTGCAGAACAACTTTGCAACAAACCCTCAAAACCCTAAATTTTGGTCTACCTACATCAAATTGATATCACATTCATCTCTTTTCCATGCAATCGACTTTAAAAGGAAGTTGATGAGTTCAGTGTGATTATTTTTGTTCTGTAGCTTTTAATTCTAGATGTTCATCTGAAATGGGGCTCCCTCTTTAGTTTCGGTGAATCTAACAGTTACGCTACATTACGCTTGCCAGTCATAAATGCTTATTTCTTCTAGTAAGGCCATTATGTTGTTGTTCAACAAGAACTTCACGCTGCAGGACTGTAGTGTTAACTAGCCATGGCGGCTATAATCCAGCGGTGAGAGTGCTGTTTCTCTGGATGGTAGCTGGAGTAGCCTAAAATTCAGGCTTGGCAATTGGTGGTGGTAAAAATCTGTTGTTGTAGTACAACAGTACCCAGCGGATTGGCTTATTCTCTGCAAAATTTCAGGTAGTTTTGTACCTACCGGGGCAGCTGCCTTGTGGTGTAACTCTTGTTCGTTATTGTAGCTGGTGGAAGAGCTGAGCCACTTGGATAAGAAAGCAAGTAATCCATGTCCTTAATGACATAGCTGACATAAGAGAAGCTGTATTCTAAACACATCTGCATCTTTTGTTTTATTTTAGTGGAGTATCGGACAGGGATAGTGCTATCATCTCTGACCATGCAAGTGCTAGAACACTGGTTCGGAGAAGCTCATAATGAATTCAGCAGAGTCATTCCTCTGCTCATCTCCCAGTGTTTTTCACATTTTTTTCCACAAACAACTTGTGTTATATTTGGAAATGATGTTTCAAGTTGCTAAAAGCCAATGAATATGAAAAAGCAGGACAGGGGGCTGCCAATTGACAGGGATCTTTTTTAATCTGGGAAGTGTGGCTTGGGGAACCACTTTTTTAGAGAGATTGTGTGATAGTTGTGCTCTAACAGATGAGGAAACAGTGTGTAGACAATTTTCTCTGGAGGGGAACACATTTAATTGATAATCTAGAATTCTGTGGTCTGCTGAAAAAAATAAAACTAGCAAAAGATGTGGTTAACAACACTGTCAGACCTTCATGTGAAGTCCTGTGCTAAATGAGACCGAGGATTGTGAATAAATCTGGGGAGTTACATAAGAGTCAGAAGGGAACGAGAGGGCTGAGCGAAATCTTGAATTCAAATACTCTAACGATTTCTCTTGGAATAACTATTTCTTATTAAGTGAGAGTATTATTATGAAAGCATTGAGAGATTGACATGCAGAAGTGGTATAACTTTAATCATACATTTGAAAATATTTTTATAAGCTCTTCACATTTTCCCTGTGTTTTCAATTTTTTGACAAGTCTTGTTTAAAAAAAATATAATTGTGCTGAAAACTTCTGTTTTCTCTTTTGGATTTGTGTGTTTAATATGAGGTAATAGTACTCTAGAGATATAGGTGCAAGATTAAAACCAGTAGTTTAATCTCATTTAATTAGACTAGGGAAAACTGGAGAGAGTATCTTTAGGAAAGACAAAGGCTATTAACTTGCTTTGCCAGAAAACATGGAAATATGTGACTCCGTTTGTACTCGGAAGGAGGATAACGTGTACGAGACACGGTGGAATGCCCTAGCATTTCAGAGCGGCTGATATTTTACTGTGGCTCTTCATCATCTCGCTCATTTGAGGAGGCACCCGCAAAGGTTTAGATGGCCCTCAGGGATGAGGGCAGGACGGCAGCGTGTGTGGTGTAGAGCATGGGATAAACGAGGACGGGGTAGACCTGATAGCTCAGAGCAAGCAGGCAGGCTTTAAGGGCTAATTAGTGCCCCCAATTCTGGTATCGCTGAGTTAATTCACAGCCGTCCTCATGGTTATCCTGCTGCTTCCGCTGTCCTAGCAGGGGCTGTGGAGGGGAGGAGGGTGGGCAGCTCTGAAGGGATGGTTTGCTGCACATAGAGGCGATTTGGAGCATGCAGACCGGTTGGTTAGGAAGGTCTGTTCAATTTTTTCTGGTCATATGGAAGGGACCCTCACGAAGGATTGACCAGCTTTGGTGGACAGGTCTAGCTCATTTTTGCTAGTCACTCCGTGAACGGGTACTGGGTAATAGCTGTAATTATTCAACACACTTTTCTAGATTTGCCTTTCTGAAGTTCTCTTTTAAGAGAATTTCTTTGACTGCAGCCTTGACATTTTAAAAATTGCTCCAACACCTGTATGAGGAAGCAGTTAAGCTTCCCTATACCACCAGCTATCTCCCTTTGCATGCTGTGTGTAGCGTGTAATTAATTTGATACACTGAAAAGCATTGATTTAATTCATGTTCCCACAGTATTCCCAAGACTGGGATTATCCTGATCTTTTGTGGTATCTTGGAGGGGTGAATCACTCTAGTATTTTGCTATAGCAACAGATAACATATGTTTTTGTCACAGCGTAGCCACTCTTAAGTATTTATGTTGTTGAATCAAGTAGTTTAGATAATATGGGGGTTTTGTGTAGAACTGGAATTGAGCCTTGAAACTTCATGTAATTTTGCTGTTCTGTTGTCTGTAGGGGAGTAACGCAGCTCTTGTGTCACTTGATTATGGTTGTGATGAAATTTTTACTCAGCGTGAAACTAAGTTAAGTTTCAAGGTGGATGACAATGTTTCGTGGGATGCTGTTTTGTGCTAGCACTTGGTTTATCTCAATTTTTTGGAAAATAAAAGCAGCAGGTGGCTGTGTTTAGAAAAGGGAGGTCTCTCTTGGGGCAGTTAGTTGAAGTAGTAGTAGCTTTACCTGTCGCCTTTGGTCCAAAAGAAATGCCTTCTGACCTCTGATTCCTATTCCTATCTAGTAATACCTTCCATGTTGTTTGCTTATGCTTTTAGCAAAGTTTTGGCATCGTTTCAGCATGACTGTTCTGAAAGGCGGGTAGCATCTTCCTGGAGAGCGGCAATACGAATGTAATGCTGCGGTGGGGGAGGCAGGCTGCCTGCAGTCGGAGCCATGGTCGATGTGACAGGAACTCTCGGCAGCGCCCTGTAAAGCTGTTGAACCCCTTCCTGCATGCTTGATCTCTTCTACTCGGGTAAAACCAATAAACCCTTTACAAATTGTCAGGTCAGCGCTGTTCCTGTTGATCAAGGCATGGTACAAACTCATGATATAAATTGTACTGGTGACACACAGCAGCAGTTACAAGTGTGCATAACAGAACTTTGATTTTATTTTTATCTTTTCATGAGCATATAAATTATCTAACAAAGTAGCAAAGTCAGGTACATCAAATTTGTTAGAAAATGCTAGAATTTGATTCCTCTATCTAGCCGTATTTGTGTTGCATGATTTTTCAATTAAAAAAAGCACAAGATTTCTGCTCTGACTTGCAAATTCTGTGATGATAAATATAGTCATCACTCCCCCCCCCCCCTTCCGTTATACTACGATGCAGTTCTCATTTGGCATGTTCTTGACTAAATCTGTTCAGACAAGCTCTTGTTTTCCTTCTTGGTATAAAGGATGAGTAGAATGAAAGAACAGAACCGTCTGAAAGAAATGCTAGATGATGTGCAGAGAGAAGGAGAGCCTGCAGGTGAAGAAGTGATCCTGTGGCTAAGGCAGGAAATATCCTTTCTCTGGCAGCCTCCGTGATAATTTTCACTTCTGAGATCAAGTCACTATTCCAAGACTCTGTCAGGTGGCCGCGGGTGATGCACACTATGTTTTCTGGATGCTGGTTTAGTTAGCTGTGTGCGGAGTAATAAGCAGAGCTTTGACCACTTGAGCAACTGAGATCAGTCACAAATGTGATCTCCTGGCAGCTGCGGCTTGGAGAAATAAGCTCAGGGTTTGAATTCCAGAGGTCTTGAATCCTGGCTCTGTCACCAGTTCACCAAATGGCTTACAGCTAATATATTAATATATTTTTCCATTTGTTAAATCCTCTGATCTCATGAAGGCAGACAGAGTAGATGTTTGTGAGGCCTTGAGAACATGGAACAATGAGCATCTGAGAAAAACACCACGAGGAAATGAGGAATGTTATGTTTCTTTCTGGGTTTTGAAGCTTTGTAAAAAAAATACAAGAAAATATGGAAGACAAAGATAAAAATGTTAAACAGTGCCTTTATTCATTAAGTACGGAAGGATTTGGCAGTCTTACCCAAGAAATACATGTGAACACAATCTTATCTTCTTGTATCTTAACATGTCCTCACGGGAACCTGAATTCTGGCATAGACTAATGTTTCCACGCTTGTGTTTGCAACATAAATCATTGCAATTGTTTTAAGACCAACATTTTCATCTGAAGTTAGCTTTGAAAAACCTGGGCAATGTGGCTTTGAAAGCCTGCTATCATCAGACCAATCTTCATTAACCATGTTGAAATCCATAGACCGCAGAGCTAGAGGAAGGTTTACTTAATGCCTCTGTCTCCTTTGGGGGAAGCATTTGCCCCCTTGTTTGCTTTCGAATGTGCAAGATCCTTCCTTCGATTACAGGTGATAAATTTATGGGTTACTTGAGTGCGCATAGTCAGTGAAATCATTATTCTTTGTACACGTGCTTATTGTGACAGAGACGGCCTTCTCTTGGCTTAGTATCAGGCTTTATTGCCCTTTGTGTTCGTATAATGTTAAAGCAGTTTTATTGAGCTGTGAAAGATGGGTGTGTGGGAAGCGAGCAGCCATGGCCATGCACAACATGCCCCTGCTCTTGCAGTGTAGCCTTAAATCAGGGCTCTTCAGCCCTCTCTGCTTCCCGAGATGAAGACAGGCAGCGACTCTTACCTCTGATTTCTATTCTAAATCAACCAAGATTTATGTTCTTGCTCTAACATCTTTCATGTTGTTCTTTAATACTGATCATCATTTGGGTTAGGGATGTTTTTTTGGCCCCGAGTCCGCTATGTGCGTTCCCTTGCAGAAGTTCAGGGAGCTCTGCTTGGTTTTGTGCAAGTGTCTAAGAAGTTCTGAGCTCCTCTCTGAAGTTTTCCATGTGATTCAGGTGGTTGCAACTTGTCTTTTGCTTGTCATTTCTCCCCTGCTTAGTAAGGATTAAGTTCACAGTGCAGTTTTTGTGTACTTGGAAAACAGTTTCTCCTCACTGGGACTTGATGCTCATTGCTGAGGATGACAGATGTTTCAGACTTTGTTTGAATCTCTTGATTTTTTTTTTTGACCCCTTCCAGAAATCTGACACAAACAGGATGAGCTCACAAATCTAATTCCCAAAGGAAAGCAGGATAAAAGGTTGCCCTTGTTTGTTTGTTTGCTTCTTGCAGCAGTCAGAACAAGCTTGAGAACGTAGCTTCATTTTTAGCCAGCAAGGAGCACCGCAGAACATGCCAAAGCTTGTTCACCAGTAAAAATTACTGGATTTCCTCATCTCCCGCCTTTTGATGTACTGAATGAGGAGTCTGAATTTCCAACATGACAGCTGTAGGGCTATTGAAACCTGCAGTAGACCCCGGAAAGTTTTGAGAGCTTGCAAAATCCTAATATCTGTGATGCATTCCTGTGGGCATTGATAGCTGACTGCGGGCACCTATTTACCTTCCCCAGCCCGCAGTGGGGTTTGTACTGCAGGTGACTGAACAAACTGACCCTTATCCACCAGAGCAAATCCAGTGGTGTGATCGTGAAACTGCCCAGCGCTGCCTTCGCACGGCCACGTTTCTAATCTCTGCGGCGGTCCCTTTCCAAGAGCAATTAAAACCTCCTAGAAGGTTGTCTCTTACTGTGGTTTTGTTTTCAGTCGTGGCATAAAGATAGCGAATAAGTAAAAATCCTCTGTGCTCAGCGAGATCACGTCCCATTGTTTGTATCCTCCTGTGACACTTAGTTCATGAAATCTCCTCTGATAAAGTGTGGTATCAGTCAGTCCTCTAGGATTGTATCCCACAAAGCTTGTACCTGGGAGGAATTTCTATTAAGTTGTCAACATAGTGAGCAGGATTAAGGCTGTTCTATTACCTCTCTGGTGCTTGCATGCTATGCGTAAGTGATACACAGAGATATATTTGATTGAATCATGTTAATGCGTAATTTTGGAGGTATATCTTTTTTCAATGGGAGCATCCTAGTCTTTCTCTTTAAACAGACCTTCAGAAACGTCTTTTATCTATTGCAGTGCATGATATTGCTGGAGGGAGGAGTTCTTCTGAGTCTGCAAATTGTCAGTGAAAACTGTTTTCTGTTTCGACTGCTTAAAAAAAAGAAAAAAATAAATGTGCACTAGTGTTGACAACGCCAGTGTTTCTAGACGGGCTCAGATGGCAGGTCCATCTGGTGCAGCGTCCTGTTCCGAAGAGCAGAGCAGCATCTACCCGCTGCGTCCAGAGACGGAGCACGCACCCTGCAGCTGGCAACTGTGAAACGATCATCCTCCGCGTACAGCACGACTTGGGGGCTGCTGCTAAAGCCCCGAAGCGTTAGGATTAACTCCCTTCCCAAGATTTGTTAATTTATAGCATTGCTAACAAAGTATTTGCTCATAGTCAAGAACTTTGTGCGATTGAAAAGGAGGGAATTTGGAGAAGCTGCCGCTGGCAGAGCTCTGGGCAGGCACGGGGCTCTAGGAAGGAGGGCGGCTGTCAGGGCGTATTTAGAGGGGAGCAGCTTTTCCCAAGCTGGGAGAAAGGTTTCCCTGTTTCTTTGGGAAGAGGGAAGCAAACCAAGTCTGTCTGGTCAGTTTTGAAGTCTCATTTTGTTTCTGAATTAAGGAAATAATTACAAACTTAATTTAAGAGATTGGATTTTCTAAGGTGCAACTTGAGCAAGCTATTTGTTTTTCCCATCGTGCTGGAGGTTTATGCTTTGTCCTCTCCACAGCGGTTTTCCTCTTGCATGGAAGTGTTTTACACAATAACCCTCTCTGGTTTGGGGTTTGTAGCCCATGCAGTGTGACCAGTCTGTAAAGGAAAGAGTTTGTGACCTGATTCAGAAAGAAAATAAATTTTCTAGAGTGTAGGGGGTTGAGGAACAGACACAACTTCGTGTGCTCTGCATGATTTACCGTATGGGGTGTTAGTTGTCAGTGTGGCAGCGCTTGCAACCCTGCATAGTGGCACAAAGTGTGGGAACTGTTGCTCTCTCTTGAAAACTCAGTTTTCCCCTTCAAAGTATGCTGGTGTACCCAAAAAGGGTCGGCAGGGACATGAAACCTGTGAGTCCTGCAACATCCGAGAACCCCATTTACGTGCTGGTAAAGATCCCATTGTCGTGCACAGTAGCTCTGGAATAAATTTTATTCAGGAAGCTCTTTAAAAGGAGAACTTAAAGAGCTTAACTGAAAAAGTCCCATTTTCCCCTTTGGCTGTTCTCCATCTTCCGCCCAGCCCGCTTGGCAGTCAACGGCGTGAGCGGTGCCCCTTTGGCAACACACAACCCCTTTCTTTCCATCAGCCGCAGTGGCTTTCCGAGGACACGGAGCGAGGTTTCCCCGGCTCTGATGACCCACCACCCAGTGCTTTGCCCAGCAGCGTGTCCTGCTGCCTCGGACGGAGCCGTGATTTCGGTGGTGGGGATGGGCGCTGCTGCCCGTAGCCGTCTTACGTGCTCGGGGCGCTCGGACTTGGCACTCATCAGCTGGATGTCAGGCTGGGCGGCTGCGCTGGCCGGCTGCCGTGGTATTTCATTCGTAATGAAATGATGGTTAAGTTTAAAACAAAGGCGTTGCTTTTCACATTGAATATTCTCCTCTTACCTGAAAACCAGAGCTCCTTTTGACCCAAAGTATTTGTGATTGCCTTAAGATCCTGATTTGTTTCCTTTTTAAACTGCCTGCTTAAATGTGCCTCAGTGCCTGTCTTAAATTGGGCTGTCACCAGGAGCTCAGCCTCTTCCAACACCCAAAACTCTCTGGTTGCGAGTGCAGCTCTCAAAACAAATAACAACTGCTCAAAATCTGCGCGCTCCCTGATTCCACAGGGCGAAGCATGGTGATGGGGTGGAGGGGTGAGGAAGAAGCCTCGTATTATTATTATTATTTTTTTTTAACCCATCCTACCTGCCTACTACAAACGGCCTATTTTCTGCCCCTAATGGTTTCTGCCTAACAAATGGTGTTTCTTTTTTACAGCGTTATGATCCTGGACTTGTTGTGGTGATGGTAAACTTAGCAGTGGTAATTTTTTATTTTCAGACTGAATTACTCCTTTTGTCATCAGTGCACCAATATGTTAGGCTTACTTTCTCTGTTGTAGCCATCATCCTTCTGCTTGGTCTTTCATTTTCCTTTCCTTTCCTTTCTTTATGCACACTTGTCTGATCCTTGTTCATTAAAGGGTATTGCTAAGAAGGGATGTTTCTGTTTGTGTTAGAACTGCCAAAATCAGTTTAAACATAAATTTCTAATACTGTCCAAACTTGATTTTTTTTCCCCAACACGATGGGCACTAGCACTTGCTACTGCAATTTCCAAATAGATTTTGAAAAAAACAAACAAACCCAAAAAAACCCAACAAACTTTGACTGCCTTAGAAGGCAAAAGTACTGATGCTTTGTTTCTACGCAGGGGTTTACCAGGGCAATGAGGCTGCATCGAAAGATCTGATTGCTGGAGAAATGAAAACAAAACAAAAACCAAAACAAAAAGAAAAAAGCTTGGAAAAAAAATAAATAATTTGTTGGCACTTGCTGCCAGCCATTCCATTTGGGTTGACCGCTTACCAGTAAATCCCTGGCTGAGACGTTATGAAAGTGATATTGCACTTAGGAAGTCATTTTTATAACCTGTCTTTAATTTGGTCCTTTTGCTAAAAATTGCAGTCACTGCTTACTTTATTATACCATTGGGCGTAAGAGAAACATTTTCAAATGGAGAACACTTAAAATACCCAAACAAAAGCTCAATTCAAAATATTATTTTGGATCAGCGTGATAACTATTTCTGGACTTGGTGGATACATGCCTGTCAAATTTATGGTTGTATAAACAAAAGCATAAAGCGATTAATTAAATGGACTTGTTTCTGAAAGAAAAAACACATGCCTCTATACTTTAAGAGTTCAAAAGACACAAGTCTGACCAGAGTAGGTTCCCTTTGAGGACTCTGTGGAGTCCGAGATCTGTGGGCTGTCGCTTTTGCAGGAGTTAGAGAAGGCTGATACAGGAAAAGAGACAAGTTGATGCCTGTACAGGTTTTCTGAGGCAGTTTTAAAGTCTTTAACCTTTTGCGCATGTGGATGGCAATGGAATATTTTTTTGGCATGATTGAAACCTGTAGATCTTTAAGCCCAAAGGTATAATATATGTGTATGTGTGTATAACAAAACAGTTGTTTACACCAAACCAAGAGCAATAATAAGGGAAGTAAACATTCTGTTTTTTTACTCAAGGTATGCACCGGATAAGGTAAGTACTTTTTCAGTGGGCTTACATCACAACGAACAGCGCGAGTTGTGATGTAAAAATAAAAAAAAAAATAATAAAAAACCCAAAAAGCTGTGGTAGTAAAGTGCTTGTCTGCCCCATTTTGCTTTGTTTGGCTGGTTATGAGTGGATTAAAGATGTTTTTGTTTTTGTTTTTTTTAAAAAATTAAATCTCCAGCATAGTTTGATTAGTTCAAAGTCAATTTTCTTCGCAACTAGTCCTTTTCACAGCTTACAGATGACACAGCGAGTGCTAGAACATCTCTCTGCAGGAGCTGGGGAAGCAGGTGCTTGACCACCTGGCCTGGACCGGGCGGTCGTTTTGGGTGAAAGAAGTGTGGTTTCTGTGCCACGCTTCTCTGTCAGCTTTCCTTACTCTTGGGAAGGGGCCAAAGTTGGCGGGTGGGAGGCTTCCACATCTTTTACGGGAAAATCCTAATCAATTATTTATGTGGTAGAGCAGTAAAATGTATGTAATAGCTTTTTCGCTTGCATCGGAAGATGAGGAGGATGTATTGCCTGATGTGGAAGCTTTGAGAAGGTTCATTTCTCAAGTCCTGTTAACAGCCCTGCCCCAGGACTTGTCATGGTTGAACATTAACCACAAGAATATTTTTTTATGTGACCAGTTAATGTTCAGAAAATACCGTTTATCAGTACTCGGGGTGCATTTAACTGTAATCAGTTTGGAGCTGAGAAGCAGGTTTGGCTGTAAGCTGTGAGAATGGCTTGTGTTTGGTTCACTGTAGCTTTCTGGTCTCTGCACTCCAAGGCAAGATCTCTAACCACCCAAACCCAATGTGTAAAGTGAGCTGTGGCAACGGGCCGGCCACTGACCGCCTCTGTGTGTGTTCCTCTTACAGGGAGGACAGATCCCATCCCTATCGTCGTCAAGTACGATGTCATGGGCATGGGGCGGATGGAAATGGAGGTAAGCTCGCCTGGCTCTGGCTCGCGCCCTGCACCCTGTCACTTTTTGCATGCCTCTCGGGAAGATGATAGGGAAGGCATTTAATGGTGAGAATGTATGCATCAAAGGTAAAGAAAAACGCGCTTTTAAACAAACACAGTAAGAAAACACTTCTCAAAACACATACTCTGTTTGCCCATGGGTACCTGAGTTTTGAGGTCTGGATGCTAGCCGAAATTCCTGGGCTTTGCGATGTGCTGGGAGCCTCCACCTTGGAAGGATTAATGAACCGCTTTGCATGTGGGTTACGCTGTGGGATGAGAAAAAAGGGAAAGTGATGCACAATATGCAAAGCTGCTGTTTCAAACCTCATCTTTTTTAAATTATACATTCTGGCAGTCTCAGTAGTGCAAGGTATTTATGGGACAAATTGCATCCTTTTTTTTTTTTTTATTTTTTTGTTAAATAAAAGCTCGACTACGCCGAAGATGCCACTGAGCGGAGGCGTGTACTGGAGGTGGAGAAAGAAGACACGGAGGAGCTGAGGCAGAAATACAAGGTACTGAAACAGGGGCATTAACATCAAAGTTCCTGTGGGCTGAGCTCTTCTCGTTAGGCTGCAGTAATGGTAGCGGGAATTAAGTATTCTTGGGTTTTGGTGGTGTTGAGAGTATTTATATTTTAACAAACTGGTTATTCACTTCCTGGAATTAACCTTGATGTTTGTTTAGCTGCTTAAGAGCTACAGGATAGCAGCAGGGCTTTGCTCCTGGTCTGGAAAGAACAGTCCTAGGGTAAGCAGAACATTTCCTTCCCTAGACCCAGGGCTGCCAAATTTTTCTAGTGAACCTGCCGCGTTGTCAGCACAAAATCTGCAGATGGAAATGTTAGATGGGCAGTTATCAACTGGAAGTGGAGTAGATCTATTGTTACTGAGCGAGCAGTAAGTAGTGCATTATGATACTGTTTTATAAATCCTGCTGTCTTTGGAAGGTATGACGTGGCTCCGCTTTTGAGATATCGATGGACTGTATCTCTTTGGAAGAATTTCTCAGGCAGCATTAAAAAATGTAAAATCTATTCTGTATTTCCACAGAGCTTACAAAACCTGTGGGGTTTTTTATAAGCCAAAGACTGTTATCTTTTTAATGATAAAAATGGACCATTGTGTTGGCATTGAGCATGACATGTTGGAGCATACTTGGATTAGCTGTAACCGAGTTCTCTGTGGAGACATGGTCTTTGCTAGTACTTTAATCCACTCTTCTGCTTACCAGCCTGTAAAATACATCAAGTCTTAGGAAAGCCTGCTTGTTTAATTGTCCTGAGATTTGAGGAGTACCGGGGTTGAAGAAGAACCCTAGACATTACAATAAAGTGTCAGTTTTGCATAAATTTTAATTCTTTGAGGAATAATGGGAAAGTAGTTTCAATTCCATTAAAATTAAACATAACCATGGCAAATCTAAAATTCCATTTCACCGGTTCAACAGTTAATACTGCAGGTGGTTTATTCAGCTACAAAAATTTATAGCCTCCTTTCCTGATTTTTTTTTTTTTTTAAGTGAGACCTTGACTTGCCTGGTAAGTGAATTGCTGGTATATTTGTTCATTTAAAAATAAAAGCCATTGTAATTACTTTTAAAGCTAATTATTAGTTTGGAGCTGAACACAGTTAATGATCTCTTCTGGCACACTTTAAAGAACAAGTGTGCTCTTAAATGGGCTCTTGCAGCCGGTGCTGAACAGTTCCTCTACATCCAGCTGCATGTTCTCCTTGAAGATGTTTCTCCTTTTTGTTGTTTTTAATCTCCTGCTGGGTGGCATGCTGCTCACACGCTGCGAGGGGAAGGTTTGGCTGTGACGTTGGCCATCGTCGGGCAGCGTGTGGCTGAAAGCCTGGATCCCTTTCTGCAGCAAACCCTCAGCTGCGATGCTGGGTATCTTCAGACAGCAGCAGCTGTCGAGTACAAAGTATTCCTTCGTTTCCGAGTGGCTGGTAGGAGCTCTTGTGTGAACGGCATGTAATGATGTTTTGTCTCAGGTCTGCAATGAGATTTATGGTGAAGTTCTTGGGTTTTGCAATAGTCTTTTCAAATGCAGTCGAACGTGCGTTGCTCTCAGACTTTTTTGTCTTCCTGCCATTATTCAGCACGGGATTTATTTTTTTTCAGGAACTCTGTGGAGCGATAGCAGTCTCTCCCAACTCGGATGTGTTTTTATTAGCATGCTTTATCGTTGGGCTCTTGCATTTCTGTATTAATCTGTGAAAATCTCTGCAAGCGTAATTTTTTTCATCGCTCCGCAGGAGTCCATTATGTAATTGCCAACTATGGCCGCATCCTGATTAGCCATTCACTGACTCTCAAAGGAATTTCAGATAACTCTGCAACCAAGAAGCAAGCAAGAAATGTTCTTTAATTCCCTTTATTTGTGTAGATTCTGATCATTCAAATGGTTGTTTTTTCATTGTTTAGCCACAGGATGCTTTCTGAAAAAAAACCCCTACACATGGTGCAGGAAGCTTGTTCAGGGTTTCAGAGGAACTTTAAATGTCATTGTTCTGTGGATCTCACGCTGCTCTGTTTTCATTTCTTGTCTTCCTGGGGAACAGCTTCAGGCTCAAACCTCTAGATAGTTTTGTTGATTTTTTTTTTTTTTCTTCTTAACAAGGGCCTCCAGTAATAGATGGAAGCAGGAACTTGAAATACATTTTTTTATTTAGAAGGTGAACAGTGCTGTAAATTGGAAAAAACCCAACCTTTTAACTGTGGAATTTTTCAGATTTCCCCCCCAGGTGTTGAAATTTTTTACATGAATTTTGCATTATAGAAAACATGCTCAGGAGTATTATTTTAATGTAATTTTGATGTGGTAACTGGGAGATAAACCATATTGCCTTGAACAAGATCTTAAATAAATAGAAAAAAGCTTTCATAGCAAATATTTTAAAAAGATATACTTGGTCCTCTTGCAAGGAAGTTTCCCATAAGAAGTTTGTATTGAAGAGGGAAACTCTTAAGTGCTTTTTCTCACATGTCAGGCTATTTTTTCTTATATAATTTCTCTTTATTCCAGTTGAAATACATATGGTAAATAGCTATATGGGGTATGCTGATGTTACTACAGCATACTTTGTAATACAGCATTTGTAGCTTTTTTAGTATGTGTCAGCGTAAGTGCTTCCATCTTGTTGCAGTAAACCTTCCCCAGCTTTCTTCTAGAGAGTGGCGATGTTTTATTAATTTTGCTGGTGGGATTGTAATTGAAATGACCTGGCGAGAGGAAGAAGCTGCTGATTCCCCCCAGGTCTGCATCGGCTGCAGCTCTGCTCTGGGGACAGGGCAGGCGGAGCAGCACAGGCTCACTTCCAGGCGCTCGGCCTCCAAACCATTATAGCCGCTGGAGAGATTGGGATTTCCACAGAGTCCCAGAGCTTTTTTGCCACTTCCAATCCCAAAGCCGCTCCTTTTCTTTATGGCAAAGGAGGGGAGGACGTGACCGTTGCCAATTTAGACACCTCACCTTTGCTTGGAGGTTTGGTTTTGCACCTATACAAATGTTGAATTGTATAAGGGAAAAAAAAAAAAATACTGTCTGCAACCTCTAAGGTGATGTCCCTCCCCTCTTTTATTAAATGTCAACTACCTGTACCCATTCCCAGTGTAATCGCTGTATTTGAGCTCAGCTTAATGGATAGCATTGCTCCTGGGAAGATTTCTCTGACTGTAAAATTACCCTGAAGTGAATTAGGCTCAACGGTTTCTGACCTGTGCTTTCCCAGCCATGGATCTGTGTTCCTCCCTATTGAATTTCAGACTAACTGAGATCAAGCAGACATCTGTTAGCACTCAAAATGGAGGAAGTATCAGCATTTAAAGTTCTAAGATTCTGTTCCAAAAGCAGCGATCTTCCTTGGTTTGATGCATATTTTGTGCATCTTATGCGAGCAGGCAGCTGCCAGTGTGTTTATGCGTTAGCTTGAGGCTTTGAACCTCTCTTTTCATCTCAGGCAATCCAGCAGGCTTTCCTTTTGTAGCTGCAAAATTGCCTTCCTGCTGTCAGCACTGGATTTTTTTTTTTAAAGCAGTTTCCTTTCACTGATACCTGTGCTAATGAGAAGATTCTGTTCTATATTAGGAAAGGGAGTCAAGGCTAGTTGGTAGTATTGCAAAGTTACCCTTCATACCGTTTAATTTGCAAAGACCAGTCAGCTTAATAAATATAATCATTGGTGTACACTAAGGTTTTCTCAAGGACTATTTTTCCTTAAAGGACTAGCTCATCATCTTCCAGTTTGTTTTACGGGAAGTTTAACAGAAGCTTTTTTTTTTGTTAATTTTGCAGGATTATGTTGATAAAGAAAAGGCGATTGCCAAAGCTTTGGAAGACCTCAGAGCAAACTTCTACTGTGAACTCTGTGACAAGCAGTATCAAAAGCATCAAGAGTTTGACAACCACATAAACTCATACGATCATGCTCACAAGCAGGTAAACAAGCGTTGGTAGCACAGTTCATCAATTTTATATTCATTGCTGTGGCCTTGTTTGAGGTTAATACTTTGAATTTCCCCAGTGCATCTATTTTCCTTAGAGCCCCAGAGATAGGTGGTTTATGTCACTGGTTAGGAGTCTTATGCCCACTATACATTAAAAAAACACCCCAAAACAACAAACAAAAACCCCAACCTGCTGTTGGCATCAAGGAGCCCAGTTTTGAGTGACCCACGGGCAGGAATGCTAAACGGGGAAGGGGACAGGTGGATATGGGTGTCTCCTAGTTTGCATCAGCTTTTAAGATAGCGCAACTTTGGAGACTGATGACAAGTCACGTGTGCGCGTTTTAATACTTTAGTCTGTGTTCTGTCAAGTTACTGAAAACAGACTGGGAAATAAGGGACTGTGTTAAAGGAATTGTGAAAAAGGAGCACTTTCCAAATTCTGTCACCCTTAGGAGAAGGTGGATTCAGAATCTATGTGGAACTGGCTTTGGTCCCAAGGTAGGGATATACCATAGTATCTACGTGGTACTTTGTACTGCACAGTAAATAATAAAAGTTCCTGTGTTAGCCCGGTCTGTTTGACCACTTGAAGCTGCTAAATGAGATGTAAATGTACAGCAGATTGCAGTGTTGTGCTCATCTAGAGATGAAATTGCTCAGAGGAGGTTTTTTGATATTGCTAGTCATAAATTCTAACAATACAATCGTTAAAATGTGGATAACTTCTGGGGGATATGCGGTAGAGTACTTGATCTTAAAAGAGCAGTGAAGCAACAGCTTAAAAACAAGAGTATGGCATTACAGAGTATGATTATTTTTTTGATGTGTACTAAATATGGGATATGATAGCTCAAAGTAAATTCACTAAGGGAGTCTTAACAGGAAATCTCACAGCAGGGCAATTTCTGTTTCAGTACTGTGATGAATTGCGGTTTAATCTATTTAAGAGCAGAAATTCATTCATTTACTTCGTATTGGGAAAATGGGGTGCTTTGACCGAGCTGGTGGCGCAGTCGTGCTACCTGATAGCAGTGTACTTCACCTGAAATTTTCCATCAACTTGGTTGAAACTTGAGTGCAATTACATGCATCTATTTAGGAGGTGGAAGGACCTGTTTGTGTCACATTCTTGCAGTGTGGTGATGCAGTAAGATTATGTCAACTCCTGTTTAGATTAATAGGGGGACTGACATGAGGTGGGCAAGGCTGAGAGGTTTTTTAGGATCTAGAGGCGTTGTGGAAGAAGAAACAAACCTGCGGAAAGCAATCACCCCTCGTTGGTATAAAAGGAGTCATCACTAGGGGTACAAGAAGTGACCTGAAAGAAAAACGTCTTGGGAGCACACAGGGTGGTGTAATCTTCTCATTGGTAGAAAGAATTTGGGGGTTGCTTGGTACAGCTACTTATTTTTAAAGGAATTGATGTTCTCGGGTAATTTGCATCCCTTGCAGTAACTTCAGGCAGGCTTTGGATAAAATGAGCCTTCAAACTCTCGCTACGTCACCCAGCATTAATTTCTAGTTACTCAGGGATTTAAACAAAGAAGCAATCATGCTTTGCTTAGGGGAAAAAATTGCTTGTCCAGCTTATGTCGTGCTGAAATGTGTGTCACCCTGTTGGGTCAGTGTTCAGTGAGTGAACTTGAAACTACCTAGAAATAATGAAGGTAAATTTGCATAAGTAACACTATCTCACTTCTGTTGTTCGTTACTGCTCAAGATAGGCTCATTTCTAGCAGTCTATTTGAAATTACAAGGTAGTTAAAAAAAAAAACAAACAAGCAACAAACAATGCTGTGCTTTTTATAATACATTGCACATTGATGTTTCACATTTTGCTTCTTTGGACAAGAAGGCAAGGTTACAAAGAGGCTACCATGAATTTTCTGAGGAAAAGCATAAAATTTTCTTACAGGTAGGCTAATCAGTAGGTTTTCTTGGAAAGATGAGAAAGATATCCTACATAATTAGAGGAAACTGGCTTTATATATACTATCTGCAATGTTTTGTCTTCTCAGTGGTAATTCTTCAGGCAACAGTGCTTCATTTTTACCTTTTTCTTAGCTTGTTGAACAGATTACCATGGGATCATTTTTGTCTATAAGTATTTTTAGTTACACATACCCACAACATTGAAGTGTTTGCTTATTCCTTCTGTGGCTCAGTGAGCATTAGGCTCTCCCTGTAAATAGATGTTCCACCCTCAGATCCCTTTCTGCTCCCGAGTTATAAAGACGCTGTCTTGTATTCCAGGAAGGAACTCAGGATTATTGCGAAACAGGGATGATAGGTAAGTGTATTGATCCCTACCGGATAAATTTTGGACCCACCACCAATTTGTCAACACCAAACAATTAAAGGGGAGGTTTTACTGTTATTTCCTGACTACGCTGGTTTTGTATAGCATTTGGATATGGCTGGATTGACCTCGACACCAAGTTTCTATCCAAAAGACAGTATTTCTAGATTACCTTAACTGGGAAAGGAATCTTAAATGTATTATCACAAACCATTGGCCATTTTAAGTTGCATTTTAAACATCTTGTTCGAGGTGTGCAATGTTGTTCTCTAGATTATTTTTTTAATAGGTTGACACTTGAAACGAGAAGTACAGATGTTTTAAAGAACAGTAACCCTATCTAGCCACCAAATGGTCAGTCCCTCTCAGGGGAAGCCAGAGCACTAAAAGCAACTTGAGTGCATACAGATGGCACCGCAAGAGGAAAAATAAACTCAGTTCCCTTAAAGATCCTTCAGTGAGCAACTGAAAAAGGCTGTAACCATAGATGTTGTAACTTTTTGTTCCCTGGAAAGCTACTGATATCTTTAATGGGATTTTTTTTAGCTGTGAGGTCTTGAGCCTGGCAACTAGGACTGGTAGCTTATGAACAACCTCCCTCTGATGTTGCAGAGTCAACAGATTAATAGTAATTAACAGAGAAATGCAAAGGAAAGCAAACATAGAAAGAAAACACCTGCAGCTAACGAGGAACGTGGCCAGCCCAGATGGACCCACTGTATTTTTGTGCTGCTTTCCTGCAGATTTGTGTACGTGATGTCCGGATGCTTGAGAGCTCCTAGAGTACTGTGGACTTAGTGGGAATGTATGCTCAGGGCATTACATCCCAGTTGGCCTTGAATTCAGTCTGGGGTTTTGACATCAAGATAGAATAATACTTCATGTTAGATTTGCATGAAGAAGAATGCGGGTCACCTTATCTAGGGTTGTGCCCAGTTTGTGTATTCATATCAAATAAACCTCATCTGTATTACCCGTCGCTTAGAGCAGTTTGCAAAAATTGTTACGGTTGGAATTATCTTACGTATAAGTAATGGTTTTTTTACTTCACCCAAGAACTTACAGAATCTGGTATATGGTCACCTCTTTCCTGCTAGTGTGCCTGATGAAGGATTGAGCTGTTTACTGAGTCACTGACCCAACAGAATAAAAACATTCACCTTCTGAGCTCAGTGTGAAAAACAAACATCTTCCTGTGTGAATTTTTGCCAGGTTAACTGTGAGAATGCTAACCAAGTATTGAGATGTGGCCTTTTATGTAGCTTTCATTTTATTTTTTTCTAAATGTGTGATGTTTTGGTGGTGTAGGTGATTAATTCTGCATAGTTTCCCTTTATAAAAGGACAAAGGGAATGTATTTCCATAGAGAAGTTATTTGGGAGAGAGGGTGGAACTAAGAACTGAAAGTATAGATCTGCAGTTCTCTTCATGCCCTAATTATCTGGATCTTTGTTTCAATGCTGAGGGGGAGGGATCTGTTAAAGCACAATAAAATTACTAACACAGTCACTGCTGTGGTTGATGAGTACTCTAAATCCAAACCCTGAACTTTCAGATTTGGGGACAACTGGGCTTGTGCTTTCCAAAAACTTTTATCTTCAAGCACAGCTTGAACGTAGAAGACTCGAGAGAGAACCTCCAAGATACTTGGGAGGCTTTTCTACCCTAGAAATGCTTTACCCTCAAAAACCCCACAGTATTTTTCTTAACCCAGCTGCTCATTTGCTGATGGCAAACACATTTGGAGAAGAGCACTTATACACGGAGAGTGTTCAATAAAATAAGTGTTCGGTGTTCAAGGCCTGAACGTTGTGATCACAAGCAATGCTAGCCTCGTGAAATGGGTTAGCTGTGGTGCATTAACGCATGGTATATTGTCCTAAGCTGAAAATGAGGTGTCAGGGAAGAAATTAAGATAAAATAAAACTGCAGTTGCATGCCATTTCCCCTCTGCTCTTTTCACTTCATTTACGAGCGTGCAAAGAATGTTGATTACCAAAAATAAGCAGGGCTTGTGTTCTCACTTATATAAAATTATAAAGGTTGCCATCCTTTGAGCTCATATTTAGCTAATGGTGTAGTTCTCTCCCAGAAGCTTTTGTGGCAAAGAATCGAGCATACGTCAAAAGTTCAGAAAGCCAGAAATCTGCTGGCATGTAATGAAAAGTACATTATTATTTTATTTAATAGGGATTGGCAGAGAGACTTGAGAACAATAGCAGGGGAGGAGTAGGCTCTAATGGGATTGTGCTGTCACGAGCTGCCTCCTGTCTCGAGCCAGTGCAGAGATCTCGCTGTACGTGCATCCGGTCTGTCCCTCTCTTCTGAATATAAGGTTTGTCAGGAAAGTCGCAGATCTTCAGGTCTCGTAAAGCAGAGTGCTTTTTTTTTATTCTGAGAATAACACGATCTCTTTCTGCTCTGCAATTTTAGGCAAAGAATGCCTCTCAAACGGGCTTCACTTCAGTGAAATTGCATGGCTTTGTCAACTTAAATTGAGAAAATCCATTTACCGCTGGTCATAAACCTGAAAAGCAATGCACTCCAGTACTGGGGAGGTCTTACCTCGATACTGTCTCACCAGCAAAATCTCATGTGTGGTTGCCACAGTGTGCGCTGAGGGTTTTTTTTTTTCCTGTTACGGCAGTTTCTGAATCCCGATCGTCTCCTTTTTGTTTAACCATCTTCACATGTCCGTGATGGCTATCTCTAGAGCTTTTAAATGATGCAGGAGTGCAGCTTATTTAAGCTAATTTGAGGAGAATTGTAAGGTAACGGCATTGTATGCCAGTTTGGCCCCTCCTGAGCTATGCACTGATCAGGAGATAATCCATTACTGTAGCTCTCTTTGTGCCGGAGTACTGATTTTCTATAAAACCTGTTCTTCGAGAGCTCGATTTGCACTCCCATTGAAATGTAGAGGTTTCTTAGTAATTTTGGTAGAAACAAGGCTCAAAACCTTAAAATACTGTTTTGTTACAAAGCTGAGGTGGGTGGCAGCTATTAATAAAACTCAGTACTGAGCTGAAGGAAGGCTGGAGGTAAAGTATTACTGCTTCTAGCATGCAGAAATTTGGAGAAACTTTACTTGAGTCCTAGTGATTTGTGTCCCTGTTTGCTGGTCACTGGGCTTACTGGTGCGACTGAAGTAATAAACCAGCAGAATAGAATTTCTTGGCTTCATGGTCACCATCATCCTGCAGTTTGTAAATGTGTTGCTGCTTAGAAAGCATTCTGCTTCCTCAGAAAACACACTGCCTGTCAAGAAAAAATGCTTCATAATTTTTAAATCCTGTAGTAGCGTGAAGCTGTATGTTTGATTTAATGCAGGTTGGTGGCCCTGATCCTGTTGAAGAAATTATATTCTTGCTGAGTACCGTGGGAAGACTTAAAAAGGCTGGTTCACCCCAAGAAGATGGGTTCCCAGGGCTCCTTTTCCTTAGTAGGTGGGGAGTAGCTCCCCAAGAATGATTAGCGACTACTTTAAATTCTTATTTAAATGTCTTTGCTGTGTTGGGGGGGAAGGGGCAGCTGTGCAGCTCGCCTCCCACGGCTGTCCAGCCTCTGTGAACACCCACACATATGGTGCAGTCCAAAAAGTAATTTAGAGATTTTGGGGGATTAGAATAATGAACGCTTGCCTAAGGATTAGATGGAAATTTCTTTAGTGTAAGCTTAGCTTAAATATCGATTTAGTTCAAATAGCTTTCTGGGAAGGCTGAGATCTGGAGTCTGCTGAAAAGCATTTCATTGCTTCAATATGCTCCTTTTACTACTGTGAAATTGTATTTCAGGCTTTTAATTGCTTCACCTCAGTTAGGTTTAGGGGGGAGGGAAGGTGTAGCTGTAGTTAACTGGTTATCCTCTGGTCTTTTTAGTGGATAAATTACTGGGTTCAGTCATGCGCTTGGAACAACTAGTGAAGTAAGGGTTCCTCTGACAGGATATTCTGAAAAGTTCTGGCTGTTTTAAAAGTTCAGTGCTCATCAGCTGCCTGAGCACGTAGCCGCCTGCATCTATTCCTGTAGTGATGTGTTTTTACAGATGAGCAGCCTGGTCTTCTGTCATCCCTCCTTCCCCTACCCTAGATTGCGTTTATAATGCAGTCCAGCCAGGTTGCTTGGAACTTGGCTCCTTGCAAACTTGAGAAATTATTTCTGATGATAGATGCATCATTTTAGGTCAAAGATGCTGAGCTACGTTGTGTTCTGTATTTTATATTCCCAAGGAGATGGCATGGTGCAGTCGTGGAGCTTTGCTATCCTGTACTTACCCAGCAAGACCCGTCTTCCTTCTGGCCCCTGTGCCACAAAAAGGATCTCGGCCTTGAGATCTCTTAGTCCTTTGTAAAGTCAGCCTTGTAAAATTGGACCAACTTTTCCCCAATTTGGGGAGTAATAAGTTCTAAGCACTCTTGAAAGTCTTGGCTAGTGGCTTATCATCTTAAAAGGCACAGATATCAGCGTAGCTGGGCGTTACCGTGTGTTGCGTTATTTTGGGGTTGCAGTGCATCAGGATTGTTCATTTGCTTCATCTTTTCTAATTTATAAGAGTTGAGAGCGGGAGGTTTGGGGGAGCAGAGACTTGCAAAGGTCAGCATGTAAGGAACTGGGCATTTAATTCTGTTTTCGTTAAAACTGGCCATTGTAATGAAGGCAGGATTGCATTGTGGGCAGCTGCAACGCTATCAACTGACTTTGAGCCCGTTTTATTGCAGGGGGAGATGTTAAAGGCCATGTCTGGGAGGGGGAAGAGGGGTTCCTGAGTGCACCATTGCACCTTCCTTTTGAAAGCAAAAGGTCACAGTTCATTTCTGTTGTAAATAGCTGGGTCATATTTTTTTCCAAATGGATGAGTGACATAGAGACTTGGCATCAAACCCCAGTTAAATAGTTTTTTCAGCTGTTGGTGACTTTAACTTCCTGGAGCATTTTAGATATGCTTTTTAAATCAGCATGAAAAAGCTGATAGCATTGCTTAATCCATATTTTTTTTTTTTCCTCCCTCTTGGAAAAAAAAAAATTACTATTCAACCTTGAACATACACCACAAAACCCTTGAGCCCTTTACTTGTCCTGGTGAAAGTAGCTCTGTTGTTCCAGGGGGGATTGTTGCTGTGCCCGTGTGTGTATGTGTATGTGTGTTCCCCCTTCTGCTCCAGATTCCCTAAGCTCGGTCCCGTAGCTTCGCTGGCTCGACTCCTTCTGTGTAGAATAGCTTGCACACACACCAACAGCCTGTGTAGTTAGTAATGCTTGGGTTTTATTTTTATTTTTTTTTCTCTTCCACTCTTGTTATATTTTTACTTTCTTTTTTCTTTGTGATGTGACGTTTTCAGCTGATGTATTGAAAGCAAACCCTTCTAATTTTGGAGTCCAGATCACAAGAGTGAGTTCCTTTCTACTAGTGTCTATAGCTGTATTTTTTTTGTGTGTCCTCCCCTCTGATTTTGGTAACGCTCAACCACATTTAGTAAATACAATTAGGTAAGAGAATCCTCTGTCTTGTCAAATCTTCCCCTTTTTGACAAAGCAATGTTCTCTTTACATTGGGCCAACTTAATTCCTCTAATATGAACTTTGGGTTAGTTTTCAGATCCACTGTTTCTGTGTGTACTGGTCTGACTGCTCCATTAAAGAGACAGAGTCAGCCAGCCAGAAGGTGTATTTAGAATTCACCAATGATTTGTACATCTTGTATGAGGATTTTTCTAAAGTGACTACTGCTGTGAGCGCCGTTAGTCTCTCAGGCCCTTCACAAAATGCCTGAAAAACATGAAACTTTTTCAAAAGCTGGCTATGTTATGCTTTCTGGAATTGGGCCTTTTGAAAGGGTTTCAAATTGTGCACCAAAAAAAAAAAAAAAAAGAATTATTCTTCCCGTAGGATGGTAGAGGTCTGTCTTTGCTGCTTTCTGTGATTTAAACTTCTGTATAGCTCTCAAAAAATGCCTTGTGAATTTTCCCATGTATCCAAAGGAAAACCAGCAGCCTCTTTTCCTAGTGCTTTCAGACAAGGACTTTCAAAAATTTTCTGAAGTCTCGGATATTCGATTTCTATTGGAACTGGATATCTAGATTTCCTCAGAGATGTTACGATCTTTGAAATTCCTTGGGTTTGCTTCCTCACATGATAAGATTTCTGGGGAACTTAGTGTTTCTGCCCTCTAAAATATTAAACCCCAAAAGACCCCACTGCATTTTAGAGCATTTTGTTTCTTGAGAGACCGTCTCAGAACTACTGTCAGGAAAGCAAGTAACTGTTTGTGGTGTATGTTGTATTATTTATTTGCTTACTGGAATCATCTGCATGGGATTTTTGGCACCTTCTCCAATGTAATTTGTACATTGCTTTTGTAAGATAAAATACCTGGGTACCTCTTGCACCAGCTAATCCCTTTCTGTTCTTTGGCCCATGCTATTAAGACTCCTGTCACGCACTGTGTGTCAAGTACATTTGCACCCTGCAAGAGCAGCAAAGTAAACAGTTTTGGTTTGGGTTGGGGTTTTTGTTGTTTTTGGGTTTTTTTCTCCAGAATTTGCTTGTTGCTTTGAAATCAGCTTTATTGTACATGCTAAAGAAAACCAGTAATGTTGATTGGAAATGCATATACTCAGACTTCAAGTCGTAGCCAAAAGTGATCAACAGTTGTCGTTTCATTTAGCTACTGGGCGGATGGCAACGTGCTCCATTTGGTTTGTTGAGCTAAGATACTGTTGCTCTATCCTAGCTCAATAAATGTTACTGGGGAGGGGCTTTACAGCGTACTTTCCAGTGCTACAGCAAAGAGAGGGTTTTGGATGCTTAACCACAAACCCCTTTAATCTGTTCCTGCTCTCTTTTACCTCAGAGGTTGAAAGATCTCAAGCAAAGGGAATTTGCTCGCAATGTGTCTTCAAGATCACGGAAAGATGAAAGGAAGCAGGAGAAAGCCCTCCGGCGTCTACACGAACTGGCTGAACAGAGAAGACAGCCTGAATGGTGAGTACGGGTGATCCCCGAGCACCCTTGGAGCGTGGGGGGGGGACGGGACACGGACTGCGGCCCTTTGCTGCGCTGGCATTCTTGCTCCTGTAATCCTGTGCGAGTTCTGAGGGCAAAGCTTTGTGCTTAAGTTTGGCCTCGTGCTGTGATTTTGGTAGAAGTGAACTTGCTAAAATGGTAGTCCTGAGCATCCTCAAATTGCTTTATCCAGCAGTACGTTTTCTTCCGTTATTTAATATTATTAAAGATTTCAAATGGGTGCATAATGCTATTTTACTGCATCTTTCTGGATACAGGAGTACTGGAAATGCGTAAAAGACTGTTTTAGATGAGGGGTGAAACCGCCTGCAGAGGTGTACAATGGCAGTCAGCTGTTTCTCTGTTTTACCTCGTTCATACAGTGCTCCTGGAAGTGGACCCATGTTCAGAACCACCACGGTGGCTGTGGATGAGGAAGGTGGAGATGATGATGATTCTGCAGCCAACAGCAGCTCTTTCATCCAGACGACTTCTGGCCAAGCTACAGAGATGACTATGGACAGAGGTTTCCTAAACACTGGACAAGCGGGTGGCACCGTTATGCCAAGCCAAATGCCCATCCAGACAGCGCAAGCGATCAGCTTTGGCATTAAGAGTACTTTGGGAACTCCGCTGCAGAAGATAGGAGTGTCGTTTTCATTTGCCAAGAAGACTCCGGTAAAGCTTGAGACCATAGCTTCTGTTTTCAAGGACCACGTGGAAGAATCGAGTTCTGCAGATGGAGCAAAAGCTGATGAGAGAGGGTCCTCAGATGCAGGGAGCCTGCAGAAATCTGGCGAGGGCGAAAGCACAAGTAATTCTGACAGCAAGGCGGAGGAAGATGACCAACACGACAAAGATAGTGGGTCTCTAGCCACTACGTTATCTAAACTAAAAAAGATGAGACGAGAAGATGGACCAATGGCAGTTGAACCAGAATACTACCACTATATTCCCCCAGCCCATTGTAAAGTAAAGCCTAATTTTCAATTCCTGCTTTTCATGAAGTCTACCGATCAAATGGAAGCTGAAAATGTGAACAAAAAAACCACACATGAAGTTAAAAAGGGCAGTTCTCCAAAACCCAAACCTGGCAAGCACACGGAGAAGGCTGCTGAGAGCACGGGTCAGCAGAAGGAGCAGAGTACTACTGAAACTGCGGCTCAGCAGAGCAAAACAGAACTAAAAGAAGTCCCAGAAAACACGAGTCCGCAGGAGAGCAAGCATCTTGCAGAGAGCAACCTCCCCGAGCCAGACACTACTAAAGAAGTTGCTCAGCCTGTCCCAAGCTGCAAAGATGTTGCTGAAGGACCAAAGCATCCAACGGGACCTTTTTTCCCCGTTCTGAGTAAAGATGAGAGCACGACTCTCCAGTGGCCTTCAGAGCTTCTCATATTCACCAAAGCAGAACCATCTGTTTCATACAGTTGTAACCCCCTGTATTTTGATTTCAAGCTCTCTCGTAACAAAGATGGTAAAGGTAAAGGGGCAGAGAAATCTAAGGACCCGGGGGGTCTTTGTAAAGAAAACGTTCAGAGCACGGAATCTGGCGAGATCAGCAAACCCAAGGAGGCAGAAAGCGTAGCTAACAGTTCTACTCTAAAAATGGAAACCAAATCTCTGTCCTCCTGTGGCTCCCATAACAAGCAGGACTCCAATTTGGCAAGCGTGAGTAAGGGAGAGGGAGAGGACGGTGGTAAAAGCATAACTGGTAAGAGTAAATCTGGAAGATCCCATAAACACAAAAAGAAAAAGAAGCACAAAAAGTCCGGCAAACACAAACGTAAACACAAGGAAGAAGCTGATGAGAAGAGCCGAAAAACTGACCTGGGGGAAGAGAAACCCAAGAAACGGAAAAGACACAGGCACAAAAAAATAAAATCTTCTCTTTCTACTGAATCAGAACGGGCACTAAAAACCGAACTGTCTGAAGACTGTAGCCATTTCCAGAAGAAAAAGTGGTGCTCTCAGGAGTCCCAGAGGAAGTCTCTGTCTGCTGAAGAGGGAAGCAGCGGTAAAAAAGAGGACGGTGGTAACTCCTGCCCGGAGCACGGCAGCAGAAAACACAAGGCTGACCTGCAGCAGTTACCTGCTTCGAGAAGACGGTGTTTGGCTCCTTCCCTGGGCAGGACCAGCCACCGGAGCCGGCAGAGCAGCGGGGACTACGACAGCGACGAGGGCTCTCACAGGAAGCACTGCCGGCAGAAATCCCCGTCGCAGTACAGCGACGATTATGACTCCGGCAGCGACCACTCCAGGAGCCGCTCCAGGTCGGGACGGAGACACTCCTCTCCCAGGTCTTATTCCACCAGCTCTGACGCCTCCTCGGACCACAGCCGGTACAGCCGTCGGAGAAGTTACTCAGATGATAGCTACAGCGATTACAGTGAGAGGTCACGGTGCCATTCAAAGCGGTCCCACGACTCGGAGGATGACTCTGACTACAACAGCTCAAATCACAGATCGAAGCGGCGCAAGTACTCCTCTTCTGAAGATGACTACAGTTCAAGTAGGAGCAGGTCGAGGAGTCGAAGTAGGAGCCGAACCCACCCTCGAGGCAGGTCAAGATCAAGAAGCCGGGGCAGAACACGCAGCAGCAGCTGCAGCCGCAGTCGAAGCAAGAGGAGAAGCCGAAGCGTAACGGGTCGTAGCTGGAAACGGAGCCGCAGCTATAGCAGGGATCGCAGTCGCAGTACAAGAAGCCACTCGCAGAGGTCCCTCTCGCGAAAGGGCTCTCGAGGCCACGAGAGCCCTGAAAAGAGGAGGTCCGGGAGAAGAGACTTCATCAGGTCCAAAATCTATCGCTCGCAGTCTCCTCACTATTTCCGGACAGGCCGAAGTGAAGGATCATCGCTGAAGAAAGAAGACGGCAAAGGAGAGGATCTGAAAGGCTCTGGCTCGCTCTCCCAAAACAGCAGTGGCTCTGGCACAGGGAGGGCCTCAGAAGGCGACTGCAGTCCGGAGGAGAGAAACTCCGTCACTGCAAAACTTCTCCTGGAAAAGATTCAGTCCAGGAAGGTTGAGAAGAAGCCCTGCGTCACTGATGAGATGCTGGCAGGGGCAAACAAGGTGGGCATAAAGCTCAAAGATCCTCCCCAGGGCTACTTTGGCCCAAAACTTCCTCCTTCCTTAGGCAACAAACCGGTTCTCCCCTTAATTGGGAAACTGCCAACCGTTCGAAAACCAAATGCCAAAAGATACGAAGATTCTGGCTTGGAGAGGGGTGAGGAACAAGAGCTGTCCGATTCTGAGGATGTTTCCCAGGGCATTGAGGAGGCTCAGCTGGGCGGCCAGTCTCTCCTGGAAGAAGTGGTGATGGTGATTCAGGACAAAGCTCTGGATGAGCAGAAACGTGACGAACCTGCCGTGGAAATGCCGTCCATTCCCCTCGAAGCACCGGCACTCCCCGAGTGCTTTGGTTCTGGAGATCTGGTCATGCCACACAACTTCCTCTCGGATCCGAGCGACGGCGATGGGCTAGAACCGATGGACGGGGGCAACCAACCGGTCCCCGTGGAAACCGGTATGATGCCCTTAGTTCCAGATGTCGAGCACTTTCCTGGCTACGTGCCTCAGAGTGGGGAGCCGAGCATCGAAGGGGATCGGGAAGGAGGAGAAGACTCCTCTCTAGCACCGCTGGAGAGCCAGCCCATCACTTTTACACCCGAAGAAATGGAGAAATACAGTAAGCTGCAGCAAGCTGCTCAGCAGCACATTCAGCAGCAACTCCTGGCAAAGCAGGTCAAGGCCTTTCCCGCCTCGGCAGCCCTGGCGCCGGCAGCGCCCGCCCTGCAGCCCATCCACATTCAGCAGCCGGCGGCGGCGTCTGCGACCTCCATCACCACCGTGCAGCACGCCATCCTGCAGCACCACGCCGCCGCGGCCGCCGCCGCCATCGGGATTCACCCTCATCCCCACCCCCAGCCTCTCGCTCAGGTTCATCATATACCCCAGCCCCACTTGACACCTATTTCGTTATCCCACTTGACCCACTCGATTATTCCAGGGCACCCGGCTACGTTTCTAGCCAGCCACCCCATCCACATCATTCCGGCGTCAGCTATCCATCCGGGCCCCTTTACTTTTCATCCGGTTCCTCACGCTCTTTACCCAACTCTTCTCGCCCCGAGACCCGCTGCCGCCGCGGCCGCTACAGCGTTACACCTTCACCCTTTGCTGCACCCCATTTTCTCAGGACAGGACTTGCAGCATCCACCCAGTCACGGCACATGAAGGACAAAATGAAGTAACCTTGGAAGAAGGAGAATATTTTGTGTTTTGGGAAGGGGTTGAAGTTGATCCAGCTGGCGGGTGAGGCCTGAGAATTTCTTTTCACTCTTTAGCAGCCAAAGAAGCCAAAGGCTCGAGGGCTGGGTAGCAGCAGGCGGTGGGTCAGTTTGTAAGCGTTGTGTATATCCGCTACGAGGAACTGTCTCGTCCCCGACACCTCCGTGCACGTTGCAGCACTCTGTCCTAGAAGAATCATTTCACCTGCAGACCAGCGAGACACTTGGAGAGGCTTCCCCCCCCCCCCGCCATGGATTCTTGTACTTGGTCATCTTCCTTCTGCCGCCTTGTATATGATAAATGATATTTCAAACACACTACTAGGTCTCTAAAATTAATGAGGTCGTCTAATTAAAATAGCACGATTGAATCCGGCTTGTAATCAGCGTTAAAACATTCAGTAACTGACAGCTGGGGATCCTGGCGAGGAGACTGCGGGAAGGGCAGTGCCGCTCTTGCTTTGGCTGGGCCAGGACCAGTTTTCAGGCGTTACGGGAGATTTCTTGGCACCCTGTTGCTGCATACTTGGAGGTTTGGGGTTTTTTTTTTCTTGATGTGAGAAAGGTGGAAGTAAGATCTTACCTTCAAGCCTAAGAGAGGAGCTTGCACGTGTGGCCGGAGCTCCGGCCCTTCTCCATCCTGCATTAGCGTTCTCCTGCGCGAGGACTGCACCTCGACGCCTCCCGGATATCCTGGACTGGAGAGAGGTTCTTGGTCCGGAGGTTGCTGATTCCACTCTGGGCTTTGACCACTCTTCTTCTGAGATGGGGGAAGGGAAAAAAAAAATAATAATTAAAAAATAAATCATTCTGACTTCCATCTTTTGTGGTGTTGGGAAAGAGGCACTCGAAGGAGAGAGAAGAAAAATCCCTTTAGGAATTGAAGCAATACAGAGGACAGGGGAGAGCGGCCGGGGTATGTAAAGTGTGTTCTTTCCTCTGTAATACTGATGGTTTCCTTATTAATTTATAGGTTTGGATTTTTTTTTAATGTAAAGAATTGCACTGAACTCTGTAAACAAAGATGCTGCTTTTTGTAGCTCATATAAAAAGGTTACATTTGTAGTATACTGCAATAATATTTTTTACAGCCAGTTCTTTTAGTGGTACTTGTTCTGGTGGCTTTTGTGTAAATATGTTTGCTGTAGGTGAAATAAGACACTTGTAAAGGTTCAACTTTATAGTTTCAGCTAGATGCAAAATGACTAAGCATGTATATTTTATCAAGCTCATGTATTTTTGAAGTTTTTATGTACTATAAAATGTAAAAAAAAAATAATCTTCATTTAGCATTTTGCAGAAGAAAAAAAAAAGTGAGACTTGGACTAGACGAGGTGCGCGGACGACAGCGGTGACTCTAACAGCTAATGAATGAATGGCGTCGCCTTGGGAGGCGGGGGGGCTGCCGGATTTTCAGGGGAAGCAGCCTGGGCGTGCTGCGCGCTCCTCAGCTCTGCTAAGGAATCGGCACTGGAGGCAGTCTCGGGAGCGTCAGGAATTTGAAATACCCCCTGGGTTTGGTTTGGGTTTTTTTCCCCTCCCCGGGTTTAAACGGGTGATTTGCAGGTGCCTGCCCGGCTGTGCCACTCGGTGCAGCCTTCGGGTGAAGGAAGAGCCTTTTCATCGGAACCGTTTGCCGTCTTCCACGCTGGGAGAGGTGGTTTAGGATTAATCCGCTGAGGCTGCGCCTGCCCGTGGTGTTCTGTAAGGGATTTCTCTGGGGTTTTTTCTGGCATCGTCCACTGGCTGTGGATAACACTAACCGTGGGAGGCTTCTCCATCCACGAGCTCTTCCCGTTGCGCTGGGATGAGTTGCTGCTGTCTCCACTGACCCGGGTATTTCAGGTTCAGGTCCTTCTCCTTTGCAGGGCTTGATTTTGGAGCAGGCACACTTCCTCCTTACCTGCCGGAGCAGGCAGGAGCAGGCAGGAAGGGGACGCAGAGCCCGTGCCGGCCGTGTGACGTCCCCTTCCCCGTCCTCCCGAAGCGCAGCGCCGAGACCCGGGCGGGGGGCAGAGATGCAACGGATCGAAACCTCTTGGCTTCCTCACTCTTTAAACGAGAAACTTTGCGTTTGAGCGGGTCGGACTGAAACACAACAGTCAAAAAAAAGAAAAAGGGACTCAATTTCTCTGTAAATAATTAACAGAATACAGTATTAATGTCTCAATGCTGAGCTTCATTAGCTTCTAGATTCAATATGCGTGTTCTGGCAC
The DNA here is from genome assembly GCF_011004875.1 of Balearica regulorum gibbericeps. NCBI lineage: Eukaryota > Metazoa > Chordata > Aves > Gruiformes > Gruidae > Balearica > Balearica regulorum. The sequence goes on from NC_046207.1 coordinate 2,558,344, forward strand.
CCTTCACGCCGCAGTCAGGGGGTTTTTTGACTTCCAGAATAGTGCTAAAAATAATTAACCTATCATTACTTAACAAGCATAAACAGACTGTATTTAACTTTGTCACATAAGATATATATAAAAATATATATATATGCTGTAAAATGAGGGGAGAAGAAAAACCTTTCTAATAAACCAATGATTTGTGGAAAAAATGTGTGGTTGTGTGAGATGGCTTGGAGCTGCTGTGTCTGATGGCGGTGTAGCCCGGGGCCGTCTTTTTCCTAAAATAACAGTATTGGATGCTCGGTTCATCGAGTAAAGCTGCTTTAATTGGAATACGTTGGTCAGGAGATACTGAGCTGGATACAGAGAAAATACACTCTTAATTTCTTTGGGTTTTTTTTTTTTTTTTAAAAGGACGTTATTTGAGCTGCTCGGCTGCCCCATCTTTCTGCTCCGCGTTCTCCCTCCCGCAGCAGTCGGGTGTCGGGGTGCTGCGCCCACCCTCCCTGGGAGCCGCGGTGGGTGTCGCTGGGTGCCAGGTCAGTCCTGTTCTCAGAGCAGAGGGAGGAGAAAGACCAGCCCCTGCCAGCACGGACCACGCCACCTCTCCGTGGCAGCAGTGGGCTCTTTCAGCCCTCCCTGCATTTTTTTTTGGGGGGTGGGGTGTGTATTTTGCCCCCATCTCCCTCATCCTGACCTGGGTGCAGCCTTGTCCCCGCGCTTGCTTCTGCTGGGAGGTGGCACCGACCCCCGGTGACTGTCAGAGGAGGCGATTGCTCGTGGTGAGCCGTGCCAGCCTCTGCGTTCTGAACTAAACCTCCTGATTCGGGCAAAGGGGGGGAAAAAATAAAATTCAAAGCCCTGAAGGTTGCCAGGGTTGGGGTACGGGATGCAACCTGCCTTTGCCTGGGCCCGTCCTCTCTCGGGTGGCCCTGGAACCGCTTGGCTGGATGAGTGACAGCCTGGAAGTGGTGCAAGAAACAGGAAATTAAGTAATTGGAGGGTGGAAAGAAATATATTCTGGTGTGGGTTTCAGCTGGGTTTGGGTGCTCGCTGCTGCCAGCCAGGGAAGACGCCTCGCAAAGAGAAGCAGCCGCCGCTTGGCGCGGACCCTCGTGCTCAGCACGTTCCTCTGCTGGGGGCCCAGAGCTGAGCTGGGCTCAGCTAAACCCTTCCCAAGCATCAGAGCCCGACAGCCCAGGCTCGACCCGTTTCCCATTGCTCCACGGCAGCCCCTGTCATCCCTGTCTCGCTTCCCACCTGCGGCTTTTGTACCCGGAGTAGATTAAAAGGATGAACCCCCCATTTTTGCGGGGGTGAGGGGGGGGGGGGCTGGCTTGCGGCAAGGTGCTCTGGTGTCTCGGCACCGGGTGGGCAAGGGGAGCCTCCGGCAGCTTGAGCAGCCTTAATTGGGCAAGTTTAAATTAACTCCACAAGTGGGTTAAGCCGAAGGGGACACGTGGGTTTTACTGAGCGGCTCCTACGTCGTCACCGCAGGGCTGGGCCCCGGCAGCTGCCCGAGACACGACTCGGCGTGTGGGGTGACTTTTCCTCTGCTGAGGCCAAGGACCCCCCTTGTTCCCCCCCATGGCACCCACCCCTCGCTGGAGCCGTTTCCCTGCAAAGTGCTGGTGCTCAGCGCCGGTGCTCAGCGCCTGGGCTGCCCCGGCCCTGCTCCTTCCCCTGGGAAGGTTTTGGGGTGTCCTGCTCCCCTGGGAGGGTTTTGGGGTGTCCCTGTCCTGGGGAAAAGGGACAGAGGTTGGTTCCCAGTGCTGGTGGGGAGCCAGGCATCCCCCACCCCCTGTCTGCTCCATCTGGCTGTGGAGGGGACCTTGGGGGACGATGGACGGGGCCGTCCCCCCCCTCCTTCCCTGCCGGGTTTCCGCTGGCCGGGCTGCGGCCGCCTGCACCCCGAGATAGGCATCCGGTGGGGGGCTGGATTCGGCTCGGGCGGGAGGAGGGTGGTGGGCGCGGGGTGTCGTGCTGCTTCCCGCCACGGCCGTGCGTGTGTCGTCCCCGCGGTGGTACTGCCACCCTGCCGTGCCCCTGCTCTGCCAGCCGGGACGGGCACCTCCGGCCCCCAGCCGAAAGCAGCGCGTGACCCCCCCGTACCCCTTTGGCTCCCTGGCAGGAGCGGTTGTGTGCGCGGGGGGGGCCTTCCTGTGTCCCCCGTCCCCGCCGTCCCCAGCTGCATCCCTGAGATAAGCGGGGGACGGGACGGGCTGTGCCGGGGCTGCCGGCCGCATTTTGGGGAGGCGATGGGGGCTGCTGCTGCCCTGCTCCGGGCCCTGCTGCTCCTCGGGGGGCCGTGCTCAGCCCCCACCCTGGGGCTCCTCTGGGACCCCCCTGCCATGTACGAGGGACCCCCCGGCAGCTATTTCGGCTTCGCCCTGGATTTCCACATGACCGAAGGCAGGTAGGGAGACAGCGGGGTGCCGGGGCCGGGCACGACCCCCGTTGCCCCCCACCCTGCCACCCGCTCTGCCCACCCCAGGCCCAGCGTGGTGGTGGGGGCACCCCGCGCCAACACCTCCCAGCCCGGCGTGGATGAGCCCGGCGCCGTCTTCCTCTGCTCCTGGCCCCCCGGCGAGACCCCCGGCGAGACCCCCTGCCGCCCCCTCGCCATCGACACTGCGGGTGCGTGGGTGCCGTGGGATGATGGGTGGGTGCGGGGGGGTGGGGGGTGCTGACCCAGCACGCTCCCCCTCTCCTGCTCCCCCAGGGGACGAAACCGAGACGCAAAACTCCTTGAGGTTCCACACCTACAAGTCACGCCAGTGGCTGGGGGCGTCCGTCACCAGCTGGGACGGCAAACTGGTGGTGAGCGCTCCCGGCGGGTGGGTGGGCACCCTTGGGTGCCCGTGGGGTGGGCACTCACGCCGTCCCCTGTCCCCGTCCCCAGGCCTGTGCCCCGCTGCAGCACTGGAACGTGATGGACAACCAGCACGAGGCTTTCCGCACCCCGACGGGCGCCTGCTACATGGGTGACCCCGGGCTGCGGCACGTCTCCTGGTACTCGCCCTGCCGCGACGAGCTCATGGCCAGCGCCTACCGCAACAGGCACTACGGTGAGGGCGGGCAGGTGGGTGGGTGCTGTGGGTGCCCCCCACCCTCGGTCGGTCTGACCCTGCCCCGTGCCTGCAGAATATGACATGCGCTATTGCGAGATCGGCTTCAGCGCGGCCGTCACCCGGGTGAGATGGGTGCTTGGGGTGCTTGGGGGGACGGGGTTCCCCCTGGGGATGCCCCGGGGGATGCAGGCGGTGTGGCTGGGATGGCACCCGGGTGTTGGGGATGCTGGGGAGGGGGGTGCCGGGAAGGGGGATGCCATGGAGGGGGTGCCCCAGGGTGGATACCGACACCGGCTCATCCCGCAGGACGGCACGCTGGTGCTGGGTGCCCCCGGCGGGTACTACTTCTTGGGTGAGTCCTGCCTGCCGGGCACTGCCACCCAGGGTGGCTGGTCCTGGGGTACTCTCTTCGGGTGGGCACGGCGGGAGGAGGCCCCCCAGGATGGGGGACCCCCATAGGTGCCACCTGCGGCGGGGCGGGTGCCAGCGGGTGCCCTGTCAGTGCCGGTGCCCGACCCCGGTGTCCCCCAGGGCTCCTGTTCGCGGTGAAGGTGGACACCATCCTCACCCGCTTCCTCGGCAAGACGCCGCTGTGGCCCACGCGCCTGGGGCCGCACACGGAGGAGAGGCGGTTCGTGGGCTACGAGGACGGGTACCGGGGTGAGCAGCGGGCGTGGGGCAGCCCGGCCCCGTGGGCAGCTCGTGCCGGGGCACGCCGGCGTCACCGGTGCCCGTCTCCCTGCAGGCTACTCGGTGGCTGTGGGCGAGTTCGATGACAATCCCAAAACCAAAGGTACGGCCGGGCGGGCGCGGGGGCCACGACACCCCCGGGCACCCCTCGCTCCAGGGCGCCGTCCCCTTCCAAGGGCTCTGGGACACGGGTTGTGCCAGCTCGAGTCCTGTCCGTGCCCGTGTCCCCCGCGCGCACCCCGGTGCCGCTCAGGGCTCTCGTCCCCCGCAGAGTGCGTGGTGGGGGTCCCCAACAAGAGCAACACGAGGGGTGAGGTGAGTGGTGCTGGGTGCCCGCTGCCCGGCTGCGTGGGGACGCCCGGTGCTGGGGACCGCCGGGATGGGGACAGGGACGGGGCCTCACGCAGCTCTGGGCAGGTGGAGATCTTAAGCATGGAGGGGACCCTGCCCCGGCTGCACGGCGTCGCCGGGGAGCAGGTACCCGCCCGCCCGGTGCCGGCACCCCGAGGCACCCTGCCCCACTGCCCTGCCACCCCACAGCACCCTTCCCCCGTGTGCCAGCACCCTCCGGCACCCCCAGCACCCTGCTTCCCTGCCCCACCACCCCCAGTGCCCCCCTCGCCCCCCTGCCCCCCCTCCAGCACCCCATGGCTCCCCGGTGCCCACTGCCACCCAGCCCGCTGCCCTGTCACCCTGCGGCACCCGCCTGCACCCCCCAAGTGCTCCATAGCACCCCAGCACCCAACTGCCCCCCCCATCACCCCCCCCCGGTGCCCCCAGCACGACCCTCACCCTGCCCCCCCCCCCCCCCCCGTGCCACCCCCCCCCTTTCCAGGTGGCATCGTACTTTGGGCACGCGGTGGCCGTGGCCGACGTCGACGGGGACGGGTGAGAGCCGGGACTGCTCCCCCCACCCACATCCCCCGTGGCCCCTGGCCTGGCCCACCCCTGGGTGCCCCCCCCAGTGCCCAAACCCAGGGACCTTGACCCCCGTGTTGGGCGCAGGCAGGACGACGTGCTGGTGGGTGCCCCGCTGTACATGGCCCGGCGCCCCGACGGCCAGCGCAGCGAGGTGGGACGCCTCTACCTCTACCTGCGGGGGGGGCAGCGGCCCCTCACCCGGCCCCCCCAGACCCTGACGGGCACCCAGCCCTACGGCCGCTTCGCCGCTGCCATCGCCAGCCTCGGGGACCTGGACAAGGACGGCTACGGCGGTAACACCGGCCTGGCACGGGGGCGGTGGGGGGGGGGGGGCTGTGCCAGGGGACGTGCCGTCCCTCCCCCGGTGACCGATCTATTGGGGAAACTGAGGCAGGAGCACCCGGACGGGTGGCGGTGCCGGGATGGGGCGCCCGGTGGGTGCTCATGTCCCCCTGTGTCCCCAGACGTAGCCGTGGGTGCCCCGTTGGGGGGTGACGGCGGCAGCGGGCAGGTCTTCATCTTCCGCGGGCAGAGCGAGGGTTTGATGCCGGTGCCCACCCAGCGCCTCGACAGCCCCTTCCCCGGCCCGGCCGCCTTCGGCTTTGCCCTGCGCGGTGCCACCGACCTGGACGACAACGGCTACCCGGGTACGGCCCCGCCGCGTGGCCACCGCGGTGGTGCCACCCTGGTGCCACCCGCTCCGTCACCGACCCCCTGCTTGTCCCCGCAGATCTGCTGGTGGGGGCCTACGGGGCGGCCAAGGTGGCCGTGTACCAGTGAGTGCCCGTCCCGCCGGCTCCGGTGGCAGCGCGGCCCCGGGGGGGGGTCCCTGCCCCGATCCCCTGACACCTCAGCTCTGTCCCTGTGTCCCAGGGGACAGCCCGTGGTGGTGGCCCGGACCCAGCTGAGCGTCCCCGACGGGCTGAACCCCAAGGTCCTGGCGTGTGTCCTGCCTGGCTCCGGTGCCCGCGTTAGCTGGTGAGCCGTGTGGTGGGGACACCGCCACGGGGACACCCCCCTGGGGACACTCCCATGGGGACACCATCGGCGTGGGGACATCGCTCTGGGGACGGCGGCAGGTCCCTGAGCACCCCTGGGTGCTGTCCTCCTCGCAGCTTCTCCGTGGTGCTGTGTGTCAGCGTGACGGGCCAGCGCATCCCCCGGGACATCCGTGAGTGCCAGCATCACCCGGGGGGGGGTGGACAAAGGGCACCACGGAGTGTCACCAGGGGTGTCACCGGTGCCACGCTCCCCCCTGCCCGCTGTGCCCTGCCAGGCCTCGACGCCGAGCTGCAGCTGGACCGGCTGAAGCCCAAGCTGTCCCGGAGGGTCCTGCTGCTGCAGGGACACCAGTCGTCCTGGCACGAGGCGCTGGCACTGGCCCCGGGGACACCCCCCCTGTGCCACAACCTCACCGCCTACCTGCGGGTACGGGGACGGTGCCAGCACGGGTGGGGACAGTGGCATCCCCAGCCCCAGGAGGGTGGGCACAGGGATGGGGACAGGGATGGGGACAGCGATGGGGACAGTGACATCCCCAGCCCCAGGAGGGTGGGGACAGGGATGGGGACAGGGATGGGGACAGTGACATCCCCAGCTGGGATGGGGACAGGGATGGGCACAGCAGTGTCCCCAGCCTGGGAAGGTGAGGGACAGGGATGGGGACAGGGATGGGGACAGGGATGGGGACAGGGATGGGCACAGCGGTGTCCCCAGCCCGGGCGGGTGGGGGTCCCGGGGCGCGGTGCTCGCCGGGGTGCTCTGCCCATGGGTGCCCCCAGGACGAAGCCGACTTCAAGGACAAGCTGAGCCCGGTGGCCCTGAGCCTGAGCCTGAGCCTGGAGCTGCCCAGGGGGGCCCCGGGGCTGGTGCTCTACGGGGACACCCTGGTGCAGGCGCAGGTAGGGGGGACGCGGCTGAGCTGGGGACATCGGCGCGGTGCCCCGGGGCGGGCACGTCCCCACGGCTGGACACGCGTGTGGACACCCCCAGCCCGGGGCACCCGCTGCCACCGTTGTGCTCCTGCCCCACGGTCCCCAGCCTGGCCCCGGGGTGCCCAGCCCCTCCTGTTGTCCCCAGGATGTCCCCCCAGTTCCCACGCTGTCCCTGCTCCCGCCTCGGGTTGTCCCTCCAGTGCCCCCCACTGTCCCCAGTGCCCCCTGGGATGTGCCCCCTGCCCGCCCCGTCCCCAGTCCCTCCCTGGCACGTCCCCCCCCGCCCAACCCTCTGTGCTCCCCCTGCTGTCCCCCGTCCCTCCCCGGGATGGCCCCCCCATCCCTGCTCCCTCCTTGGGGTGTCCCCCAGTACCCCCCACCGTCCCCAATCCCTCCCTGGGATGTCCCCTCTGTACCCCCACCATCCCAAATGACTCCCCCAATGTCCCCTCTGTACCCCCCACTGTCCCCAGTGACCCCCCCCAATGTCCCCTCTGTACCCCCCACTGTCCCCAATGACCCCCCAATGTCCCCTCTGTACCCCCACCGTCCCCAATGACTCCCCCAATGTCCCCTCTGTACCCCCCACTGTCCCCAATGACCCCCCAATGTCCCCTCTGTACCCCCACCATCCCCAATAACCCCCCAATGTCCCCTCTGTACCCCCCACCGTCCCCAATGACCCCCCAATGTCCCCTCTGTACCCCCACCATCCCCAATGACCCCCCCCAATGTCCCCTCTGTACCCCCCACCGTCCCCAATGACCCCCCAATGTCCCCTCTGTACCCCCACCATCCCCAATGACCCCCCCCAATGTCCCCTCTGTACCCCCCACCGTCCCCAATCCCTCCCCGGGGTGTCCCCCCAGTACCCCCCGCTGTTGCCAGTGACTCCCCGTCCTGCACCCCCCCACTGTCCCCCTGTCCCCCCCCGGCTCCCCCCAGACCCACATCATACTGGAGGACTGCGGCAAGGACAACCTCTGCGTCCCCGACCTCCACCTGGCCGCCGACACGTGAGCGCCCGGGCGGGTGACGATGGGTGCCCGGTGTCACCCCGGGGTGCTGAGTCCCCGTGTCGTGTGTGTCCCCCCCCCCCAAAGTCCCAGCAGGCGCCTGCTCATCGGGGCGGAGGCCGTGCTGCGCCTGCGCGCCAACGCCAGCAACGCGGGCGAAGGTGCCTTCGAGGCCGAGCTGTGGGTGCAGCTGCCCCCCGGCACCCACTACCAGGCGGCCCGCAGCAGCATCCTGGTGGGTGCCTGGGGTGGGGGTGCGAGGGGGTGCCCGGGATTTGGGGGTGTGTGTGTGTGTGTGTGTGTGTGTGTGTCACGCCCTGCCCTTGGACCGTGCAGGTGCCCAGGGTGGTTGTGTCACTGTCCCCCGCTGTGTCCCCACCCCGCAGGGGCAGGAGAAGCTGAGCTGCAACCCCAGGAAGGAGAACGGGAGCCACGTGGTGCTCTGCGAGCTGGGCAACCCCATGAAAGCGGGTGCCCGGGTAAGGGGCTGTGGGGTCCCTGTGCCCCCCGTGGGCCCATCACCCTGGCGTCAGGGCTGGTGGCAGAAGGTCGCCCACCCACCCTCCCGCCACTCTTCCAGATCACCGTGGACATGGAGCTGAGCGTGTCTGGGCTGGAGGACATGGATGATGCCATCACCTTTCGGCTCCAGCTGCGGAGGTGACGCCGTGCCACCCCCCTGTCCCCTGCCCACCCACGGGACCCGGCCACCCGGCACTTGGTGGCCTGAGCGTGTCCCCGAACTTCACCCCGCCGTGTCCCCGCAGCAAGAACAGCCCCAGCTCCACCAACACGTCGGTGACGGTGACGGTGCCTGTGGAGGCGGAGGCGGCGATGGAGCTGCGAGGGTGAGGGTCTGGGGGGACACGGGGGACGGGGGGGGATGACGTGGGGGGACGCTGAACCCCCTCTTCCACCAGCAACTCCCTGCCTGCCACCACGGTGCTGCCCGCGAGCTGGCACAGGGTGGAGGGCAGCCGGCGGCTTGAGCACCACGGCATCAAGGTGGAGCACGTCTACCAGGTAGGGTGCTGCACCCATGGGTGCTGGGGGGGACTGTCTTCTCCTGGGTGTCACCTCACCGTCCTCCTGCAGCTCCACAACAAGGGTCCCAGCACTGTCAGCGGGGTCACCCTGCGCCTCGCCGTCCCCAGCCAGCTGGGGGGCCGCATCCTGCTCTACCTGTTGGAGCTGGGCACCGAGGGGGGAATGAGCTGCGCCAACCCGCCCGGCCTGAACGCCGAGCAGGTAGGGTGCTGCCTGGGGACCGGCACCCGCCCGCTGGGTGCTGGGTGGCTGTCAAAGTGACGTGCCCCCCCACTCCTTTATCTCCTTCTAGCTGGAGATCTCCCGGCCCACGGGCGCAGCACCCCAAAACGGCACCCACCATCGGGAGCGCAGGGACGTGGAGGAGCTGCGGGGTGCGGGGCTGGAGGAACCCATCCCCGTGGTGAGCGGGTGCTCCCTGGGGACCTGCAGCCCCACGATGGGTGTGGGTCAGGGGGGTGCTCCCCCCCCCCCCCGGGGTGCCAGGGTGGGGGTCAGGGTGACGCCCGCCGTGTCCCGCAGAACTGCAGCAACGCCACGTGCGTGGACGTCGCCTGCTGGGTGCCCAGCCTGGCCAAGGACCAGCGGGTGCTGGTGAGCGTCCGCGCCCTGCTCTGGATGGACACCCTGCAGCAGGTAGCGGCCCCCGCTGGGGACGGGGACGGGACGGGGGTGGTGCTGCGTCCCTAGGGTGTCCCCACCACGTCCCCTCCTGCGTGGTGGTCCCCAGCAGCCCTGGGGACGCCGGGTGCGGGGTCACGACTGCTCCGTTGGCTGCCAGCACCTGCGATGCCGCGTCCCCCCCGCGTGTCCCCGCGCGTCCCCACGTCTGTCCCCACGTCTGTCCCCAGCGGGAGCACCTCCTGAAGCAGTACCTCATCCAGTCGCGAGCCTGGTTCAACACCTCGGCCATGCCCTACCACGTCCAGCCCCGCGTCCTGCCCGCCGGAGAGGCCACGGTAGGGCGGGCACGGGCACAGGGCCGTGGGGACGGGTCGTGGTGGCGGCGGTGTCACCCGCTCGGTGTCACCCACCCGTCTCTCCGCAGGCTGTCACCGAAGTGGTGCGCGCCAGCCCCGGGGGCGAGGGGGCCGTGCCGGTGTGGTGGGTGGTGCTGGGGGTCCTCGCCGGGATCCTGCTCCTCACCCTCCTCATCCTCCTCATGTGGAAGGTGAGCAGACGGGGTGGGGACACGCCGGGGACACCGGTGACACTCCGCCACGGCGGTGGGACCCTGATGGCACTGGAGGGACCCGTGGAACGGGGAGCCCAGCCCTGGGGGTGGGGGCTGCGGGCACAGGGTAGGGGACAGCACCTGGGGTGATGTCATAGGGTCCCCCAGGGGTGATGCCGTGGGGTCCCCCGGGGCCGGGCTGTCACCGTGTCCCTCTTCCAGACGGGTTTCTTCAAGAGGACGCGGCCACCCGCCGAGGAGGACATGCAGGAGCTGGCGCCCGGCCAGGCCCAGGAGCCGGGGGATGCCCAGGGCTAGCGGGGTCCCCCTGGGTGCCCCCCTGCGTGTCCCCCTCCCTGGCATGTCCCCCAGCCCAGCCCCCACGTCCCCAGCACCTCTGGGTGCCCATGGGACACAGCACCCCTGGGTGCCTGTGGGCTCCAGCACCCCACTGCTGCCCCCGGACAATAAATCTCTGCCTGGCACCGTGGCGGTTCCCGTGGGGTGACATGGGGGTGCCCCCCCCCAGGACCTCTGCTGGGGGGCCTGGGGAGGGGCCAGGACACACGTGGGGGTGAATAGGGGCCTTTTGGGGACCCCCCATGCGCCTTTCGGGGTGCCCCAGAGGCCCGTGTGCCTCCGCACAGGCCCTGGCGGGTGGGTGCTGGGGGGCAGGAAATGGGGGTTCGGGGGGGGTGGGGGGTGCCAGGGCTGGGGGAGGTGGGTGTGGTGGGGGGCGGTGCCGGGGGTCCCTCCTGGGGGGCTGGGCCGGTGCTGGGGGGTCGGGACCGGCTGGTTGGTGCTGGGGGGGGTCAGTGTTGGGGGGCCGGTGTGGTACCGGGGGGCAGACCCGGGGTGCGGTACCGGGGGGGGGGCGGGGGGCATCAGGGCGGGGATGCTGCTGGGGGGGGGGGGGTCAGTCCCGGGATGCCGGTGCCGGTACCGGGGGCTGATACCGGGAGCCCGGGGCGGTACCGGGGCCGGGTGCTGGTACCGGGGTCCAGTCCCGGGGCTCGGGGTGGTACCGGGGGTGGGTACCGGGGCCGGGTGCCGGTACCGGGGTCAGTCCCGGGATGCCGGTGCGGTACCGGGGCCCGGTCCGGGGGGTCCGGGGCGGTGCCGGGGGTGGGTCCGGGGGGGGGGGGGGGTCCGGGGCGGTGCCGGGGGTGGGTGCCGAGGGTGGGTGCCGGGGCCGGGGCGGGGCGGGCGGCCGTGCCCGGCGGCTCCGGCAGGTGGAGCCCGGTCCCCGCGGCGGCGGCGGGCGGAGCGGGCCGGGCCGGGCGGGCCGGGCATGGCGGGGTAACGGCGCGGAGCGACCATGCGGCCCCGCCGCCTCCTGCCGCCGCTGCCGGTGCTGCTGCTGCTGGTGGCCGCGGGCGGGCGGCGGGCGCGGGGCGCGGCGGAGCCGGGAGCTCACGGTGAGAGCGGCCTTTGTGTGCGGGGGCGGCGGGGGGGAGGCGGGGGGGAGGTGCCCGCCCCCGCCCCGACCCGCCCCGACCCCCGCCCCGACCCCCGCCGGCCCCTCCACCCCCCCCCGGTCCCCGCCTGCCGGATCCCCATCCCGCCGCGGACCGACCCCCCCCCCCATCCCCGTTCCCGCCCCCCCCCCGCCCCGCTCCCCCCTCCCCGAGGTTCTGGCTACCGGGTTTGGGGTGCTGGGGGGGGGGGGGGGGTCCTGGGGAGCGCCTGGGGGTGCGGCGGGGTGGGGGGGGGGGGGGTCGTGGGCAGAGCGTGGGGGTGCGAGAGGGTGGGGGTGGTCTGAGGGTGCAGGGTGGTGGGTGGGGGGGTCCTGGGCAGTGCCAGGGGGTGCAGCGTGATGGGTGGGGGTGCTGGGCAGAGCTTGAGGGGGCAGGAGGTTGGGGGGGGGGTGCCAGGCCGTGTGTGGGGGGGTGTGATGGTGGGGGGGTGGTCTGGACAGAGCTTGGGGGTGCGGGAGGGTGGGGATGGTCTCAGGCCAAGGGGTGCAGGATGGTGGGTGGGGGGGTCCTGGGCAGTGCCGGGAGGTGCAACATGGTGGGTGGGGGTCCCAGGCCAGGGGGTGCAGGATGTGGGTGGGGGTCCCGGGCGGTGCCGGGAGGTGCAGCATGGTGGGTGGGGGTCTCAGGCCAGGGGGTGCAGGAGGGAGGGTGGGTGGGTTGGGGTCCTGAGCAGCACCCGGGGGTGCAGGATGGTGGGGGGCATCCTGTGTCGGGTGCGGGGGTCACCCATTGCAGGCACCTCTGCCTGCTCCCGGCAGGCAGGGTGGGCCTTGGGGTGCTGCGTGCCACTTTGGGGTCCCCGTGGATCCCCGGGACCCCCTGTCCCCAGCCCTCCTGGCAGTGTCCCCGTGCCAGGGGAAGGTGGGGTGAGGGGGGTCCCTGACCCTGGCACGGCCGTGGCCCCGTCCTGCCCGCACAGCTCAGCTCGCTGGCGGTGTCACCTGTGCCCGTCCCGGTGGGGTGGCAGCGGTGACGGCCGCAGGGCCAGATGCCTGTCGTCCGTCCCCCCCCCCGCCCCCCAGGGCCCGGCACCCCCTGCCCCACCCATCATGGGGCTGTGGGGTCATACTGGGAGGCACTGGGAAGGCAGCGGGCCCTGCGGTGGCCGTGCCACTGGCTGGGCACCCCTTGGCCGTGGTGGGGGACTCGCGCCCATGGAGGCAAAGAGTGAGGAGGGGGGAGGCCGTGCCCCCCGTGCTGGGGGGGGGGGGGGGGGCCCCTTGGCCCCCCTCTCCGGAGGACACCGGGGTGGCCCTTGGTGCCAGCTGTCCCTCGGCAGCTGCGGGTGGATGGCGTGTGGCCGCGGGGACATTCCTGCCCCCGAGGTGCCGGCTGTCCCTGCTATGTGGGGGGACGCCCCCGGTCCCCCCCACGCCTGACACCCCCCTCGCACCCAGCGCATCGCTGAAGCAGCTGCTGCAAATTCCTCCCCTCGCCCATTGCCACATCTGGGCAACATCTGGGCTGGGGGGGGTGGGGGGGTGGCAGGGGTTGGGCTTCCCAGTGGCGCGGGGGCTTTTGGGGGGCAGGATGCCGCCGGGGGGGGACGCAGGGTCCCGAAAGCGCTCGGGGCCGCGGGATGAAGGAGGTCGTTGCCAGGGTGATGGCGCCCGAGCCGGGCTGGCTGCCAAGGGCTGCGGGCTCATGTGCAGGATGGCGCTGGCACGGGGCACGGGGGGGCCCAGGGACACGGGGGGGGGGGCGGTGTGGGGTCCCCCCCAGCCCTGCCCATCCCTGCCTGGTGTGGGGGGCTGGAGTGGGGGACCCGTCCCTGGGCTGCCGGTGGGGCCCACCGGGGTGGAGACGCCCCAAACTCGTGACACGTGTGAGTCGCACCCCCGGGGGGAGCAGCCCTGGCTGGCCCCTCGTGGAGGGACACGACTGGGTGCACCCACCCGTGTGGGCATGGCACCCTGGGCCAATAACCCCCCTGTCCTCCCGCTTTGGGGGGCACAGAGAGGGCCAGAGGGGTGATGCCCACACCCCCAGGACGGTGCCCACAACCTGCAGCGAGGCGCCCGCTACCTGCTGGGGTGGTACCCGAGACCGTACTGGGGTAGTGCCCCCCACCCTGGTGGGCTGGTGCCCATGACCTGCTGGGGTGGTGGCCGTGACCCCCTGCGATGGGTCCCACCACCCTGCTGAGATGGGTCCCCCCCCACCCTACAGGGCTGGTGCCCATGACCCACCAGGATGGGTCCCCCCACCCTACAGGGATGGTGCCCGTGACCTCCTGGGACGGTGGCCGTGACCCCCTGCGATGGGTCCCCCCACCCTGCTGAGATGGGTCCCCACCCACGGGGCACTCTTAGTGGGGGGGCTCATTGTCACGTGCCCCCCATGCCCGCACCCACACGTCACCCGTGTCCCCGCAGAGGTGCTGCTGAAGGTGCAGGTGTACGAGAGCGGGACGCTGGCCCCGCTGGCCCAGGCCACCCTGGAGGTCTTTGGCAACCGCAGCTCGCTGGCGGCCGGCACCACCGACCACGAGGGCGCCGGCGTCCTGCCCGTCCCCTACCGCCTGGGCACTTGGGTCCTCGTCACCGCCGCCCGCCGTGGCTACGTCCCTGCCTCTGTCCCCTGGCGTGTCAACAAGCTGCCGCGTGAGTGACCGGGACCCCCGGCCCTTATGGGGGACCCCAACCCCTTACTGGGGGGGCTCTGAGCCCTTATGGGGGTCCCCAAGCCTTTACTGGGGGACCCCTGATGCCTCACCGGGTGGCTCATATGGAGGGTCCCCAGTCCCTTCCTGGGGGGGCTCTCAGCCCTGATGGGGGACCCCAATCCCTTCCTGGGGGGCTCTGAGCCTTTATGGGGGGCCCTGAATCTTCACTGTGGGAGCTGGTTCCTTGTGGGGGACCCCGATCTCTTATAGGGGCCCTGACCCTTTACTGGGGGAACTGGTCCTTTACTGGGGGCCTCAATCCCTTATGGGGGGGCCCAAGTCCTTAATGGGGTCCCTCATTCCTCACTTGGTGTGGGGGGGCTCCAGTCTCTTACTGGGACCCCAATCCCTTCCTGGGGACCCCAAAGGGCTTTTGGGGGAGGGGGGGGTGTCCCTTACAGAGGAGCGTTTGGGGGGGTCCGGCCCCTTTGGGAGGGGATGGCCATGTCCTGGTGGCCCTGAAGTGCCTCCGTCCCAGGGCGGGGGGGGGGGGCGGGGGGGGGGGGGGGCGGGGGGGGCACCCTGGGCTGGGTGCCAGCCCTTGTCCCCAGGGCCATCGCGGAGCAGGGGGGGAGCGTGAGGCGGCATCGATGGGGTCACCTTGCTGGGGGGGGCGGGACGCGTGGGAGCGCTCAGCGGGGGGGGCGTGCAAGGATGGGGGGTGCCCAGGGATGGGGGTGCAGGGGTGGGGGTGCAGGGGTGGGGGGTGTGCAGGGGTGGGGGTGCAGGGATGGGGGGTGTGCAGGGGTGGGGGGGTGCCCAGGGATGGGGGTGCAGGGGTGGGGGTGCAGGGGTGGGGGGTGTGCAGGGATGGGGGTGCAGGGATGGGGGGTGTGCAGGGATGGGGGGGGTGCCCAGGGATGGGGGTGCAGGGGTGGGGGGTGTGCAGGGATGGGGGGGGTGCCCAGGGATGGGGGTGCAGGGGTGGGAGGTGCAGGGATGGGGGTGCAGAGGGATGGGGGTGCCCAGGGATGGGGGTGCAGGGATGGGGGTGCGCAGGGATGGGGGTGCATGTGGTGGGTGGGGCTGGGGATGTGGGTGGGGAGCAGGGGGTGTGCCAGAACCGGGGAGCCCTGGGGACTTGGGGTGTGCAGGGGTGTGCCAGGGCATGGTGGCACACAGGGGTTGGGAGGCAGGGAGGGGTGCAGGGATCAGGCTGGGGGTGTGTGCAAGGACTGGGGTGTGCAAGGGTTGGGGGGTGTAAGGACTGGGGACGTGCATGGGCACGCCAGGGCTGGGCTGCGTGCAGGGCTGGGGGTGTGCAGGGGGTGCCCCCACCCTGCCCGCTCCCTGCCACCACCTGTCCCTCCCTGTCCCCATCCCTGTCCCCCCCCCACCATGTCCGGGATCTGCTGGGCCCATCCCCCCCCATCCATCCTCCCCACCCTCCCCCAACTTGGGGAGCCGTGTGCGTGCATGTGCGTTTTTGGGGTACCCCCATCACCCCCCCTTTGCAGTCTACGCCTCCATCAGCCTCTACCTGCTCCCCGAGCGCCCCGCCACCCTCATCCTCTACGAGGACCTGGTCCAAATCCTCCTGGGATCCCCAGGTGAGCAGCGGGGATGGAGCTGGGGGGGGGGGGTGACACCACCACCCTCGGGTGCTGCCACCCTCCCTGTCCCCCCCCCCCCCAGGTGCCCGGGGGCAGCCGTGGGCGCAGTTCCCGCGACGGGCAGCCCGCCTGCCCCGCAGCTCCACGTACAGCCAGCTCGCCGCGTCCCTCACCGCCGCCACCGGCCCCAGCCTGGCCCGCGCCTTCCCCGCCTTCCTCGGGGCCGAGCAGGACGGCAGCGGTACGGGAAGGGGGGGACACCCACACGTACACCCCCCGGGGGACTTGAGGGGGACACCGGGGACGCCCCAGGAGGGTGTCCCATGGGTATGTCCCCGTCGCTTGTCCCCGCAGCCAATGCCACCTGGCTGGAGCTGGCGCCCGTGGCGGCTCTCAGCGTCCATCTCTTCACTGGGAACGGGACGGAGGTGCCGCTGGCCGGCCCCGTCCATCTCTCCGTCCCTTTGGCACCCGACGTCGGGCCCGTGGTGGCCACCAGCGTGCCGGCCTGGAGGTTTGACCCCAAGAGCGGTGAGTGCCAGCTGGTGGGGGTGGCAGAGGGGTGGCAGAGGGGATGGCGGGGGGGGGGGGGCATGGTGGGTGTGATGAGTTTGGGGGGGGTCTCAGCCCACCTCGATGTGTCTCCCTGCAGGGCTGTGGGTGCGTAACGGGACGGGGCTGATCCGTAAGGAAGGCCGGCAGCTCTACTGGACCTTCGTCTCCTCCCAGTTGGGATACTGGGCAGCAGCTCTGCCCTCTCCCACCACAGGTAGGGTGACACCCCTGGGTGCCCCCAGCCCGGGTCCCGCTGTCCATGGCGACATCCGTGGGGATGGGCTGTCCTGGGGGGTGGCAGCACCCCGGGGTGTGTGTGGGGGGAAGGACACCCATCCCATGGGGTGCTGGTGGGTGCAGCCCTCGGGGTGCTGTCGTGGTGGGGGGGTGCCCGTGCCCTGTCCCACCCCGCTGTCCCCCAGGGCTGGTGGCGATGGCGGCGGGCGTGACGGACATCACCACCTACCACACCATCTTCCTGCTCACCATCCTGGGCGCGCTGGCCCTGCTCGTCCTCATCCTCCTCTGCCTCCTCATCTACTACTGCAGGTCGGCACTCCCACCCGGCACCCTCGGGTCCCGACCACGGCTTGGGTGGGGACACACACCCACACACACACATTGCCCGCCCGGCACCCTTGGGCATCCTACAGCTGGGTATGGGGGGGCACTGCCTGCCTGGCACCCCTGGGTGCCCTGTACCTGGCTGTGGGGGAGCCACCACCCCTTGGCACCCCCAGGTGCCCTATAGCTGCTTTGTGGTGGTGGTGGGGCAACCACTCCCCAGCACCCTTGGGTGCCCTGTAGCTGGATTTGGGGTGGGGGGGCACCACTCCCCAGCACCCTTGGGTGCCCTGTAGCTGCTTTGGGGGAGGAGCACCCCCCTGCCCCCCCCCCCAGTGCCCCACAGCTGGCCGGAGCCCCCTCCCAGCCCTTACCGTGGGTGAGGGAGGTGGATGGGGTGGGGTCCCCAGTACCCCCCCTCACCCCCCCCGCCCCGGGGTGACCCCGCCACTGTCTCCCTCCCCGCAGGCGGCGGTGCCTGAAGCCGCGGGCGCAGCACCGCAAGCTGCCGCTGCCGGGGCCGCTGGACGCTGCCCGCCGGGACCAGGCCACCTCGGTGTCCCAACTGGACCTGCTCTGCGCCGGCAGCCACCTGGAGACGGCGTCCTCGGCGGGGGACACCGACCTGCCCACCCCCGGGTTACCCCCCGCTAACCGTGACCTCCCCGCCGCCCGGCCGGACTTCTTCCAACCGCCGGCCCCCCCGCAACTCCGCGCTGGCCCCCGGACCCCCGCCGGTACCCTGGCCCCCCGCCGCCGCCAGCCCCCCGCGCCGGAGGACTATGGGCGCCCCGGCGAAGCCTTCGGCCTCAGGGCCGCCCGCTCGGTGGACGGGCTGCAGCCGCCGGACGAGCATCCCCGGGGGACCCCGGCTTTCCCCCCCCGGCCCCCCTCGCCCCCGGTGTTTTCCCGTTACGGGGGGCAGCCGAGCGAGCACCCCCTGCCCGAGCCCCCCCCCCGCCCGCCCTCGCTTGCCCCCCCGGGTCCCCTCCTCCTCTGCGGCCCCCTGGACCGGGGTGGGGGGCCGGAGGATGTCTACCGGGGGGTGATGCCCACCCTCCTCATCCCCGCCCGGTACATGCGCCTGGCCCCCGGCGAGCCGGAGGGTCCCCCCGAAACCGATGGGGGACCCGGTTCGACGGTGGCGACGGCCACCCCGGCGCCCCCCCCACCCGCCGGGCAACCGTTCGAGGAAGGGGAAAACTGGGGGGCAGCTCGCGCCCCCCAACCGGTCAGCGGCTCGGTGGCCATCCCGGTGCTGCTGGACGGGTCGGCGGTGGCCCAGCTCAACGGGGAGCTGCAGGCGCTGGCGGGGCAGCAGTTATTAGAATTGGGGGGGCCCCCCCCTCCCAGAGCTTGGTTCGTCTCCCTGGACGGCCGTTCCTCCCAGGTCCGACATTCCTACATCGATCTGCAGGGCGGCGAGAGGGGGTCCGGCCCCGCGCCCCCCACCCGCCTCCCCCGGGGAGTCGGAGGTGGGGGGGAGGATGGAGGGACCCGGCCCCCCCTTCCCGTCGCCTCCCCCGAGGACAGCTCGCTGGCCCCCTTGCTGGAGGCGGGGAGCGGGGGGCGGCGCGGCGGGGGCAGCGGGCGCAGCAGCGCTAGCGAAGCCCCCCGAGACTCCCTGACCAGCCCCGAGGAGGAGGCGCTGGCCGAAGCGGGCGACGGGGGCGACGAGGGGGGCGACCGTAAAAGCCCCTGGCAGAAGCGAGAGGAGCGGCCGCTGATGGTCTTCAACGTCAAGTGAGTGGTGAGGGGGGCTGGGGGAGTGGGGGTGGGGGGGGCTGGGGGACCCCGGGAGTGGCTGGGTGGTGGGGACACTGCTGCTGTCACCTGTCCTGCTGCTGCCCCCAGGCACCGCCATCCCACCACACCGTCCTGTGCTGCCGCTGTCATCCTGTCCCACCGCTGCCCAGCCCAGCGCCACGCCGGCCCACCACCATCATCCCATCCCGTCCCACCACCATCCCATCCTGTCACCATCCCATCGCACCCCCATCCCATCCCACCATCATCCCAATCCCCTCCCCATCCCACCACGGTCATCCCATCCCACCCCACCACCATCCTGTCACCATCCCGTCCCACCACCATCCCCATCCCATCCCATCCCCATCCCATCCCGTCCCACCACGCCATCCCACCACTCTCAGCCTGTCCTGCCGCCATCCCATCCCACCAGTCACCCCAGCCCACCACCACACCACCCCCCCCCCCCGCTGTCCCTTTCTGTCACTGTCCCATCCCGTCCCACCCTGCCCCTCGTCCCCATGCCCCCCCCAACCCCCCCACTACCAAGGGGGGGGCAGAGGGACAAGCCCTGGGCCACCTGTGTGTGTCCCCCCCCACCTCGTGCCACCCAGCCCTGCCGCATGGGGTCCTGCTGCCTCTGCCCCCCCCCCCCCGGGTCCCCCTACCGTGACATTGCCATTAACGGGGGGGTGGTGTGTGGGGGGGGGTGTGGGGGGTGATTTCTTTTGGGGGAGGGGGTGTGTGGCGGTGATAACTGCATGTCTCGCCCATTGCCCCCCCCCCAAGTCCTGAGGCATGTCCCCCACTTGTGTCCCTGCAGGGCGGGGGGGGCCGGCAGTGCCCCCCGAGCCAGCGGTGCCTCCAAGCTGCCGTAGAAGCTGGGGGCGGGGTGGGGGGGGTGGGGGGGCCCTGTCCCCCCCCCATCATCCCCCCCCCCCCCCCAGCCCTTGGCTGGGGATTTTACTCGTGTTTCTAAACGTTTTCTATGTGGCGAGGATGAAGAGGGGCCAGCGGGGGGGCCAGGCCGGCGGTGGGGGGACATGGGGACACCCCCCCCCCCCCCCCCCAGCACTGCCTGCACCCGGCTGGGCTGGGCAGGGAGCTGCTGCCTGCGCCTGCCTGCACATCCCTGCCTGCTCATTAGATGGCATTAATATATTAAAAAAAAACCCAAACCAAAACACATCCCCCCCCCCCAGCCTCTGCTTCCTGCCGTCACCCCCCCGTCCCCGCGAGGAGCCGGGGATGCGGTTTGTCCTAGAAACCTTTTATTGGGGTGGTGGCACCCGGGGGGGGGGGTGGGGTGTCCCTGGGGACATCAGAGCAGCACCCTGCGGGGCGCGGGCAGGTCCCAGCGCTGGGGGCTGCACCCCCAGCCCCCCCCGGTGCAGCGGGACCCCCTCGGACAGCAGTGCCGGCCGTCGGAGCAGCAGGAGCCCTGCGGAGAGACAGGAGATGGGGGGGGGACGGACCGGGGGGGTAGGTGAAGCCATCAGACACCCCCACCCTGGTACCCCCCCCCCCCACTAACCTGGCTGAAGGGGCAGCACCCCCAGGAGCCCCCCCGGCTCCGGCAGCACCGCTGCCCACCACGGCAGGAGCGGGCAGCATCGCACGGCACGATGGCACCCGCCTCGCCGCCGGCAGCTCGCAGCAGGGCACGTGGCAGGGTGGGTGCCCGGCGGGGGGGCGTGGGTGCTGGCGGCAGGGCGGTGGGTGCTGGCGGCAGGGCGGTGGGTGCTGGCAGCAGGGCAGTGGGTGCTGGCAGCAGGGCGGTGGGTGCCAGCAGCTTCTCGCAGCTCTGGGTGACCACGTTGCAGGTGTAGCCGTGGGGGCAGCAGTGCTGGTGGTCCCGGCAGCAGACAGCCTGGGGGGGATGGGGGGGGACAGGTTGGGCTCACTGGGGCACCCAGGCATCCTGCCCCCCCCCCAAACCCCATGTACCCCCCCCCAGCCCTGTTTGTGCCCAGCAGCCACCCCAGACTGGTCTGGACCATGTTGTGCCCAGAGAGCCCCCACAGGGCGGGGGGGGGCAGTGATGGAGGTGGGGGTGTCCCATGTCCCTGTCACCCCCCCAGCCCTGTTGTCCCCAACGGGCCACACACCCGCTCTGCCCCAAAGCCCCCCTCCCTCCAAAGGGCCCCCCCAAACCTCCTCCAGCGGGCAGCACCCCCAGGTGCCCAAGCTGGTCCTGCAGCACGTGCTGCCGTCGGGGCAGCTGGTCTCGTCGTCACACCTCACGTCCCCCCCCCGGGCCAGCGCCGGGGTCTTCTGCACCCAGGGCCGGCGGCCCCCCCCCCTCCTGCAGGCAGCTGCCCGTGGCCAGGTCGCAGGTGTAGCCCCGCGGGCAGCAGTGCACGTGGTCGTGGCAGCAGACGGCCTGGGGGGGGGGTGGGGGTGTGAGAAAGGGGGTGCTGAGCCCAGCCTGACCCCCCCAAGAGATCCCCAGCTCCACACTGGGGGACCCCCAGGGGACAAACCCTGGTCCTGCCCTCCCTTGTCCCCTGTGTCCCCCCCATCCATCCCAGCCTGGCTCCACCCCCCCCTTGGGGGGTGGTTTATGGGGACCCCCTGCCACCCTCATTGCCCCCAGTGGGACAAACCCAGGTCCCCGAGCATCCCGGTGGCCTCGTGCCCCTTCATCACCTCCCGCCCCTGGAGCCCCAAACTGGTCCCAGTTAGCAGAGGGGGTCTGACTGGGGGCCCAGTAAAGCATCGCCCCCATCCCTGTGGGACATTTTGGGGGTGGGAGCCCTCCCTGTCCCCCAGGAGGGACAGGGGACATCTGCCTGTCCTGGGGGGCACAAGGGACCCCCGCCCTTGTCCCTGCTGGGGGACAGCCCCCCCGTCACCCCAAACCTCCTCCAGCGGGCAGCACCCCCAGGCGCCCGAGCTGGTCCTGCAGCACGTGCTGCCGTCGGGGCAGCTGGTCTCGTCGTCACACCTCACGTCACGACCTGGGGACAAGGGCACACTCAGAGCTGGCATGTCCCCCCCCCCCCACCTCCCCGGGCTGGGACAGGAGGGGGTGACCGCCCCCACCCCCCCGGGGTGGGGGGTGTGTGTGTGTGTGGGGGGGGTCCTCACCTTGGGGCAGGGATGCGAGGGGCCGTGCCCAGCCCGCGGATGCTGACGTGCAGGTGGAATGCTCCAGGTCGCAGGCAGTGCCCTGTGGGCAGCAGTGCTGCCCGTCGCTGCAGCACACCGCCTGCGCGGGGAGGGGGGGGGACAGCCTGCCGTCGGTGCCTGCCGGACCCCTGCCCGCCCCGGAGGGGGGTCCCAGCGGTGCGGGGTGCGCGGCATGGGGTGCTCGGTATGGGCTGCCCGTAAAGGTGCCCGGTATGGGGTGGCTGGGGTGGGGGTATGGTGCAGGGTGCATGGAATGGGGTGCCTGGGGCGGGGGGGGGGGGGGGCCTGGGGCAGGGTGCTCGGTACGGGGTCCCTGGGGGGGGACACGCGGTGCAGGGTGCTTGGTACAGGGTGGCTGGGGTGGGGGGACCCGGTGCAGGGTGCTCAGTACGGGGTGCCCAGGCTGAGGGTATGGTGCAGGGTGCTCGGAACAGGGTGCCTGGGGGAGGAGGGGGGTACACCCGGTGCAGGGTGCCTGGGGTGGGGGTCCCGGTGCGGGGCACGCAGCACTCACGTTTTGCAGGGGACAGCAGCCGTACTGCGCCGAGGGCAGCTGGCAGCAGGTAGCACCGTCGGGACACGCCGAGCGGCCGTCGGGGCACAGCACCTGGCGCAGGGCGACTGCGGGGGGGGGGGGCACACGCAATGTCACCGTGCCCCCTCCCCACCTCCGCGCCCCCTCTGTGGGGACAGCGAGGGCACCCCACCGCCCGGAGGGGGACGCCCCTAACCTGATGCCGGGGGCTGGCGCTTCCACGCGGGGAACGCGGTGCCCATGGGGACGTCACCGGCGGGTGACAGGCAGCGCCCGCGGGCCAGGTCGCAGACGGTGGCGTGGGGACAGCAGTGCACCTTGTCGGCACAGCAGGAGGCCTGCGGGCACCCCATCCGCTCGTCATGGCGGTGCCCACGAGATGTGTGTCCCCCCCTCTCCCAATGCCCCCCCGTACCTGGGGCATGGGGCAGCACCCCCAGGTGCCGCTGGCTGTCACGCAGCAGGTGGCATCGTCAGGACACTCAGACTGTCCGTCGGGACAGGGGACAGCACGGGGGGCTGCAGAGAGCAGGGACGGGGTGAGGGACCGCCCTGCCCCCCACCCATGTCCCCCCTCCTCCGATGTGTGACCCCCCCCAGTACCTGAGGACACGACGCAGGATTCACCGTCGGCGCTGCAGCGGGACCCTCGGGGACAGCAGCGGTGGCCGCCGGGACAGGGGATGTCCTGGGGGGAGAGAAGTCGGGGGGTGGGAGGAAGCCCCCCCCCCCCGCCAAATGGTGGAGACAAGGGGGAAACTGAGGCACGGGAGGTGAGCTCACCTCTGGCAGCGGGCAGCGGGCTCCGGCGGGGCACGGCAAGCCATCCCGGCACACCACGGCGCTGCTGGCAGGCAGGAGCTGGGAGACGGGGTGACGGGGGGGGTTACCCACGGGGGGGGGCACCCCCCCGGCCACCCCCCGCCCCCAAACCCCCCGACCCTGTGCACTCACGGGGGTGGTGGGGCACGGCTGCCCGTCGGGGCATCGCAGCCAGGTGCCGGCTCCGGCCAGGGGCAGCCAGAGCAGCAGGAGGGTCCTCATGGCGCTGGGGGCACCTGTGGGCAGCAGCCACCCCCCCGGCACCGCCGTGCCTCAGTTTCCCCACTCACCGAGGAGGGGGGCAGGTCTCTGCCCCGGTACCACCCCCCCCGGCTCTCGCTTCTCCTTTCGGACAGGTGCTGGGAAAGCCCCGGCCCCCCCCCACTCCGCATCTTCACCCAGGGCACCCCCCCACCCCAGGGTGCCTAGGGGAGCCCACCCTAGGGTGCTGGGGGGGGGGGGTGGGTTGTTGCGGTGTCTGGCACCCCAACCGCCGCCCGCAGCACCCCGATAACATCTCCCGGCAGCACAGGAAGTCGCACCGCTGTCGGGGGGGGGGGGCAGCACCCCAAGCCAGCTCCCATGGGTGCTAAGGGTGCCCCGCCCCCCCCGCCGAGCCCGTGCACCCCCCCTGCCCCCCCCCCACTTCCACAATCACTTTCACTTCCCTTTCCCCATGTGGCGTGACAACCCCCACCCCTCTGCGCGCGCGGCCCCCTCCCACGGGTGTCTGTGCCCCACGGTGTGGGGGTGCTGCCCCCCCCGCCCCCCATCCCGGGGGGGACACTGAGGCAGCGCCCGGCCCCGCAGCCCCCCCCCACCGCCGGGACATGGCGGGCACCGCCCCTGGCACCCATGTGGGACCCCTGGCCGGGGGGGGTCACTGCACCTTCCCCACCCCGGGACCCCCAGAGCGGGGCTGGGGGCTGGGCCCCCCCCACGGCCCCCCCGGGACACTCAGCCCCCGGTGCCCCCCAGTGCTCCCAGTGCCCCCCGTGCCCCCATTGCCCCCAATACCCCCCGTACCCCCAATGCTGCCCAGTGCCCCCAGTGCCCCCCAATACCCCCCGTACCCCCAATGCTCCCCAGTGCCCCCCAATGCTCCCCAGTGCCCCCCAATACCCCCCGTGCCCCCAATGCTGCCCAGTGCCCCCCAATACCCCCCGTGCCCCCATTGCCCCCCAATACCCCCCGTGCCCCCAATGCTCCCCAGTGCCCCCCAGTGCTCCCCGTACCCCCAGTGCCCCCCCGTGCCCCCCGCCCCGTACCCGCTCCCGGTCCCAATCCCGCCGCCAGGGCCGCGGTGCCGGCCAGCCGCAAGCCCCACCCCCTCGCCCCCCTCATTGGCCCACTGCCCCACCTGCCCCGCTCCCATTGGCCATCTCGGGGAAGGGGGCGGGCAACACCGCCTCCTCACCCTTACCCCCCTTACACCGCCCTCCCCGTCACGTGACGCGGGGCCACATGACCGCCCCCCCCCCCGAGTGCGATGAGTTGTCCAGGCCTCAGCCCGGGGGTCGTCGTCCCCCCCCCGGCCCTGCCCGGCACCCCAATGCCGCCCCGGCGGGGGTGACACCCCGCGGTGGGGGGCACGGCCCCCCTGTCTGGGGCACGGGGCCTTGCATTGCGCTGGCGCTGAGCCCTGCGCCCCCCCCCCCCCCCCCCCAGGGCCTTGCTCCTGGGCCAGGCAGCACCCCCAAGCCCCCCCCCCAAAGCCTCCCCAGCCCCCTCCAACCCCCTCCCCACCAAAGCCCCCAACCCCCTCCAACCCCCCCATCCTCCCCATCCTTCCCCATCTCCCCCACCAAAACCCCAAGCCCCTCACTTTCCCCCACCCCCCCAAACCCCTCTCCAACCCCCCCAAACCCCTCTAACCCCCCCAAACCCCTCTCTAACCCCCCTCCCAAGCCCTCAACTCCCCAAACTCCTCCAACCCCCCCCTTTCCTCCCCCAACCCCCCCAACTCCTTCAAACCCCCCTAAACCCCCCTAAACCCCTCTCCAACCCCCCCAAACCCCTTCAACCCCCCCAAACCCCTCTCCAACCCCCCCAAACCCCTCTAAACCCCCCCAAACCCCTCTCCAACCCCCCTAAACCCCTTCAAACCCCTCTAAACCCCCCCAAACCCCTCTCCAACCCCCCCAAACCCCTTCAAACCCCTCTAAACCCCCCCAAACCCCTCTCCAACACCCCTCCCAAACCCCCAAACCCCTCCAACCCCCCCAGCCCCCCCCCCCCCCAAACCCCACTCTGGAGCCAGAACCCACAGAGCCAGACCAGACCCAGAGACCCCCACAACGAGACGGGCCGGGGGGGGACACCCCCCCCCAATCCCAGGGGTTTATTGCCAACGAGGGGCACCGGGCTGGGGGTGTGGGGGGGGCTCAGATGGCTGACTGCTCCTGCCGGAAGGCCTCGGTGGCCAGTGGCCGGTCGCTCTCGGTGGCCATGGCGGCCTGGCGCAGCACGGCCATGTGCTCCTCGGCGGCCGCCAGCGACCGCTCGACCCAGTGCCGGGCCGCGGGCTGGCGGCAGGCGCTGCGGGTCACCAGCACCAGGTGACTGACCGAGAGCAGCAGCGCCGCCGCCCTGCGGGGACACGGTGGCCTCGTCACCCCCACAGCCTGGGCCGGACACCCCCCGAACCCCCCCCCCCCACACCTCCCTGAGATGGCATGGTGGCTCTGCCCAACGTGCCTCAGTTTCCCCATCTGTGGAGGTTCCCCCCCCTGCCGCCATCCTGCTGGGTCACCCCGCAGTGGTTGTCCCCAGCTATGTGGCGTGGGGTGGCACTGGTGTGTCCCCCCACCACCACCCACGGGTGTCCCCCCCCACCCCAGGGAATGTCCTTGTCCCTCCCGCCGCCGCCGTTACCTCGCGTCCAGCAGTTTGGGGTCCAGCGGCGGGTACATGGATCTCACCACGTCGTCCACCCTGCCAGCGGGGATGGCGTCAGCCCCGGGGGAACCCGTGGTGACACCCTCCATCACACCCCCACCGTCCCCCCCAGTCACCTGGGGCTGATGCGTTTGGCCACCACGATGATGTCACCCAGGCTGGCGGGGGACTTCACGCGGGCGCCCGAGCCCATGGTCATGGCCACCAGCTTCTCCGTCAGCGTGTGGCAGATCTGCGGGGGGGCGGGGGGCAACGGGAGTGGGGACAGGCTGGGCGCTCCGTGCCACCAGTGCCACCAGCACCACCACCAGTGCCACCAGCGCCACCACCAGCACCACCAGTGCCACCACCAGCGCCACCATTGCCACCAGCACCACCAGCACCACCAGCGCCACCACCAGCACCACCAGCGCCACCACCAGCGCCACCATTGCCACCAGCACCACCAGCACCACCAGCGCCACCACCAGCACCACCAGTGCCACCAGCACCACCAGTGCCACCACCAGCACCACCAGCACCACCAGCGCCACCAGCGCCACCAGCGCCACCAGTGCCACCAGCACCACCAGCACCACCAGTGCCACCACCAGCGCCACCAGTGCCACCCCCTGAACTCACCTTCAGGATGGCGATGCAGTGGGACACCAGACCCCTGTGGAGAGGGAGGAGGGCGTGAATCCGGGCAGACCCCACCCCATCCTCACCCGCTGCGTCCCACACCCCGTGTCCCCCCGACCCCTGGGGACATTCCCACCCAGTGACCAGCTTGGGGACCATCCCTTCTTGGGACTGGCCACGGCTTGGTGACCCCCCAAATCTTGACCACCTGCATCCCAGGATGGGGGGCTGGCACTGCATGGGGGTCCCCAGCAGTGGTGGGGTGGGATATGGGGCACATTGGGGACACGCACACACACGCTCACACGCACTCACGAGGCGTCCTCGACCCAGTCCTCATTCTCCAGGATGGCCTCGATGTGGGGGTTGGTGATGACCACGTCATCCAGCTCCAGCTCCGAGGGCTCCGACGGCGTCTCGGTGGTCCCCATCAGGTCCACGATGGGTCTGTTGGGGACATGGGGACATCCCTGGGCACGGGGCCACCTCCTTGGGCTCCCCCCACCCTCCCAACGCCCTGATGATGCTGAACGCGTCCCCCGCATCGTCCCCCCCGATGACGCTGGATGCGTCCCCAGCATCATCCCCGGCCCATGGGGTTTGGGGTCCCTCCCCAACCCCCCTCAACCGGTGGGGACGGGGACGATGCCACCCCCGCGGGATCACTCACTTGGTGTCGTAGTGGTGCCGCAGGTCTTTGGGGTGGCAGTACCGCTGCCGGCAGACCACCACCAGCGCCACGAAGGACGCCAGGAAGATGGTGGCCAGCACCCCGATGGCCACGATGACGACGGTCTCCATGGCTGGTCCCCACCGGGGGGGTGGCTCAGGCGTCCGGCACCATCTCGGCACGACGGGGTCTGCAGTGATGGGGGGGCCGGGGAGGGGTCAGGAACCCCGGGGGTGCCTCCTCCCCACACCCCAAAATGCCTGGCCGGGCTCTGGTGTCACCCACAGATGGGTCCCTGCCCCAGGGGGTCCTTCTGGAGGCAGTGTCACCTGGGGGGGACCCGGGGGGAGGGGTGGAGCAGGATTCGGCCACGGTATGTGGGGGGCTGCCCCCTCCCCTCCCCACCACCATGGCTGCGGTGACAGGGCAGGGGCTGGGATCGGGAGAGCGAGGTCTGGGCCAGACGGGGCTATAGGGACCCCCAGAGCCTGGTCCCTATGGGGAGCCCCAGAGCCCTGCCCCTGGGGGGCTATAGGGACCCCTAAAACCTGGTCCCTATGGGGACCCCCAGAGCCCTGCCCTTGGGGGGCTATAGGGACCCCCAAAACCTGGTGCCTATGGGGCTACAGGCACTCAGAAACCAGTCCCTCTGGGCTGTGGGGACCCTCAGAACCTGGCTCCTATGGGGCTATAGGGACCCCCATGCCCGGGCCCTATGGGGCTACAGGGACCCCCATGTCCGGGCCCCATGGGGCTACAGGGACCCCCAGAGCCTGGTGCCCCTATGGGGCCGTGGGGACCCCCCCGCCATCCCTGACGCAGCAGCAGTGCCCCCCAGCCCCCGTCCCCGCAGGGAGCAGGACACCCGGCCGTGCCAGGCACAGGGGACACCAGCCCAGAGCAGAGCCGGGACCCCTGGGCCACCGCGCGGGACAGACAGCGGGTCCCCTGCGGGTGCCCACCCTGGGGTGGGGGGGACGACGACACCCCATCCTGCCGGGGTGGGGGACCCCCAGCCCTGCCCTCCCTACCTGCTGCCAGCCGGGAGCCACCGCTGGTGACGGGGACACGGGGACGGTGCCACTTCCGCACCGTGCGTGCAAACACCGCCGGCTCCCGACCTTTACACCCTGAGTAATTACCAGCGGGGGGGTGCCAGACATGCGCCCCCAAACCCTCCAGCCCTGCTCCCCAGCGCATCCCCCCTCCCGCTTTTTTCTTTTTCCCCTAAATCCCATTGAATTTTAAGCCAGGTTTAGTGATTTGGCTTAAATTTCCAGGTCGGGTGCACTTGTCCCCGTCCTCCCCCCACACAGGGCTGGGGCCAGCGGGGGGGGGGACACACACACACGACACGGTGGCCCTGTCGTCGTCCCCCCCCCCCCCCAGCTTTCCCCTGCGATTAGTTCCCTAAGAGGGATTTTGGCCACCAAAGCCGGTTCTGCACCGTAACCCCTTGGTGCCTGGTCCTGGGGGGGTGGGGAGGAGGGGGTGACAGCCCCGGGGGGGGGCGTGTGTGTGTCCCCCGGCCCTGGGGGGGGTGTCCCTGCCCCCGGTTGGGTTGGGGTCGGATCCTGCCTGTGCAAGCGCCGAGCGCTGGGGGGGTCCTGTGGCAGGATGGGGAAGGGAGCGGGGGGGTCTGGGGGGGTCCTGTGAGGGGGAAGTCTCTGCTGGGGGGGGGTCCGGGGGGGTCCTGTGAGGATCTGGGGGGAGAATGCTTCTGGGGGGGGTCCAGGGGGGCCCTGTGAGGATCTTGGGGGGGGGTGCTGCTGGGGGGGTGTCTGAGGGGACCCTGAGAGGCTCGGGGGGGGTCTGAGGGGACCCTGAGAGGCTCTGGGGGGGGGGTTGCTGGGGGAGGGTCTGAGGGGGCCCCGTGAGGGTGTGGGGGTGTCGCGGGGGGTGGTTCGACGCGGTCCCCGGTCCTGCACAGCCCCGGTTGCGGGGAGGGGGGGCGGGCACGGGACTAATGGGGGTCCAGCATGGCCGCGGGGGGGTCGCTCCGGGGGTCCCGCACGGCTCTGGGGGGGGGTATCGGTCCCAGGGGTCCTCTGCAGCCCCGGGGGGCCCGGACGGCCGCGGGGTGGGGGGGGGGAAGGGGGCGCTCCCGGGGGTCCCGAAGGCCGGGGGGGGGGGGAAGATCGTAGCGGGGGTCCTGCACGGCCCGGGGCGGGGAATCACTCCCCGGGTCCCGAGGGGGTTCGCCCCGGGGTCCCCTCCCGCCCCGTCCCCCGACCCCCCCCCAAACCCCCTCAACCCCCCCCAACCCCCCCCGCACCTGGAGCCGCTCCGCGGCGGCCGCGCACAAGATGGAGCCGGGCCGGGGGGCGCGGAGCGGGGCCGGCAGCGGGGCCGTGCCGGGGCTGAGGGGGCTGCGGGGGCTCCGGGAGCTCTGCGGGGCTCTGGGGGGCTCTGCCCCCGCCCGTGTCCCCCCCCTCGGACCGTCCCCGCCCCCGCCCCGCCCCGCCGGGACCCCGGCCCGGCCCCCGCCCCGCCCCGGAGGGGCCCGCGTTGGGCTCTGGGGGGGGGGGGAATCTCTCCCTCGTGTGCCAGAGGGGCCACTCGTGTCCCGAAGTGTCCTCGCTGCATCCCAAAGTGTCCCCTCGTGTCCCAAACTACCACCCCCACCCCCCCGAAGCATCCCCTCGTGTCCCAAAGTATCTCCTTGTGCCCCAAAGTGTCCCCGTTGTGTCCCCTCGTGTCCCCAAAGTGCCCCCTGTTGTGTCCCCTCGTGTCCCAAAGCACCCCTACTCCATCCCAAAGGGTCTCTGTCATGACCCCTCCTGTCCACGAGTGTCCCTGTTACCTCCCAAAGTATCCCCACCGCACCCCAAAGTGCCCTTGTTGTGTTCCCAAGTGTCCCCGCTGCATCCCAAAGTGTCCCCTCTGTATCCCGGCCATCCCCCATGTCCCGACCCCCCCATACGCTGACCCGTCCCCGCCGTGTCCCGACGCACCCCCCTCGTGTCCCTGCCGTGGCCCGTGGTGTCCCCGTTCTGTCCCAAAGCATTTCAGCGCATCCCTTACTGTCCCTTGTGCGTCCCGTACTGTCCCCGTTGTGTCCCAAATCATCTCCGTCATGACCCAGAATGTCCCCACGCCAGACGGGTGATTCTGGGTGATGGGAGCTCACGTGCCGCTGGCACCCACTCCCCACCGCATCCCCGCCCGCCGCCTGCGGTGACACGTGCGATGACACGAGGTTTGGCGATGCCGGCCAGGAAAGGTGTCCCGAAGCCCAGGGGACACGGTCACCATGGTGGCCTGCAGTCTCGCCCCTCTGGGGGTGCCGAGGTCCCCTCGTCCTCGTGGGGCACAAAGGGCACCGAGCCCCCGCTGTGCCACCGATGTCCCTGCGATGTCCCTGTGCCCCATCACCAACGACTCGTCCTCGCGGCTGAGTTGGCTCTTTATTCGGGAACACGGTGATGGGCTCGTGCCGGACACCGGCTCCTGCCACGGCACAGCCCGGCTTGTCCCTGCCTGCCCCACTGGCGGCACCGTCCCCGCGGGCACTGCCCGGACGGGCACCTCCATCCTCTTACCCTGGGGATGCTGGGTCTGCGCCGCTGGCCCCAGCGAGCTGGGGACCGCAGGGCTCCATTGTCCCCTCTTGATCGATGGGGCCCCTCCAAACCCCAGGCACCCCCAGAGCTCAACCTCTCTAGACCTGGCCCCAGCGGGAGCGGGTGGCAGAGGAGGACGGGGTGCTCGGGGTGCCCCCACCTGCGGCACCCATCCCTTGAGCCGCATCCCGAGCGAGCCGGGCCACCGCGCTTGCCCTTCATTGAGTCCACGATTGCCACCACCCATAGTCCAAGGTGACACATGGCCAAGTCCTTTCCCTGAGATGCTGCTCCTTCATGTCCCCACTGCTGGGCTTGTCCCCACGTGTGTCCCCAGGGGGGGTTTAGCTGTCAGGGAAGATGTAGCTGTACTGGTTGAGGATGTGCTCCACCACCTGGTTCTGGAAGACCATGTGCATGGCCATGTTCCCCTCCTCGCTCGCCGGCCGCAGCAGCGTGGGGCCAAAGACGATGGCGACGCTCTGCACCGACATGCGGTTCTCCTCCTTATACTCGATAACCCTGTGGGGACGAGGGATGGTGTCACCTGGCACGTCCCCAAACCCAGGTCCTGTCCCCCTTCCCGCCACCAGGTTGGGTTAGGGGGGAGTGAGACGGGTGTCACCTGCAGAGGTGGCGGAAGAGGACCTCCATGGTGTCGTGGTGGGCGGGCGGGAGGGAAAATACCAGGTCACGGATGCACCGGCCCCGCCTGACGGGGTCCTGCATCTCTGCAAGGGGAGGGGAGACACGGTGGGGTGCTGGCTCGGGCAGCCAGAGCATCCGTCCCCATCCCTATCCCTGTCCTCATCCTCATCATCTTCCCATCCCCAGCACGATCCCATCCCAATCCCCATCCCCATCCCCATCCCCATCCCCATCCCCATCCCCATCCCATCCCCATCCCCATCCCCATCCTCATCCCATCCCCATCCCATCCCATCCCCATCCCATCCCATCCCATCCCATCCCATCCCAATCCCCATCCCCATCCCCATCCCCATCCCCTCCCCGTCCCCTCCCTGTCCCCTCCCTGTCCCCAGGCCTCACTGATGGCAGCGATGAACTTGTCGAAGTGGCTGAAGGGGACGAGCGGCTCCGGCAGCTCACGGAAGAAAAGCTTCAGCGCCCCGGTGACAACGTGGATGTCCTCCCAGCGCCCGTCATCCAGGTCCAGGTGCTCGTCTGCGGGGCCGGGGCAGCACCTCAGGCAGGTGCCAGAGCCCCACGGATGGGTGAGGGTCCCCGTCCCCCCTCCCCAGCCGGAGCGCTGTCACCCTGCCCTTTGGGGGGGGGGGTATATCCCGTTTGCCCCCCGTTGTCACCGCCGGTGACCTTACCATGCTCCACTTTGTAGCGCAGTTTCTGGATGGTGGCCAGGTTGCCGCTGACCCGGTACAGCCCGTCAATGTCCAGACCTGGCAGAGGACGGTGGTGGAGACGAGGGGAAAGCTCCCGGTTAACCACAGCCCACCCTGGGACGTGACACCAGCCGCCACCGAGGGACCTCCGGGTACCCGCGTGTCCCCACCGTCCCCTGGAAGGTGCCCACAGCCGGGTGGCACACGGTGACGGACACCGGTGAGGCCACGCCGGTGCCCGCAGCAGCTTCCAGGCAAAACCCAACCATCACATTTAGGCTTTACCCAGAGCTGTCCCCCCCTCCCGGTGGGTGCCCCCCCCGACCCGGGTTGTCCCCGTCCCCGAGGCGCGGGGCGGTACCTCTCCTCTCCACGGTCTGGATGCACTGCAGGACGAAGCGGGGCACCGTCCCCCGCTCCCGCTCGCACAGCGCTTGCAGGGAGCAGCCGAAAACCTGATCTGGAAAAACCACCGGAGGTTTGAGCACGGCTGGGTGACGCTCAAAGGGTGCCCGGGGTGGGGGACAGGGTTGGGGACGGCGCAGAAGGGCCCGTTCCCCTACGGGGTGCCTGGAGGTGATGGGACACGCTCAAGCCCATCACCGTGACGTTGGGTCAGGGTTGGGCTCGGTCCCCCCCCCCGCAACTGCTGTCCCAGCTCCGTCCTTGGCTGTCCCCACCCACTCCCCCCCGCACCCTGGGGACACCCCGAGGGGGCTCAGCCCCGGCCCAGCACCCACCCTTGATGTAGCCCCTCTCGCGCAGGGACTGCAGCGTCGGCCGCCTCTGCAGGAACTTGCGCAGTTTGTTCCGGACTTTGCTGGAGTCGCTCTCGCTGCCGGCGCTGCCCGTCACCTGCCCGGCCGCTGGCGGGGACAGGGCACAGGTCACCATCGTCCGACGGGACCGGGGTGCTCCCAAGACGTCCCCCCCGCCACAGGGAGCTGGGGACACCGCGGGGGTGACCGCCCCCTTCCCCGGTCCGGTGATGGTTTTGCCGGTGCCACCCCAGCGCCAGCCCCGTGCCAGGCTGCCCGAGCTCACCTGCCCGCCTCTCCTCGCCGCCCCCCAGTTTCTCCCGGGAGCCGAATTCAGCCCCGCTCTCCGTATCCTCCTCGCCGGAGACGTCGGCGCCCTAGGGAAGGGGCAGCGTGAGACCCCCGTGCCCGTCCCCAGGGTGGCAGGGCGGGGGGGCGACGGGCGCCTTCTCACCAGCCTGCCGATGCTGTCGGCGATCGCCTTCTGCCAGGCGGCGATGATCTGCTCCGAGTCGTGCTGGATGAGGAACTCCGAGCCCTCCCGCGTCTTCAGCTGCGGAGCAGCAGGCAGCGGTCGGGGCAGGGCCGCGGGGCTGCCCGCGTTTGGCTGCAACCACCCGGCTTTGGGAGCCAGGTTGTGGCTGAGAACGGCGCCCAACTCATTACACCGATGGCCCCAATTGCCATTTGCTGGCGAGCCGGAGCGGCTGGAAACCTCCTCGCTGTGCAAAGCCCGAGTGGAAAAACCCCTCTGGGAGCCAGGACGTCCCTTGGTGACATCTCCGTGCCCGTGGGAAAGGGACGGCGGCCAGCGGCCAGCAGCACAGCGTGTCCCTTTGCTCCCAGCCCGGGGATGTCCCCCAGTGTCCCCATCACCACCAACCTTCACCGCTGGTGGGATAAACTGGGCCGGTGCTGGCATTGCCACCGCCCCGTGGGCCACCCTGGGGGGTGACCGATGTACCCCCGCTGCCACCCAGCTCACCTCCAGGACGTGTTTCTTGCTGGACTTGTCCTTGCTGGCCCAGGCAAGGGTGGCCCCGCGCAGCTCCACCGTGTGCTCGGGGGTGGTCAGGGTGCTGGGGTGCCGCTGCGGGAGTAAGGGCACGAGGGTGGCACCGCTGGCACCCGCCCGGAAGGGACGAGGACACCGGGCTCCTGCTCTGCGGAGGACCTCCGGAAAGGCAGGAGTGGCCACTGTCCCCCGCGGGACATCTCTGTCCCCTCCCACGGCACCGGGGTCTCTCTGCAGGACCAGGACATGGTGCCGCGGCCGTGGGGTGCGTGTTGTGGCCACCTGCTCGGGGACAGCGGGGCCCTGCGGCCACCGTCCCCTCCTGGGACATCCCCAGCCCTACCCGGGGACCCCGGGGGTCTTCGGCGTTAGGGTCCGTCTCGGTGGCGGCACCGCGCAGGAGCAGCGCTACGCGGGGACGGGGGGATGCAGGCTGCTGGGTGGCCGTCCCCGGGGAGGGGACAGTCCCCTGGGGGTGTCACAGGGGAAGAGCATCAGCCCCTCTCGCTCTCCCCATGCGCTGGGTTTGGGGGTGCTTTGGCCACGCTCCCCCTCCATCCAGCTCCTCTCCATCCCTGGTTCCCCGAAGGGTCCCCCCAGACGGAGCCCTGCACCCCCAACCCGAGGCGGTGTGTCTGTCCCCTCTCCTTCCCCTGCCACCGTCACCGCAGGGTGTTGCAAGACCCACGGCAGCTTCTGCATCCGGGCAGTGGGTGCTGGGTGCTGGGTGCTGGGTGCTGGGGGGGGGGGGCTGGGCTGGGCACCGCTTCCTCCCCACTCGCCCTGCCGAGCTCTGTGCGCCACCGACACCGGCCCCCACACCGCGTGTGTGCAAGGGGAGGTGTGAGCGCACACGCGCTGGTGTGCGGCAACCCAGCCCCGGTGCTGGGAGGGGTCCTCGTGCAGGGCCTGTCCCATGGGTGCTGGCCCTGTCCTGTGGGTGCTGGCCCCATCCCATGGGTGCTGGCCTCATCCCATGGGTGCTGGCTCCATCCACGGGTGTTGGACCCATTCCATGGGTGCTGGCCCCATCCTGAGGTTCTGAGCCCATCCTGTAGGTCCTTGCCCCATCCCACGAGTGCTGGCCCCATCCCGTGGGTGCTGGTACCATCCTGTGGGTGCCGGCCCCAT
This sequence comes from Balearica regulorum gibbericeps, assembly GCF_011004875.1. Classification (NCBI taxonomy): domain Eukaryota; kingdom Metazoa; phylum Chordata; class Aves; order Gruiformes; family Gruidae; genus Balearica; species Balearica regulorum. Next base: position 2,593,252 of record NC_046207.1, read on the forward strand.
CCCAGGGGTACTGGCACCATCCTACAGCTGCTGGCCCCATCCTAGGGGTGCTGGTCCCGTCCCATGGGTGCTGGCCCCATCCCGTAGGTGCTGACCCCATCTTGTGGGTGCTGGCCCCATCCTGTGGGTGCTGGCCCCATCCCAGGGGTGCTGGTCCCATCCCGTGGGTGCTGACCCCACCAAGGCCGGTGGGGGTCTTACCAAGGCACTGCCAGTCGAGTGCTTGGAGTCCTTGAAGAAGGTGAGGATCCCCCCCTCCAGCACCGTCCAGGAGGAGTTCCAGTTCTTCCTGGGGAGCAGAGGGGGGGTCACGCAGGGGGACAGCACGGCCCCTGTCCCCTCCGCCCCCCCGGGGGTCCCTTTGCCGGTGGTGGGGGACACCGGGCTGCGCTTACCGGAGCCGCTTCCCTCTGTCCACCGTCTTGGTCCGGTTGAGCACCCCGGCTTTTTCGAGGCTTTTAAACTGGAAGGCAAAGCGTGTCGGAGGGGGGGTGTGTGTCAGGTTCGCGCCCTGTCCCCCCCCACCCCGGGGTGGGTTAGGGCTGGTGTCCCTCCCCCGGGCGCTCACCTTCTCCTCCTTGAGCCCCAGCGCCGGCGGCGCTGCGCTGTGCCAGGCGAAGAGCCCGCTGTCCTGGCTGGAGCTGCTGCTGGCCCGGTCGTGGCGGCCGCCCCTCGGCACCTGGGGGGAGCGAGCGGGTGATGCTCGGGGTGCCCGTGCCGGATGGGTGCTGGGCCTCGGGCCCGTTGCTCCCCAGAGCCCCTCCCTCCACTTTTGGGGCTCCACGAGGGTGCTCGTCCCCTGCCAGACATCCCTGTCCCCATCCCTGTCCCCATCCCTGTCCCCATCCCTGTCCCTGTCCCAATCTCTGTCCCCATCCATGTCCCTGTCTCCATTCCCATCCCTGTCCTGATCTCCTTTCTTCTCCCCATCCCCATCCCCGTCCCCATCTCCATCCCGTCCCCGTCCCCATCCCCGTACCGTGTCGGAGGCCAAGTGCTCGGGGCAGAACGCGGCTCCCTCAGGGTGGCTGTACCCGTACCAGCCCAGGGGTGAGCCCAGCTCCTCAGGGTGCCTCGGGGACAGAGAGAATGCGCCCCCTTGCTCATAGGAGCCCACAGGTGAGTAGTCCTCCTCGGGATAACACTCCAGCTCATCTGGAGACAGGTCGGGATAGTCTGTTTCCGGAGTGGGTGGCTGGAGAAAAGACCCAGGTCAAGACCTTGTGCCCCACCAAGAACCTCCACATCCCCAAGCTGCGGCCAGCCCAGGTGGGGGCTGCTCCATCTCCATCCCCATCTCCATCCCCACCTCCATCCCTGTCTCCATCTCCACCTCCATCACCATCTGCATCTCCATTTCCGTCTCCATCTCCATCCCTGTCTACATTCCTGTCTCCATCTCTGTCTTCATCTCCATCTCTGTCTCCATCCCTGTCTCCATCTCCATTCCTGTCTCCATCCCTATCTCCATCCCTGTCTCCGTTTCCATCTCCATCTCTGTCTCCGTCTCTGTTTCCATCTCCATCCCTATCTCCATTTCTGTCTCTATCTCCATCTCCATCTCCACCTCCATCTCTGTTTCGATCTCCATCTCCATCTCCATCACCTCCATCTCCATCCCCATCCCCGTCCCCATCTCCATCTCCATCTCCATCCCTGTCTCCATCCCTATCTCCATCCCTGTCTCCATCTCCATCTCCACCCCATCATCCCCACGCCTCGCCGAGTGCTCACCCTCTGCTCCATGGGACCGTACCGCGTCACCCCAGGGTACGTATCCTGGGAGCTGCCTCCGTCTCCCGCGGGGGGGGGGTCCCACGACGTCTCACCTGTTACCGAATTATAGAAAAAGGCCTGTCCGCTGGCTTCGTCCACGTACTGTTCCCACGCGGGAAACTCCGGGCTGTGGGCGAGCGAGGAGGCGGGAGAGGCGACGGGACTCACTCCATCTTCTGCCTGCCCAAAGGGACAATCCCACGTGGTCTCGCCCGTCACCGGGTTATAATAAAACAAATGTCCACTGTCCGTATCCGTGTGGGTTTCCCAATCCGACACGGAGCTGCCGGGTTCCTCCGGGGCCGAGCTCGCAGCTGCGGCTTCTTCCCGCACCTCCTGGATGTTGAGGTAGATGGGGGCAGGCGGCTCCTCCGGTTCCTTGCGTGCCTGGAGCGGGGGGACACACACGGATGGGTCACTCGGTGACACTGGTGTCGCAGTCGGCGATGGGTGCGGTGAGGGACGCTGGCGACGGCGTGCCTGGGACGTCCCCGCCGTGGTACCTGGGCTGATGGCTGGGTGAGGGGCCGAGGAGCCGGATCCTGCCCTGCCCAGGGTGCTGGGGCGTCCCTCCTGCCCCGAGACACCCCCTCGCATGGGGCAGGAGCCGCAAGTGATGGGATGCGGATGGCCGGGTGGTGGAGGAGGGCACCCACGGCACCCACGGCAGGGCAGGGAGCGCCCGGCTGGCAGCGGCACGCGGAGAGAGTCTGGGCTCGGGGCATCGTGTCCCTGGTGTCAGCACCCGCCTCAGCCACCGCGGGGATCTGCGCCCGGGGCATCGGCATCTCGTATCCACATCGTGTGCACCCACATCGCTGGCACCAGCACCCAGCACTTGCACCCGCATCAGCAGCAGCCACACAGCAGCACCCAAACCATGAAGATCCCCAACATCTGCACCAACATCTGCAGCCCCACCGCCACTGACACGGCCATCACCTGCACCCACGTCACCGGCATCGGCACCCCCTGCGCTTGCACCCACATCACCTGCACCCACACGTCAGCACCCTCAACATCAGCACCCATGTCATCAGCACCCTGGGACATCTCCAACACCCACATCACCTGCACCCACACGTCAGCACCCTCAACATCAGCACCCATGTCATCAGCACCCTGGGACGTCTCCAACACCCACATCACCTGCACCCACATCACCTGCACCCCCAGCCTCTGCCCCCACATCGCCAGCACCCCGACCATCTGCACCCGCACCGCCAGCACCCACATCACCGGCACCCACACATCAGCACCCACATCATCAGCACCCTGGGAGATCTCCAACACCCACATCACCTGCGCCCACATCGCCAGCACCCAGACCATCCGCACCTGCACCTCCAGCACCCACATCACCGGCACCAGCACCCACATCACCGGCACCAGCACCCACACCGCCGGCACCCACGGCCCCTGCCACCCACCCGAGCACCCCGGTGCCGGCAGTCCTCATCACCGCATCCCAAACCAAGGCTCCGAGCACCCCGGCGTGGCTGCCCCCCTCTCTCCGCAGGGCTGCCGGGGTGGGGGGCCGTGTCCCCGGGGTCGGGGCGGGTGGCTGCCGTGGGGACTGTGCTCCTGGCACCCTTTGATCTCCCCAGCTTTACAGCCCCTGCGCCTCCCTCCAGCGCCCGCGGGGACAAAGTTTCCCAACCGCGGCCCTGCCCGTCGCCCCGGGGCCGGAGGGGGACGCACGCCCAGGGGATGGGGTGTCCCCGGGGACGCCTTGGAGCAGAGGGGGACAGCGGGCCGAGTGTCCCCAGGGACAGCCCCTCACCCTGCCCCCCGCCACCCCACGACCTCCCCGCGGCGGCGAGCGGAGCCGGAAGCCCAGCGCGAGAGGCCGCCGTCGTCCTGGGGACAAGGGACATGGGGGTGACGATGGGGGACCCCCGGCACGGAGCCCCCCCCCCAGCACCTCCCTCCCATGGGCGCATCCCCGGGGGTTCCTCTCCCCCCAAGGAGGGGGCTGGGTGCCCCCCGCCACTTCGGGACGGGCATCTTGGCACCCGCCGGTGCCCGGTGCCACCTCCTCAGCGTACACACACCGGGGGGAATTCGGGAGGCAGCTGGGAGGGGGGCGGATGACCCCACAACACCCCCCTCCCCACCCTGGCTGGGTGCACCCATGGGTGCTGCCTACCTTCCCCAAGTGCAGCAGCCGCGATACCCTGCTGCGGGACCGCTGCAGAGCACCCGATGCCCTGTCACCCATCCTGGGGGGGGGACACGCACGCACAGCCCGTGGGGACACCGAGAGGCTCCGGTAATGCCGATGGCGCCCTGTGCCGGGCCCCGCGCCGCCGTGCTTCCTGCTGGGGTTCGGGGAGCGGAAGAGCCGCCTCCAAGCACCGGCGCTTGGCCCCAGAGCGGAATTGGCTTTTTTTGGGGTTGTTGTCACCCCGTCACCCGCCACCCGCTCCAGCAAAGCCAAGGCCGACCGAGCCCCAGTCGCACCGGGATGGTGCCGTGCCGGCGATGGCAGCTGGTGCTAACCGGGAAAACTGTCCCCCAAATTTAGTCGGGCTCATCTGGCATCGTGCTGCTCCACCAGCAACTGCACGGGGACGAACCGGGGCTGGGGGGGGGGGAAACTGCGTCCCCCCAAACACTGGGATCGCCCCGTCCCGGCAGCTGAGGCGGTGGATGCACGTGGTGGCGGGGCCGAGGCCGGTGCAGCCCGCCGCTGCTGCCGCCGGTTGGTTTTGGTGCCGGGAAAGCTCCGGTCATGGCACCGGGGCTGGGGATCGCGTTGGGTCCCTCCGGGCCGGGGCTGGGGTGGGGGATCGATGGTTCGGGTGTGCAAAGAGCATCAGGGGTCAACGTGTCACAGCAGGGGTCACGGGGTGTAAAATAGGCTGTAAGACCCAGCCCCCCGCCACTGACACCCCCTTTCTTCCGGCAAAACAACCCCTCGAGCCCCCCTTGAAGTGGGGGTCGCCGGGGCTCAGGGTGCTGCGGGTTACCCCAAAGAAAGGTGCTGGGGTGGGGTGACATAGGGGGGACAAGTATGTGGGACCCCCCCCCCCCCCCAGCCATCGCCCTCTCACCCCGCTGCGGCCCAGCCGGTGTCGGTGGCAGGTGAGGGCCAGGGGGCAGCCCCCCACCCTTGGGTGCCCCCCCATAAGAGGGGTGCTGCAGGGAGCCCTGCTGGGGGCCCAGGAAGGGCCCCTCGCTACTTACGGGCTTGGGGCGAGCGTGGGTTTTGGGATGGTGGGGCGCCCACGTTAGCCGGGGTGCACCCAGCACCCACCTCCGGCACTGGGTGCTGCACCCAGGTGAGACACCCGCCCCGGCAGGGAGGAGCCGCTGCGCTTCCCTGTTAACCCCTTTCTGCCTCCCCTGGTCCCGGGAACGCTGCTGGGACGGGGTGCGGGACCCCCCCGAGGGACCCCAGCTGGCACCGAGTCCCCCCCCCTCCCCCGACCCCGGTTCCGCCGGCACCGCTGGGCTCTGCACCCCGGCGTGACGCTGCTGCGGGGGCAGGGCACGGGGGTGCCCATGGAGGTGGGGAAACTGAGGCACGGCGCAGGGCGAGGTGCTCAGGGTGGGTGCCCGGTTGGGGGGTCGCTAACCTGCCCCCCCCGAGGTGGTACTCGCTGGCAAACCTGTATGGGGGGGGGTTGCCCAGCAGGTTTCCCCCATGGGGTCGGCTTGCTGGGGGGACGCGGGGGGGGGTCCCAGCGGTGGCAGCCGTGCCGGGGAGCCCCTGGGGACCATCCCACCCTCTGCCAGGGGACGTGGGGTCGTGTGGGGGGCAGGGGACATGGGACATTGTCTCAGCCAGGGGACTCAGGCATCCTGCCCCCCCACCCCCCGATCCCCCCCAGCGCTGCCTTTGGGGACGGCACCGGGGATGTCACCGTACCTGAGCTGCATGGCCGGACCCCGGCCGCCTCCTCGCTGCGTCCCTGTCCTTGCCGGGGGCGCAGAGGGTCTCGGAGCGGCTCTTGCCGAGCGGGCGAGCGTGTCCCGGGGGGTCCCCATGCGACCCCACAGTGGCGGCACCGCGCGACGCCGGCATCACCCGTGCCAGGTCATCCAGGGAGTGCGAGGGGCGCACGGGCTCGGCGGCGTGGGGGCTCAGTCCCGGGGGGGCCCGAAAAGAGCTGAGCGCTGGTGGCGAGTCCCTCCTGGGCACCGAGTCCCTCCTGGGCACCGAGCATCCTCCGGCCGGCTCCTCCGTCTCAGCGGCACCGATGAACCGATACTCGTAGGCTGGCAGCGGCGGGGGGGCGAGCGTGGCCGGATCCGTCCCGGCATGCCCCGGCGGTGGGGGGTCGAGCGGGGCCGGGGTGGCGATGGGGGGCAGCTCCTTCACGTACTGGGCAGGGATGTAGAAGGGCCGGGCGTCCCCGCTCCTCTTGACGTGCCACCAGTGGTGGTTGGTTCGTTTCAGCAGGACGTAGCGCTCGTTGGGCTTGATGGAGACCAAGGTCCCGTCCTTGGCTCGGTACTCGAAGCCGTACTCCACCAGCACCAACGCCTCCTCCGCCGGCACCGCCGCCTCCATGGCCGCCCCGGCGCCTCCGCCTGCGGGACACGGGACGGGGAAGGGGCTGACGGCAGCTCCCGACCCCTCTTGGGGTGCACGGGGACCCCGGGGGAGCCGAGTTGGGGGGTCCCCATCGAGCCCCAGGCCCACATGGATGTTGCCCAAACCACCCAAACCCGCCTGAAACAGCCCCGGGGTCGCCACCGCCGTCCTCAAGCCCCCGAAGCCACCAAGCCCCAAGTCCCCGAGCCCCCAAAGCCACCGACCCCCCCCCCCAAATCTCACCTCTGGCCGGTGTTGGGGTGCAGGCGGGGGCGGTGGGGCGCGAGGCGGGTGCTGCTCGTGCCCGCGTTGGGCTGGTCCCGACTCGCCCCGGTTTCCTGCCGGCGCCTCGCCGAAAGACGGGGCCGGGCTCCACGCCGGTGTTGGGTGCCCGGCCCCCCAGGCGGAGGAGAGGGGCGGTGGGGGCCCGGCCTGTTTCCTCCCCGTGGGGCGGGAGGGAAGGGGCGATGGCGGAGGGGACCCGCTGCCGCCTGGCCGAGGAAACGGCTCCTCGGGAGGTTCCTGCCGCAGGAAGGGCCCTGCCCCGCGGCTGAGCCGGGATCTGCATCGCTGCTGGATCCGGCATGGCCTCCCCAGGGCAGGGGGATGGGACCCCCCCCCCTCCACTCCTTGCCCCGGCTTTTGTCGCCCCCACCCAGGGAGTCCCACTGGGGTTCCCGTGGCAGCGGGTGCACCCCAAATCCTCCCTGCACCAGGAGCGGGGCGGTGAGGAAAAAGGGGGAATGAACAAGCAGAGATGTCGACAGCGGTGGGGAGCAGTTGGGAAGGAAATTGGGGCAGGGTCCCCCAGTCGCCCCCCAAGACCCAGGAGGATGGAGGAGAGGCAGCACCCCCTCCCCAACCCTCCTCCCCCAGAGCCGCGGCATCAGGTCGGACGGGGGATGCGGTGCCCGCTGCGGAGAAGCAAACCCTGGAGACGTCTTCACTCGTCATTAAATAAACTTTAATTATTTTACATGGGGAAGGGTGAAAGGAAAATAAAATTTATTCCGAGGATTAAGAGCAGCAGGCGGGGAGGAGCAGCCCGGCTCTTCTCTCCCTTCTCTTCCCGGGGGGCCGTGGTGATGGGTGGGCTCTCCGAGCGGGAGGTGCTCCCCCGGCCCCCACGGTCCCCCCAGGGCACGTAGGGTCCCTAAAGGCACAAGTGTCACTTCGCCCCCTCCCTGTGTGGCTACCGTCACCCCCCCCCGGAGCAGGCCAGCTTGTGCAAAACCCCCACGTAAAAAAATACCGGTTTTTCAGTATCGAACATCCTAAAAAACTAGAGTTTTAATCAATGTCAGTTATCCACAACCTCGATTGGAAATCCTGATTTACACCCTGGACAGCCCCCGCGTTTCCACCGGGAGGGGACGTACCAGGTTGGCACCGGGGGGGTGGGGGGGGTGGGTGACTGGGAGCATCCCCCAGCAGCACCGGGTTGGCGTGAGCGGGGGGACGCACCTCTCCAGCCCCCCTTTGCTCAGCCCTGGGGGGGGGTGGGCAGAGGGTCCCTCCATGGGGCAGGAGCACCCACGCCGCATCGCCCAGCACCCCTGTCCCTGGGGAAGGGCCGGGCGCAGGATCAGCTCTTGGGCAGGGGGGGGTCTCTTTCTCTGCCCCTCCTGCCGGCCCCTCGGCACCAGCCCGGCTGGACAAGAAGCCGAGAGCAGCGTCACGGTCGGTCCCCGGGTGCTAACGGCTCCACGCTGGCCTCCGCCTCCAGCTTTCGCTGGTACCTCTGCCGGCGCTCGCAGCGGGGGCACGACTTGGCGCTGGCTTGGCAGTCCCGGTGGAAGACGGTTTTGCATTTGCTGCACCTAGGAGAAACCAAGGAGGAAAAAAAAAAATAAAAAACAAAACCAAACCACCCTGTTGGTAACATCAGAGCAAAGATCAAACTTCTCCCCACCAAACCAGACCTGGGGACACTTCCTCGTCTCCGTTTCCTCCAAGCATTTGCTGAGCAAAGAGCCCCGGCCCCAGCGAGAGCCAGCTCTAGCTCAAGGCGAACCTTGCTAGCAGGAGCAGAAACTACTCGAGCAAAAGATCCACCTCCAGCAAGCTCAGAGCAAAAGCAGCAGCTCACCCGGAAAGAGCACTGCGGGCAGCTGCCAGCACGCTGCCGGTTTTTTTGCAGATGAGAGAGGGAGAGGTTGATTGAGGTTTGCGCCTCACCTTCCGTGCGGTGACAACTCAAGAGCAAAGTTTCCAGGCTGAGACGCCAAACCCTGCGATGGCGCAGGGGCGGCGAGATGCAACGCCGGCGGGCGAGCGTGGACCCTCTGCTCACCGGGGCTGGGGCGCAGCCGGGAGACCCCCCCCCCACACCCCCCAAAATCCCAACTGCGGGACCCGCACGCAGCAGGGACACTGCTTGGGGACATGGGAGGTGCGGGGAAGGGGACGGGCAGCTGGGACGGCGTTGCCTTTGAGCCGGCCGGCTCCAGGGAGGTTTCACCAGCACCCGCCTGGGACCTCCCCGCTCTGGCTCAGCGCCGCGGCAGGAATGTAAACAGCCAGAAATTTCTACCTTGTGCGGGGCCGGCGGGGAGGAGACACCCAGCTCTGCGAGGGGCGTTCACTACTTATCTTGAGTCAACAGAAGAAAAGTCTGTGCCGCGAAGGCCGAGCTCGCTTTTTCCCCCCCCTCGCGATCCCCCACCTCGCCGGCAGCAGCGAAATGCGGCCCGTCCACATGCCAGCGGGTCAGCCGGATTGTTCCTAAACGCCCTCAAGTGCAAATACCCGGTGCGCAATCCACGTGTGAATACCACTGAATACCTTTAATTCCCCAAAGGATGAACGGAGAGGGGAGCAGAGAAACACCCAGCAGCGCACCAGTGACATATCGCAGCCTGGGTCAAATCCTGCTCCCGACAGGCGGCTGCAATCCCTGAGTTACTCGGGATACGGAAAAGGGTTGTGCACGGATAGAGGGGACGGGGCGGGGGGGGCTGCCCGGCGCCGTGCATTTTCCCAGCGGAATATTTTTTCAGGAGGCTTCTCTGGATTAGCAGCGGCATCTCCTCCCCGAGCGCGGGAGGATTTGCAAAGCCGGGGGGTGGTTTTTACCCCGCGTGTTTCTGAGCCAGCAGCAGCCGAAAGGCGGCATCTCCTGCCTCCACCTGCCAGAGCAATGGCTGCAGGAAGCGGCCGCCGCTGCTGTGAAAAGGAGAAGGTCCCGTGCCCGGCCGGGTTTATTGTTAAGAGGCGTTTCAGACGCATCCTGCAGCGAGTGACGGCGTGACCCCGGCAGCTGGCTGTCCCCCCCGGGGCGGGCAGAGGGGCAGGAAGCTGGGTTTAGCTTGGCGAGGATGTCGGTCGAGCTGCTTTCCTGCTGCATAACCTCCTCCACCAGGAAAAAAAAAAATAAAAAAAGTCAACAAACTTCAGAGCCCAGCTTTACAGGACACGAGACCTCCAGCCGGCTGCCAGCGGAGCTCAGCCCCGCGTGCCTGCTCTTTCCAGAGCCCGTACACTCGTTTTCTAGGGAAAAATCGGTTCCCTGGGGATGTTGTCCTCGATAATGAGCACGATGGTGTCCCTGCGGCAAGGAGGGAGAGCGAGCAATCCTGCTCAGCTGCCCTGGAAATACTCAGAACCACGTAAAGCGTGGGGTACCCAAGGATCCTGGTTGTCTTGGAGTTTTCTGCAGCTTCTGGATGTCACTGCTCGCTTTTAGGGACTGCCAGGCAAAGCAAGACCACGCAGACCATCGGCCAGTTAAACTCCTCTGCCAGGACTAAACTCATTGCCAACTAACCACGGAGATGTGGATCTCTGTCCTCCTACGGTGGGGCAGGCTCCTGGGCTGGAAGGTTTGGTATCGATTCCTTCAGAAAACCCTGCTGGTGGGGACCAACAACCCCGGCTGACACACCCCTTCGCAGAACCCCAGACTGGCAGGGGCTGGCAGGGACCTCTGGAGATCATCTCATCCAGCCCCCTGCCAGAGCAGGATCACCCAGAGCAGGTTGCACAGGATGGTGTCCAGGCGGGTTTGGAATCTCTCCAGAGAAGGAGACTCCACAACCTCTCTGGGCAGCCTGTCCCAGGGCTCGGTCACCCTCAGGGGGAAGAAGTTTTTCCTCATGTTGAGATGGAGCTGCCTGTGTTCCAGTTTGTGCCCGTTGCCCCGTGTCCTGTCGCTGGGCACCACTGAGCAGAGTCTGGCCCCTTCCTCTGGACACCCGCCCTTTAGATATTGATAAGCATTGATAAGATCCCCCCTCAGTCTTCTCTTCTCCAGACTAACCAGCCCCAGCTCTCTCAGCCTTTCCTCACATCAGAGATGCTCCAGGCCCCTCATCATCCTCACAGCCCTCGGCTGGACTCTCCCCAGTAGTTCCCTGTCTGTCTGGAACTGGGGAGCCCAGCACTGGACACAGAACTCCAGATGTGGCCTCAGCAGGGCAGAGCAGAGGGGGAGGAGAACCTCCCTCGACCTGCTGGCCACACTCTTCTCAATGCCCCCCAGGTACCATTGGCCTTCTTGGCCACGCGGGCACACTGCTGGTCATGGAGAGCTTGGTGTCCACCAGGACTCCCAGGTCCTTCTCCGCAGCGCTGCTTCCCAGCAGGTCACCCCCACCCTGTCCTGGTGCTGGGGTTATTCCTCCCTGCGTGCAGGACCCTACGCTTGCCCTTGTTGAACTTCACTGGGTTCCTCTCCAGCCTGTCCAGGTCTCGCTGAAAGGCAGCGCAGCCTCCTGCTGTGTCAGCCACTCCTCCCAGTTCAGAATCAGCAAACTTGCTGAGGGTGCACTCTGTCCCCTGTCCAGGTCAGTGATGAATACGTTGAACAAGACCGGACCCAGCACTGACCCTTGGGGCACACCACAAGCTACAGGCCTCCAACTGGACTCTGCGCCGCTGATCTCAACCCTCTGGGCTCTGCTGTTCAGCCGGTTCTCAGCCCACCTCACCGTCCACTCGTCCAGCCCACGCTGCCTAAGCTTGCTAACGAGGTTGTTATGGGAGATGGTGTCAAAAGCCTTGCTGAAGTCAAGGTAGACAACTCCACTGCTCTCCCCTCATCCACCCAGCCGACGATGCCATCATAGAAGACCATCCGATGTCAACATCCGAACCCTGTGCAGCAGCTGACCCCGCTGCAGGCAAGGCCCTGCCTGCAAAGACCGCGAGCTCTGCGGGCAGGAGAAAAGCCCAGATGGAAGCCAGTGTCCGCTCGTCCTGCTGGGGACGTCCCCAGCCTTTCCCCGGCACATCCCACAGGGCTGCCCGCCATTTATCTCCAAATCCGCGTCCGTCCGTCCTTCCTCCCCTCCTGGGTTGCGGAGGGGTGTACGAACAGTCCCACCGCTGCTTCTCCTTCCCTCCTGCAACCCCTGGAAGGGGCTGGACTGAGCGACACCTCAGCTCTGTAAGGATGGTCCCCTCCTGCCACAAACAGCTCAGTTTTGGTTGGAAACAGCTCGGAGCTGACGGGGACCACGAGGACGTGGGGACCATGGGGATGCACAACCAGCTCAGAGCTATTTCCAGGCCACCCCGGGGCCACGTGCCTAGAAAGTGGAGAGCCCCAGAGAAGGACCCAGGGGATGGTCCAGGCTCCAGGCCAGCAGCTCGGGTGGCCTCGCAGCAGCAGGACGTGACGGAGATATTGCTCACCTGGTGGTAGTGTCAAATTCGAAGGGAAAAATGATGTCACTGCTGTTGCAGATCTGGCAGATGAAGCCACGCTGGGTGCACAGGTCGCAGTTGTAGACGTGATGGGAAGCAAACTGGAGCAGAGACTGCAGGAAGGTCTCAAAGACGCCGTTGGCTATCTGCAGGGCAGAGACAGGTCAGCAGGAGCACAGCCCGTCTCCCACGGGGTTTGCACCATGCAAAATCCACATTACGCCCATTCTTGGGGCTGCTACATGAAGACAAGGTTGTCCTCCAAACCCAACCCCAAACACAGGCGCCGGGGTTGCACCAGGACCCCAGAGAGCAGACAGCAGCACCCACAACCTGCCGGGATGGGGATCCTGGGCTTGGAGTCGATGAGAAATCCAACCACCCGTCCCCTCCAACATTATCTGCTATAGATACAAGTTCGTACGGAGACACGTTGGCAGCAACGCTGGCTTAAATAGAGGCGAAACAATTTATTAGGTGTGATCGCCATAGTTCTCAAAGGATACAAGCTTGTGCCAATTATTTTGGCAAATTAAAATAAAGGCAATTATTTGCCTTTAAGCTGACGTGCAAGCTTACAGAGCGCACATGACAGATGAGAGCAAGGCAAAAAGAAAACAAAGCTGGATGAAACCTTCTACTGATGATGATGAAGTGCCACACTCGACAGAAACTGGGATGTTTTCACCAGCAAAACCCCTACGACCACGCCAAAAGCTCTCACCTGCCTCAGATCAGCGACGCTGTATTTGTGGGGACATTCCAAGAGGTAGTGCCTGTGATCAAGCCTGCAAAGAAGCACAGAGAGGAAGACGGTAGATGGTTTCCACCACATCTCCAATGGCTTTGGAGCAAGGGTGAGCCTGGACGATGCAGATTCTTGAAGAAAATCACCGCAGACCTGATTTTCACATCATGCCACACATCCCAAACCCTGCCGGTGGAAATCGTGTGAGAGCATTTCAAAGCGGGGGAAAAAGAAAATAAATATCTCATCTATTTTCCCAGGTGTTTCCTGTCCAGCCAGAAGCTCCTCAGTCAGGAAGGTGTTTCCTGAGTCACATCTCAACGTGCTGACCCAGACGGATAACTCCTCCGAGCAGATGATACGGAGGTAAAAACCAGCCCACGCCTTGGCAGCATTGCTCACCGCTCCAACAGTGCGTGAGGAGGAGGACCAGGAGACCACTGGGGTGCAAAGAGGGGGATGAACGGGGTAACGTCACCCAGAGAGGGACCTCACCGCTTGCTCAGCTCCTTCAGGGCCCCACTGCGGCACATGATGAGATAATCTCCCAGCAGCTTCAGCTGTTCCCTGCTCCGCCGGATCCGTCCCATCCTCTCCACGTGGTCGTAGAGGCTCTCGTTGACCAGCTTCAGGTCGATCAGCGGCTGGTTACGGATCTGGGTGAGGAACTTCAAAGCCTGACGGCAAACCTGGGGCAGAGAGAGAGGCAAGAGGTGGGTATGCACCAAGGAGCAGCCCAGGAGGCTCGGAGGGAGGTGTAGCGTGGACATCTCCACCTCTGCTGATGGTGGAAACGTTCAGATAGACCTTCAGGAAGCACAGGCAGATGCAGGAGCATTGTCCTGCTGCCCGCACCGACCGAACCCAGACTTACCCCTCGTTTTGTCAGATCCCAGTTGTGGATGAGGCGCGAGGGAATCACTGTTTCGTCATCCCGGTGGCAGCTGTCGCAATAGTAGAGACCGGAGAAGGCGCAGAGCTTGGGCTTTGCGAAGGAGAAACCGATCTGCCTGGAGCAGCCTGCGGGGAGCAGGGATGACGGGATGAGAGGGGACCCGTCTGCCCCGAGAGCGCGTTCCCCTCACTGCCAGGATGGGGGGAGAAACTTTTGGGAGGGAGGAATGGAGCAAGAAAGTTTTTGGCAGGGTTGTAGAGCAGCTAAAGCACTTGTAGGACATTTGGTGAGAAGTCCCCAGTCCCTTCCCTGTGGATTTAAAGCCATGATGGTCCAACAGGAGCCGCTTCATTTTTTCCTCCATAAAAAAAAAAAAAAAGCAATCTGGACTATCCCTGAACCCACTTTTATCCATCAAGTGGTTCAATTTTTTTTTTTTTTTTTTTTTTTTTTTTGGGAAAGTGAATTCGGAGAACATCCCAGTAGTTTACAGAAGAACCTAAAGCCCGCCTGCCTGCCCCATCACCTCTACCAGCAGCTTTGCCTTCACTCAGCCCTTCTCCTTCCTGCTGCTGGGTACCAAAACCACGTCCGCAAGAGATGCTCATCTGCAAGGGATGAGGTCAGGATGGATTAAGCCAAAAAAAAGCCTTTATTATAGCGGTGAGTAACCAGGAGGAACCCCGCTCGTGTCTCGGGGGAAACGTGCAGGGTTTTTACAGCGACTTGAAGAGCAAGCGCATCTCACTCAGAGTCGCAAAGGCAGGAAAACCCTTCGTGCTATTTTTAATGAGTTCGGTTCTCTAAAATAACTGACCAAGCATAAGCGAACCTTGGGGAAGGCTTTACCACCCCATCCTTCGTGCTTTGGGCTAGCTGGAGCACATCCCAAAAGAAATATTCATGGAGATCAGTCGTTCCTCTCTGAATTAATAATTAAAAAAAAAAAGGTTTTCTTGCTCATTACTCCGACAGGTAAGGAAACCACTCCTGTGCCAGGGTGGTCAGGCTGGGAGGAAGGTGAGAGCACGGCAGCCAGGCCCCTAAGATAAACCTACACATAAAAACTGGGAATTTGTCTTTTCGGCTTGCTGCTTCCATCTGTGGGTAGGTGAAAGATGCAGGACAGAGCCTGGAGGGGAAGGCAGAGACCAAATAGAATGGAAAATATATATATATATAAATTCTAAAAACAATGACAAAAACCCAAGAGAGATTAAAATTAAAAAAAAACCAAACCTGCTGGAGGGTACAAGAAATATAATCAAAGCAGGAGAGAAATCTGAAGTTTAATTAACTCGCCAAGGTAAAGAGCAAATTATACGTCCTGTGGAGGTCAGCGAGTGTTACCCTGTGAAACCAGGGCCACCTTGCCTGCCGAGAGGCGTCAGCGCAAGGTTCAACGAATGTTTTGCAAAATCAGCTTGTCACACCCATTGCAACATTTGCTCCTGTGCTGCGTTACTGGAAAAACAGCATTTGCTCTTGATTGCACTTTCCCTGCAGGCTGGGACCACAAAGTGGTCCATCTAAGGTCGCCTTCAAGCCAAGAACCACCACTGCCTATACCATACGCATCTTAAAGAGGAGCCCAGTAGCAGCCCAGTTGGATCAGTGCTGGGATGGGGATTCAGTGTGGGGGTGATCACCCAGTGCACATGGACCACCAAAGGTGCCGCTGATTTGGGACGTGAAACCCCACCAAGGGGCTTTGGTGCTACCTGGGGTTTGAATGGGGAAACCAGCAGCTGACCTGCAACGGGTTGGCAGGACTCAGGGCACCTCTTTAATCTGATGTCACCTCATTAACACATCATCATCCTCCAAGATGGAGCTGGCTTTCTTGTCTGTGGACACGCCAACGTATACCTGCACAGATGAAGCTCTGCGAGTCCAGGCCCTTCTCCACGGGGATGGCCACCAGGTATTGCAACAAGAAGCTGTTTTCCTTCACGATGTTCTTCAGGATGACTTGGGAGTGTCCGTCCAAGCTGCCACCCAGTGTCAGCGCCTCCTCCGCGCCCTCCAGGTAGGACATGAGCACCTCTCGGACCAGGTCCCTCCACAGGGCAGCTTCTTCTGCATTCTCAGCCTGCAGCTTCAGGACAGCTTTGGAGGTGATCACCTTGAAGAACGCGGGTCCCCCAAGGCTGGTGTCTGGAAGGATGTCCTGGATCGTCTCTATACCGTAACTGTTGCTTAAAATTTTGTCATTGTTTCTGACTTTAAAACACTTTAAAGTTTCTAGAGACAGGGAAAAAATAAAGGGGACCCAGGTTTTGTCTACGTCCATGTACAGAACAGCCTCTTTTATTGCATCCAGCTCCGGTTCATGAGCTGGAGTCCAGTCAAAGCTGTTCCCAGGCACATCGCTGTACTGGAGAAGAGCAGCGGAGTCGCTCTGGATGGGTTGGCCTTCGCCATCATCTTCTGGATACTCCAGCGTCTCCCACTCCTCCTCCTCCTCCACCTGAGGCCGGCACTTCTGCAGCGCCTCACGGATCCTGTCCAACCAGTCCTCAGCCTCGTCTCGAGAAGGAGCTCGTAGGTAGAGTTTTTTCCCCAGGAAAACCAGCTCGAAACGGCCATCCGAGTGCGTCAGCGCCAGCGACTCGCACCGCAGCAGGGAGTAGCTCTCGACGCAGATGCGGTCCTCGTGGTCCAGGAAGAGCCGGAGCTCCAGTGGCGACAGCTCGCAGCAAAACTCCTTCCATATCCCCATGGCTCCTCGCCGCTCCAGGCTGCCCAGCTTCAGGAGTCCTCGGAAAGGGTTGGAAAGACCTGGGGTAAAAGCAGATGTCTTAGTTTAACTGAAAAAGGGGAAGTTGGTGGAGAGAGAAAAGCCAACAGGCGGCTCACAGCGAGCAACCAGAGGCATCACAGCTTTGAGAACCGGTCCTGGTGGATGGTGGGATGGGACAGGAATTTATAAGACCTCCTTCCTCATCTCCATCATCTGTCCATGTGCATTTGGGTTTTGAGGCTGAGAACAAGTGGGGTGGCATAAAGAAACATGTCCCACAGGGTGGACAGAGATGCCCAGCATACCTCCTCTCCTCCTGAAACGCTTCCCACCAGCCCATCGTGGGCTCAGCAATGCCAAGGGGAGCTGCCACTCCTGCACAAGCTCAGCAATGGCAAACCATGTTTCCCAAACAGCTCATCGCCCGAAAATCCACCTCCCCAGCCCCTTGGCACTGCCCAGTGTAGAAGCTTGACGAAAGCAGGAGAGGGGAGAGCAGCACATACCCATCTGCCTGCGATGCACAACGCTGAAGCCCTTTTGCTCCCGTTCGGGCGACGTTTTGGGCTTCCTGCTCTCTGAAGACGGCACCGACAGCCTTTCCAAATCAAGAGCGCTAATCAGCCCTGGGGCCGGACCCTCGCCAGCCCCCTCTGGCCCAAAGCCGTTGGTGTTGGCCGTGTTTTCGCTCCTGTCTCCCGGAGAAGGTCTGTAGAAATCATCTTCTGAGATCCAGCTCTTTCTTTTCTGTTAAAAAAAAATTAATAAATATATTAATTATTGACTTACTGGACACCCTGCGCCCCTCAAACACGCATGGCCACAGTGACCCCTCCACAGGGGCTGCTCCCACGCAGACCAAATCCCACGGGGATGGCTCCCCGGCTCCCTCCCATCAGGGAACGCTCCCTGGGACTGTGCCGGCAGCTGGCAAACGTCGCGATTATAGACCGGTGGGATTAGAAAGTCCAAAATTGATCAGTTCTCTCCCTCTGAAATCATCGAGGGGCACAGAGGGAGAGCACATTCCCTGCAGTGACCACATACAAGATATTTGGTCCTGGAAGGATTTCTGATAGTGAGAAACCAGCCCTGCTCCGGAAAGGTATGGACATCCTTGTTCCGGGAAGAACAGAGTGGGGGGAGAGGTACAGATACGATGTCTAGGATGAAATAGAGACCTATGGCGTATAAGCGGATGCTACAAACACAGGCCTGATCAGCACAGGGAAAAAGTAAGGCAGGGAAGGCAGAGGAAACCTCTGTCTCCGTAGGTCAGGAGGGGATGAGACCCACAAGCGGAAGAAAGCTTGATAAGCTGAAAGAAAATACGGCTGTAACTTCTCCAGGAGATTTTCTGGCTACAAGAACATGTCGAGATTCTGGGACGAGGTCTCTGAACAAACACCGGGAGCGAAACACGACCCAGCTCAGTGCAAAAGGCAGCAGCTTCCCTAGACACAGTGCATCCCTTCCAGGGCTGCATCCCACCAGGAACGACCTCTCAACTACCCTACCCTGCTGTCCAAGAGCCTTTTATTCTGAACAACGAACTAAATGACAGCAGAAGAGCCATCACCACCCTGCAGCAAGGATCACGAGTGTTTTGCGGTGCAGCTCCCAACGTCCAGGCAGGCTCGGCTTAGTCCCAGACCAGGAACGCAGGTTGCTCCGTGAGTCATGCGAAAGCAGGGGGGGAATTTCCTGTTGACACCGTATGTTATACATAGATTAGGTCAAACTGGCCCAATGCCGCGAGGAAGCAGTGGAAACGGGATAACTAAGAGGGAGCTGAAAGGAGCAGGGATCAAAAAGAGAAATCGTTTAGGGGGGTATGAAGTATATCCTAACCTCACCAGGATGGAAATGATGGGAACTGGGATGGAAATGATGGGAACAGGGATGGAAAAATCAGTAACAAATTAGACAGAAGACAGGGTTGTTCAAAGAGTTTCCTAAAAGCAAAAGCAAGCGGATCGTCTCCTTGTCGGCAGCGGGGGAAATCCGCCGCTGTTTAAGCTTGCCTAAGCACCAGGGAATGCCATCCCGCTCTGGGAATAGATGTGCTGCCTAAATATTTTTCCATTGAAAAACTGTAATTTGTTTCCCTTTTCCCCTCTCTTATGTGGACCATAAACAAAGAAAAGTCCCCATGAGCAGCTCGACTCTGAGGCTGTTTTATCGGCTTGCACACAGCCTACGGCCAGATTTGTGCAAGAGCTCATCGCTTTCCAGATATCGTTAACAAAACCAAAAACTTCCTGTTGCAGCCGCTCTTGGAGAGGAATGGCTGGCCGGCCAGGCAGGGTTTCAAAAGCTTTGGTACCTCTTCTACCAGGGAATGTCGACTTCAACCCAATTTCTCCCAGGGCAGCTGCATGGACACAGCTCCACGGGGTCCGGGAAGATGCTCGTGGAGAGGGGAGCATCACTTACACCCAACTTGCTGTCGGGAGACTGGAAGCAGCACAGAAGATGGGAGTTTGGAGAAACCAGTGCCTACTCATGCCACCAGTTTTGTTTTCCTTTTCCATTAGATCTGCTGGTCAAAAAACCAAGGA